>NC_072426.2:76255000-76569444 GCF_028878055.3 Symphalangus syndactylus
TAGGAGAAAAACACACAGCAAATGACATATTGGTATGATGACAGTGTACTTTACACATAGATAGCTAGGAAGGATGAGAACAGCATATATTTCCAACAATCGCTGAAGTAACAGATAAAAATTTAGAGGGTTGGAGATTAAACAAAAATGTGTAGGTGCTATAGAAAAAATGCATTCCCCAAAATTCATATGTTGAAACCTAATCCCCAATATGATGGTTTTTGTAGTACAGGGCTTTGGGAGGTGTTACGCCATCAGGATGGAGGCCTTCTGAATGGGATTAGTGCCTTTACAAAAGAGTTCCCAGAGAGCTCCCTCACTTCTTCGGTCATGTGAGGACACAGCAAGAGGATGACCATCTGTGATCCACAGAGGGGCCTTCACCAGACACCAAATCTGCCAGCACCTTGATCTTGGACTTAGCCTCCTATAAAAAAAATAAATGTGAGTGTGTTTTTTTTTTTTTTTTTTTTTTTTGAGACGGAGTCCCACTCTAGCCCAGGCTGGAGTGCAGTGGCACGATCTCAGCTCACTGCAAGCTCCGCCTCTCAGGTTCATGCCATTCTCCTGCCTCAGCCTCCCGAGTAGTGGGACTACAGGCACTGACCACCACGCCCGGCTTTTTTTTTTTTTTTTTCTTTTTTTTAGAGACGAGGTTTCACCATGTTAGCCAGGATGGTCTCGATCTCCTGACCTCATGATCTGCCCGCCTCGGCCTCCCAAAGTGCTGGGATTACAGGTGTGAGCCACTACACCAGGCCAAATGTTTGTTGTTTATAAGCCACCCAGTCTATGGCATTTTGTTATGGCAGCCCAAGTGGAAAGATAGTGGGTCTGATGTTCTTACAACTCCTGTTAGAAAAAGGATAAATTATGTCTGCATTGCCCTTACCTGGTTTTGAAAGCAGAGTGGTTATGATCTGAAAAAGGATTATAGGCGGTGGCTTAGAAAGTAGGCTGAAGGTCAAGATTTTAGAGAAAAGGGCAGTTTATTACTTCAAGTATTTTTCATAATTGTCAATAAACAAATATACGTAAAATACCTCCAAAAAGATACATGGCTAAGTGTTGCCTCTGGGGAGAACTAGAGAAGTAGGGACACAGAAATGTGTCCTTTAATGTTGTTGTATCTTTAATGTCATGTGAATTTTGTGCCATGTTTATGTATCATCAATTTAACACTTACTAATTTTAAAAAGTAGAAGACTTGGGCCTGGCGAGGTGGCTCACGCCTGTAATCCCAGCACTTAGGGAGGCCGAGGCAGGCGAATCACAAGGTCAGGAGATGGAGACCATCCTGTCTAACATGGTGAAACCCTGCCTCTACTAAAAATACAAACAATTAGCCAGGCGTGGTGGCGGAGGCTTGTAGTACCAGCAACTCGGGAGGCTGAGGCAGGAGAATGGCATGAAGCTGGGAGGAGGAGCTTGCAGTGAGCCAAGATCGTGCCACTGCACTCCAGCCTGGGCAACAGAGCGAGACTCCATCTCAAAAAAAAAAAAAAAAAAAAAAAAAAAAGTAGAAGACCTGGTTCCTACTCTTCCTAAGTTAATTGCTCCTTTTCTGTGTACTCGTACTCTCTGGGATTATTGCTAATGTGGCACTTATCTGAATTCATTGCAATTATTTAGGGCAAGGGAAGAGTTTATGAGGTTTTCATGTTGGAAAAATAACATCTTAGCCTTTTGCGAATGGAGAATGGATTAACAAGAGGCCAGAATGGATGCAGGCTGATCAGTTAAGAGGCTATTGCACCTGCCTAAGTGAGAAGTGACAGTAGTTTGGGCCAGGCACGGTGGCTTACGCCTGTAAGCCCAGCACTCTGGGCTAAGGTGGGAGGATTGCTTGAGCCCAGGAGCTCCAGACCAGACTGGGCAACATGATGAGATCCTGTCTCTTCAAAAAAATAGAAAAAATTGGTGGGATGTTCTGGTGTGTGCCTGTAGTCCCAGCTACTTGGGAGGCTAAGGTGGGAGGATCACCTGAGCCCAGGAGATCGAGGCTGCAGTGAGCCAAGATTGTACCACTGTACTCTAGCCTGGGCGACAGTTAGACCCTGACTCAAAAAAAAAGAAAAGAAAAAAAACACAGTTATTTGGACTAGAATAGTGGTGGGAAAGACAGGGAGAAATGAAAAATTTGGGAGATATTTAAATGTCTTTTATATTGGAATTGAGGTAGGAGGAAGTTATCAAAGATGACACCTGTTTCCAGATTTGGGAATGTATTAGCTATCTATTGCTGTGCATGGATTCTTTGGGTCAGATTTGGGAGTGGCTTAGCTGAATAGTTCTTTTTTAGGGTTTCTCATGAGATTTCAGTCAAAGTATTGGCCTGGGCTACAGCCATCTGAAGGCTTGACTGTGGCTGGGGGATCCTGCTACCAAACCCACTCACATTACTGTTGGCAGGAGACCTCAGTTCCATGCAGTCCCTGTGGACCTCTCCATGGGACTTTCTGGATCTCCTCATAAATTGTTAGCTGTCACACAGCAATCTGATGTTTGCTGAATTAATGTTTTTTAAAAACCTAGCCATTTCTGCTAGGGACAGTAGCTCATGCCTGTAATCCCAGCACTTTGGGAGGCCAAAATGGGTGGACCACCTGTGCTCAGGAGTTGGAGAGCAGCCTGGGCAGGATGGCAAAACTCTATCTCTACAAAAAATACAAAAGTTAGCCAGGTGTGGTGGTGCACACCTATAGTTCTAGCTACTTGGGAGGCTGAGGTAAGAGGATTGCTTGAGCCTGGAAGTCGAGGCTCCAGCGAAGCATGTTCGCACCTAGCAGAAATGGTTAGGTTTTTAAGAAACATTTAAAAACGTTTAGCCTGGGTGACAGAGTGAGACCCTGTCTCAAAAACAAAACAAAACACAACAAAAAACCTGACCATCATTTCAACCAGAATTATACACTTATGCATCCATCAATCTTTCATTCCTTGATTGATTACATAATTATTTCATATATATTATGTGCCATGCAATGTTCTAGGTGCTGGGCACAATATTTGGAGGGTCCTTTTCTCAATAAACTTACATTCCAGTGAGCAGAGACAGATAAAAATCAGATAAATGAATGACAAAGATAATTTTGTCTAGTAATTAATACTGTAAAGAAAAACAGTATAATTGAATAAAGTGATGGGGGATACTACATTAGCTAAGGCCATCAAGCAAGGATTTTCTGAGGTGACATTTGTGTTTACATGGCAAGGAGAGGCCAGCCCCACAAACATTTGCAGAACAAGATTTCCAGGCAGTGGGAGCAGCAAGTGAAAAAGCCTGAAAGATGGATGAGTTAGGTGTGTTTGTGAAATAAAATGAAAGCCAGTGTGATCAGTGTATAATGAAAAGGAAGACCAAAGCCAAATCTTGTAGGACTTTATCAACTTTGATAGAGAAGCTTGATTTTATTTCAACCACCTGGAAGTCACTGGAGGTTTTTAAGCATGAATAATGATATAATTTGGTTTGCCATAATTAAAATATCCATAGTGGGCCAGGCATGGTGGCTCACACCTGTAATCTCAGAACTTTGGAAGGCTGAGGCAGGAGGATTGCTTCAGGCCAGGAGTTCAAGAGCAGCCTGGGCAACATAGTGAGACCCTATCTCTAGAAAATAATCGAAAAATTAGCTGGGTGTGGTGGTGCATACCTGTGGTCTCAGCTACTCGGGAGGCTGAATTAGGAGGATCACTTGAGCCTGGGAGGTCAAGGCTGCAGTGAGCCATGATTGTGCCATTGCAACACAGCAACATTCTGTCTCAGAAACAAAACAAAACAACAAATGAAATAGCCATACTGCTATAGGAACAAGGAGGTATAATTGTTTGCTAGGGCTGCTATAACAAAATGCCACAGACTGGGTGGATTAAAGAATAGAAATTTATCCAGGCGCAGTGGCTCATGCCTATAGTCCCAGCATTTCGGGAGGCCGAGGCAGGTGAATCACTTAAGGTCAGGAATTCGAGACCAGCCTGGCCAACATGGTGAAACCTGTCTCTACTAAAAAATACAAAAATTAGTTGGGTGTGGTCCCAGATACGCCTATAGTCCCAGATACTCTGGAGTCTGAGATGGGAGAATTGATTGTACCTGGCAGGTGGAGGTTGCAGTGAGCTAAGATCACACCACTGCACTCCAGCCTGGGTGACAGAGTGAGACCCTGTCTAATAACATAACATAACATAACATAACATAACATAACATAACAAACACAAAATAAACAGAAATTAATTTTGTCACAGTTCTGGAGGCTGGGAGTCCAAGATCAAGATGCTGGTAGGGTTGGTTTCCCCTGAGGGCCTAAGGGAGGAGTCTGTTCCAGGCCTCTCTCCTTGGCTTGCAGATTGCCACCCTGTTGGTTGCTGCCTCTTCACATATTTGTCTCTGTGGGCATGCATCCCTCATATCCCCCTCTTATAATTACACCAGTCATATGGGATTAAGGTCCTACCCCAATGGCCTCATTTTAACTTAATCATCTCTTCAATGACCTAATCTCCGGATATGGTTACATTCTGAGGTACTAGAGGTTGAGACTTAGACAAGTGAATTTGGGAGAGACACATAACAGCCCATAACAGAAGGCAAAATGGAAGCAGCAAGATCAGTTAGGATACTATTGCAGTATCTCAGCAGGAGATGCCAGTGGCTTGGATTAGGATTTTTAGATTAGGAGTGGTTGGATTAGATAATTATTTTAAAAGTAGCATGCATGGGTTTGCTACTTCTAATGCTAAAAAGAAAGGACTCAGGGATTATCATCAGTTTTTGGTCTGAGCAACTTGGTTGCCATTTGCTGAAACAGAGAAAATGGAGAAGCAAGTTTACAGGGAGAACAAGAATTATGAGATTAAATGATTCTTTAAGAATCACTCTTCTCTTATGAGAAGATTTTTTTTTTTTTTTTGATTCGGGTTCTGGCTCTGTTGCCCAACTAGAGTGCAGTGGTACAATTGCGGCTCACTGCAGCCTCAAACTCCTGGGCTCAAGTAATTCTCCTGTCCTAGCTTCCCAAGTATTTGGAACTACAGGTGTGCACCACCAGGCCTAACTAAGATTTTCTATTCATACTTTTTATAGAGATGGAGTCTCACTATGTTGCCCAGGCTGGTCTCAAACTCCTAGCCTCAAGCCATCCTCTGCCTTGGTCTCCCAAAATGCTGGGATTACAGGTGTAAGCCATTGCACCCAGCCAATAATTCTAATTTGAACATGTTATGTCTAAAACATATTAGACATTCAGGCCAGGCACGGTGGCTCACGCCTGTAATACCAACACTTTGGGATGCTGAGAAGGGCGGATCACTTGAGGTCAGGAGTTCAAGACCAGCCTGGCCAACATGGTGAAAACTGGTCTCTACTAAAAGTGAAAAAATTAGCTGGGCGTGCTGTGGCACGTGCCTGTAATCCCAGCTACCAGGGAGGCTGAGGCAGGAGAATCACTTGTTGCAGTGAGCTGAGATCACATCATTGCACTCCAGCCTGATATATTGCTATTAATTTCCAAAAAACTTTTCATGGTCTCTGATTCAATTCCTGCACAGCACAAACTCATAGCCTACTGTCCAGAGATTGGGAGTGTGGTAGAAGAGGAATCACTGCTCAACTGTACAAGGGTCTATGTGTAGAGAAGAACCTGAAGGCCTCATTACTCCTTGTACAAACTCACAACCAAATCCTATTTCAGCTCCTATTTTCTGGTACCTACTTTTCCTAGGACTCTTAGAAGTTCTTCAAAGTAAATCAAATTGCTTCTCACCGGTCTTCCCTTCTGCACCCTATGTCTACTATTAACTATCATTCTTTCAGTCTTACAAAATTTTGTTGAACTCTCGTCTGCTGGAACTCTGCTTTCAGCGAAGATGGAAAGACCAGAACTGGATTTATCCTTCTGCCTAAAACAACTAGAAAACCAGAGAGAGTACATAAAACAATGGTTCTTAGATTGTAGATAATGGGCAGTGCAGGACTGTGATCCCTGAGCAAAGGGAAAACACAGGTGACTCCTACAATTGAGCCAGCTTACTGTCTGGAGGCAGTTTTCAGGCTCTAGTGCAGGTAAAGGGAACCCAGACAGAGCATGGCTCTCTGGCTAAGTTGAGGAGATAGATACCAGAGTTCACAGAGGCCAATAGAATTTTTAGGACAGACTGCAAGAGAAGACAGAGCTCTATAGAGAGAGGTCTAGAGACCTGGAAAATGAGTTTCCTCAAGTCTATGACTGAGTTTTGGGCTGTGCATGCACGAGAAGAACATGACCGGGGCCAGAGAAATAATCTCTGGAAAAGAGTAGACAGAAAAAAATCCTAGACCTCACACAGGGCTGGAAATAAATTATTCACGTCTCAAAAGTCACAGTATTATACAGGGCATGAGGCAGAATCTTCAAAAGGTTGTTGCCTGAGTTGTGAAATCAAAATAGATCAAGATTAAAGACCATTCTTTTTTTTTTTTTTTTTTTTTTTTTTGAGACGGAGTCTCGCTCTGTCACCCAGGCTGGAGTGCAGTGGCGCGATCTCGGCTCACTGCAAGCTCCGCCTCCCAGGTTCACGTCATTCTCCTGCCTCAGCCTCTCCGAGTAGCTGGGACTACAGGCGCCCGCCACCACGCCCGGCTAATTTTTTTGTATTTTTAGTAGAGACGGAGTTTCACCGTGGTCTCGATCTCCTGACCTTGTGATCCGCCCACCTCGGCCTCCCAAAGTGCTGGGATTACAAGCGTGAGCCACCGCGCCCGGCCTAAAGACCATTCTTTATTTACACCAATAATCTTAAAATAAAATTTTTTGGGAGGCCGAGGCGGGTGGATCACGAGGTCAGGAGATCGAGACCACGGTGAAACCCCGTCTCTACTAAAAATACAAAAAAAATTAGCCGGGCGTGGTGGCGGGCGCCTATAGTCCCAGCTACTCGGAGAGGCTGAGGCAGGAGAATGGCGTGAACCCGGGAGGCGGAGCTTGCAGTGAGCCGAGATTGCGCCACTGCACTCCAGCCTGGGTGCCCGGGTGACACAGCGAGACTCTGTCTCAAAAAAAAAAAAAAAAAAAAAAAAAAAAAAATTAAATTTTAACGGCCGGGCGCGGTGGCTCACGCCTGTAATCCCAGCACTTTGAAGGCCGAGGCGGGCGGATCACGAGGTCAGGAGATCGAGACCATCCTGGCTAACACGGTGAAACCCTGTCTCTACTAAAAATACAAAAAAAAAAATTAGCCGGGCGCGGTGGCGGGTGCCTGTAGTCCCAGCTATTCGGGAGGCTGAGGCAGGAGAATGGCGTGAACCCGGGAGGCAGAGCTTGCAGTGAGCAGACATTGAGCCACTGCACTCCAGCCTGGGCAACAGAGCCAGACTCCATCTCCAAAAAAAAAAAAATAAAATTTTAAAAGGATCTAACTGATTTCAAGTACTTAATGCACACCGTATAAAAGAATTCAGGCCAGTCGTGGTGGCTAACGTCTGTAATCCCAGTACTTTGGGAGGCCAAGGCAGGCAGATCACAAGATCAGGAGATGGAGACCATCCTGGCCAACATGGTGAAACCCAGTCTCTACTAAAAATACAAAAATTGGCTGGGTGTGGTGGCCCGCGTGTGTAATCTCAGCTATTCTGGAGGTTGAGGCAGGAGAATGGCTTGAATCCAGGAGGTGGAGATTGCAGTGAGCTGAGATCGAGCCACTGCACTCAAGCCTGGAGACAGAGCAAGACTCCATCTCAAAAAAAAAAAAAAAAAAAAAAAAGAATTCAGCGGCCAGGTGTGGTGGCTCACATCTGCAATCCCAGCACTTTGGGAGCCCGAGGTGGGTGGATCACCTGAAGTCAGGAGTTCGAGACCAGCCTGGCCAACATGGTGAAACCCTGTCTCTACTAAAAATACAAAAAAATTAGCCAGGCGTAGTGGTGTGCGCGTGTAATCCCAGCTACTCGGGAGGCTAGGGCAGTAGAATCACTTGAACGTGGGAGGTAAAGGTTGCAATAAGCCGATCTCACGCTACTGCACTCCAGCCTGGGCGACAAGAGCGAGACTCCACCTCAAAAAAAAAAAAAAAAAAGAAGAATTCCGCAAGATCCACTAACTAGCAGTGTGAAATTCACAACACCTGGCATCTACAAAAAATTACCAACAATGCAAAGAAGCAACAAAATATAATTCATAATCAGGAGAAAAATAGAAAAATCAATAGGAACAAACTCAGAAATAATAGATATGATGTATTTAGCAGACAAGTTTTTCTTTCTTTTTTTTTTTGAGACAGAGTTTCGCTCTGTCACCCAGGCTGGAATGCAGTGGCATGATCTCAGCTCGCTGCAACCTCTCCCTCCCAGGTTCAAGTGATTCTCCTGCATCAGGCTCCCGAGAAGCTGGGATTACAGGCGCCCACGACACCCAGCTAATTTTTGTATTTTTTATTATTTTTAAAATTATTATTATTATTATTTATTTTTTGAGACAGAGTCTCACTCTGTCGCTCAGGCTGGAGTGCAGTGGCATGATCTCCGCTCGCTGCAAGCTCCATCTCCTGGGTTCACGCCATTCTCCTGCCTCAGCCTCCCGAATAGCTGGGACTACAGGTGCCCGCCACCACACCCAGCTAATTTTTTTTTTTTGTATTTTTAGTAGAGACAGGGTTTTACTGTGTTAGCCAGGATGATCTTGATCTCCTGACCTCGTGATCTACCCGCCTCAGCCTCCCAAAGTGCTGGGATTACAAGTGTGAGCCACCACACCCGGCCCCATACTTTTTTTTTTTTCTTTTAGTAGAGACAACGTTTCCCCATGTTGGCCAGGTTAGTCTGGAACTCCTGACCTCAAGTGATTCTCCCTACCTCGTCCTCCTAAAGTGTTGGGATTACAGGCGTGAGGCACCACCCCCGGCTGCATTCTAATGTTTTTGTTGTTGTTTTTTGTTTTTTTGAGACAGAATCTTGCTCTTGTTCACCCAGGCTGGAGTGCTATGGCACAATCTCAGCTTACTGCAACTTCTGCCTCCCAGGTTCCAGCGATTCTCCTGCCTCAGCCTCCCGAATAGCTGGGATTACAGGCACCCGCCACCACGCCTGGCTAATTTTTGTATTTTTAGTAGAGACAGCGTTTTGCTATGTTGGCTAGGCTGGTCTCGAACTCCTGACCTCATGATCTGTCCGCCTTGGCCTCCCAAAGTTCTGGGATTACAGGCGTGAGCCACCATGCCTGGCCTGCAGACAAGTTGTTAAAAATAGATTTTATAAATATACACTGTATGTTCACAAAAGTAGAGGAAAACATGAGCATGGTGAGGAGAGAGAAAATATTATTAAAGTCCCAAATAGAACTTCCAGAAATGAAAATGCAAGGTCTGAAATTAAAAAATACATTGGATGGAATTTAAAGAAGATCAGATGCTGCAGAAGAAAACATCAATGAATTTGACGACACTGATATAGAAACGATCTAAAATGGAGCACAAAGAGGCTGGGCGCAGTGGCTCAAGCCTGTAATCCCAGCACTTTGGGAGGCCGAGGTGGGCAGATCACCTGAGGTCAGAAGTTCGAGACCAGCCTGGCCAATATGGCAAAACCCCATCTCTACTAAAAATACAAAAATTAGCTGGGTGTGATGATGTGCACCTTTAATCCCAGCTACTCGGGAGGCTGAGGCAGGAGAATCGCTTGAACCCAGGAGGCAGGAGATTCTCTTGAACCCAGGAAGCAGAGGTTGCAGTGAGCCGAGGTCATGCTACTGCATGCCAGCCTGGGCAACAGAGCAAGATTCTGTCTAAAAAATAAAATAAAATGGAGCACAAAGATAAAACAAGGCCAGGTGCAGTGGCTCACACCTGTAATCCCAGCACTTTGGGAGGCGGAGGCGGGCGGATCGCGAGGTTAGGAATTCAAGACCGGCCTGGCAAACATAGTGAAACCCCATCTCTACTAAAACACAAAAATTTAGCCAGGCATGCTGGTGGGTGCCTGTAATCCCAGCTACTCGGGAGGCTGAGGCAGGAAAATCACTTGAACCTGGGAGGCGGAGGTTGCAGTGAGCTGAGATCGCGCCACTACACTCTAGGCTGGGTGACAGAGCAATACTCCATCTCAAAAGAAAATATTAACAAGGGAGATAAATTAATTAATCTAAACGTTGGTTCTGGTTGGGTGTGGTGGCTCACACCTGTAATCTCAGCACTTTGGGAGGCCAAGGCATGAGGATCACTTGAGCCCAGGAGTTTGAGACCTGCCTGGGCAACATAGTGACACTCCTGTCACTACAAAAAAATACAAAAATTAGCTGGGTGTCCCACACACTTGTAGTTCTGGCTACTAGGGGGACTGAGGCAGAAGGATGGGTTGAACCTGGGAGGTTGAGGCTGTAGTGAGCCGAGATTGCGCCACTGCACTCCAGCCTGCATGACAGAGTGAGACCTGGTCTCAAAAAATATAATCAAATAATAAATAAATGTTGATTCTTTGAAGAGAGCAATAAAATGGATAAAAACTGAAACAGGGAAAGAGAAACGATAAAAATTACCAAGATTTGGCTTGAAAGATGATATCACTACAGATCTGATAGACATTAAAGGATAAAAAAAATATTATGGGCTGGGCACAGTGGTTCACGCCTGTAATCCCAGCACTTTGGGAGGCTGAGGTGGGCAGATAACCTGAGGTCAGGAGTTTGAGACTAGGCTGGCCAACATGGTGAAACTCCGTCTCTACTAAAAATACAAAAATTAGCCAGGTGTGGTGGCAGGCGCCTGTAATCCCAGCTACTCTGGAGGCTGAGGCACAAGAATTCCTTGAACCTGGGAGGTGGAGGTTGTGTAGTAAGCTGAGATCACACCACTGCACTCCAGCCTGGGCTACGGAGCCAGACTCCATCTCAAAAAAAAAAATTATGAACAATTTTATGACAATAAATTTGACAATGGAGACAAAATAGAGAAATTCTCTGAAAGGCATAAACTACAAAACTTACTCTTTTTGAGTAAGAAATAGATAAGCTGAAAAGATCTGTATCTATTGTTTCTCTCTGATGATGTTTAATTTCACAGTAATGTACCCAGCTGTGGCTTTTTTTTGTGATCTCGTTTAACCCTCTTTGAATCCTCTCAATCTGAAATTTTCCTTATTTATTATGTAAGAATATGACTTTTGGGGGATTTAAAAAGCAGTATGTCAAATATTTAGTAAATGTCCAGTACTCAGTAAATATGAGATGCTCTGGCTCGGCATGGTGGCTCAAGCCTGTAATCCCAGCACTTTGGGAGGCCAAGGCAGGCAGATAACAAGGCAAGAGATTGAGACTATCCTGGTGAAACCCCATCTCTACCAAAAATACAAAAAATTAGCTGGGCGTGGTGGCGAACACCTGTAGTTCCAGCTACTCGGGAGGCTGAGGTTGGAGAATCGCTTAAACCTGGGAGGTAGAGGTTGCAGTGAGTCGAGATTGCGCCACTGCACTCCAGCCTGGGCGACAGAGCGAGACTCCATCTCAAAAAAAAAAAAGAAAAAAGGTTAGCCAGGGCTGATTTCCAGCTTGTTTTGGATGTAAACATCCAGAAGAGACATTTCTCCCACCCTTACAATAAGAAAAAAGGGTAAACTTCCTTCAAATTACCAAGTATTTTTGAACTTATCAAAGAGTTGAGTTCCCAGAACAAAAAACTGGTCCAAAATCTAAGAAGCAACAGATGCCTGCAGGAAGAGAAGGGCGCTAGCTTAATTGGGACAGACACAACCAGATACTGGTATAAGTTTAGCTAGAAGAATTGCGGAATTCATGAAGGCTGGTGTGGACTGGCAGAGCACTCAACTCTGCTGTTCAGGCTGGAGTGCAGTGGTATGATCTTGGCTCACTGCAGCCTCTGTCTCACAGGCTCAATCCTCCCACCTCAGCTCTCGAGTATTGACTATAGATGAGTGCCACCATGCCTGGCATTTTATTTTTTGTAGAGACGAGGTCTCACTATGTTTCCCAGTCAGGTCTTGAACTCCTGGGCTCAAGCAATTCTCCTGCCTCAGCCTCACAAAGTGTTGGAATGACAGGCGTGAGTCACTGCAACTGGCTTTTTTTTTTTTTTAAACTGCTCTAAAAGGCAACTATCAAAAGCAAAAATAGCACAAGTATTGTATGTTTACAGCATTTGTAAAAGTGAAATGTATGGCAACATTGGCACAATGAATGGAAGAGTTGGGAATATACTGTTTTAAAGTCCTCCTGCTACATGTGAAGCGGTCTTTACTGGAGGAGGTTCCTATTATGTGGAACCTATCTGAGTGGACCATTCCATGAAAGTTGTAGGCATGGAAGAATAAAAGTGTTACAGAAATATGTGACCTTGAATTCTAAAATTACACTGCATTACATGTATTTTTATAACAAGTATACTCTTATGCTTTAAAAAGCTGTCTTTGTTTTCTTAATAGACTTGATTTTTTTCAGAAAAATCACAGCAAAATCGAGCAGAAAGTACACAGTTCCTATCATCCCCTCCCCCATATATGCACAGCCTCCCTATCAACATCCTGTACCAGCATGTTCTATTTGTTAGAACTGATGAACCTACATTGACACATCATAATCATCCAAAGTGCATACAATAGGCTTCATTTTCGGTGATGTACATTCAACGGATTTTGACAAATGTGTAACAGCATGCATCCACCATTATAGTATCATGCAGAATAGTTTCACTGCCCTAAAAATCCTGTGCACTCCCCTTGGGCATTCTAAATTTTCATTCCTCTGAAGCTAGAAATCCCAAAGTTAGAGTTGGCCTTTTTCATTCTAAAGTATGTCTTCAATTCTGGGAAATTCTCAGCAATAATTCTTTCACGTTCTTTTTTTTCCCCTGCTGGAATTTCTAGTAGAAAAATATTTATGCTTCTATCTTCCACATTTCTTAACTCTCCTTTCATGCTTTCCATTTCTTAGTTCCTTCCTTGCTCTAATCTTCTGGTTTATGAGTGAACTGTCCAGCTATATTCAACGAATCCATTGAGTTATTTCATTAATATTTGTCAACATCCAATTCACAAATGCTTGTTTGTGCTTTGTGTTTCCAACATTCTCCCTTCTTTCTCTGAAGCTCTATTAAGCTTATTTTCAATTCTTATTGTCTGATCCATTCACTTGACTTTCTCTGATATAGCTAGTTCTACGTATCGTTTTAGTAGTTCTCATGGTCCTCAGATGTTTCATGATTTTCCCTCTGTGCTCATACTTATTCCTTGGGACAATCAGCTGCCTGGGCTATCATGTCTGATGGAGGGAGAGAGAGAAAAGCCTCAATGTTGGTTTGTGCTGCTCCGCAAGAGTTTAGGACTTAGGAAAAAGGTATATCTCATGTCAAAGTGCTTCCAGGATAATGATCCAGTTAAAGCATTCCCTGTTTTCCCATTTCAGGCATGTCCAGATCACTTCACAATTCCTCTACTCCAGCCACTGCTACTGTTGGAGAGGTAAAGGTAAAGAATAGGGGGACAATAGGGTCCCCAGGCATAGGCTGGCCAATCCACACTGACACACCACACTTCCAAATGTCTTGGCTGGTTCTTTTTTTCTGACCTACTCCTTAAAAGTTGATGTTTTCCAATGCTCCTTGTGTGTTCCTTTTATCTAACATTGGATGGAGTCTCTCTGGCTCACATTTTCTTCACCTACACATAGCAGGTGAACAAATAACATTCAAAGTTTGTTAAATTGTGTAATTGGGAAATTCAAGGGACATTTTCAACCACATTCTCAGTCTTGGAGGAGGTAAGGCTCAGTTTCAGCTTTAAAGTACCTGTTTTTATTGGTTCAGTTATTTTATCTTAAAAAGGAGGTAAATACTAAACAAAGTTAGAAAAAGAATTCTAAAGGTCCAACTCTCTATTTCTGTGGATCTCCATTTGCACTGTGGAGTTGCTTGAGCCATATAATTTTACCACGTTTAGTCTCTGGTGGATGTCAGTTGATATTAAGTGGGTTATGGACTAATTTTTAGCTCTCTGTGAAAATCAACACACCCAGATTTTAACACAAATATTTTGGTATTCATATATCTAGGCATACTATAATTTTTAGGGAGGTTTTAAAATTAATTTTATTTATTTATTTATTTATTTATTTATTTATTTATAGAGACAGGGTCTCACTCTGTTATCCAGGTTACAGTCCAGTGGTACAAACTCCTAGACCCAAGGAATCCTCCTGCCTCAGCCTTCCGCCTAGCTGGGACTACAGGCATGCTACCACGTCTGGCTCATTTTTCTTTTTTTTTGGTAAAGATAGGATTTCACTATGTTGCCCAGGCTGATCTCGAACTCCTGACTTCAAGCAGTCATCCCACTTCGGCCTCCTACCTCAACTTGTGTTGAGATTGTAGGCACAGACCACCTTGCCCAGCCCAGGGAGGTTATTTTTCCTTAGACTATATTGCTCTCCTAAGCCAGTCTGAGGTTACTCCTTTGGCTCCACACATTAATATTTATTTTTTATTCTTACCTTTTCAGAACATGGCAAAAAAACCTTTGGCCCCAATTTCTTTGCACAGCCTAGTATCCAGAAAGAGAGAAAACTGATCATCTATGGGGACTGCATGTATTATCAAGCTATGGTATTCAGATTTATTTTATCATCTAAACGATCATTTCCAAATTTTGTATACTAAAAACTCAGATATAGAAGTCCCTGAGTGAATCTGTATACAGAAAGGCTTAGACACAAATACCAAATTAATTGTCATGCCAGGCTGGGCACAGTGGCTCATGCTTATCATTTCAGCTACTGAGGAGGCTGAGTTGGAGGATCGCTTGAGCCTGGGAGGTGGAGGTTGCAGTAAACTGAGACTGCACCACTGCACTCCAGCCTGGGTGACAGAGGGAGACCTTTCTCAATAAATAAATGACATAAAATATAAATTGTAATACCTGGGTGTTGGGATGGCTGGGTTTTCTAGTTTCTTTTTTTTTTTTTTTTTTTTTTTTGAGACGGAGTCTCGCTCTTTCACCCAGGCTGGAGTGCAGTGGCGCGATCTCGGCTCACTGCCGGCTCTGCCCCCTGGGGTTCACGCCATTCTCCTGCCTCAGCCTCCCGCGTAGCTGGGACTACAGGCGCCTGCCACCTCGCCCGGCTAATTTTTTGTATTTTTAGTAGAGACGGGGTTTCACCGTGTTAGCCAGGATGGTCTCGATCTCCTGACCTTGTGATCCGCCCACCTCGGCCTCCCAAAGTGCTGGGATTACAGGCGTGAGCCACCGCGCCCGGCGGGTTTTCTAGTTTCTATTATAAAAAGGTTACATTTTATTTGAAGAAAACAAAGTATCCACATGATGGCACTATAACCTACAAAATAAGAGGTTGTCAATTTATGAAGACCAAGAACTTGGTAAATTCTACTTAGAGTACTTACTACTCTAAAATGCTGAAAAGAAATTGCCTAAAGAATGTGCTGAAAAATGGCTGGGCTCATGCCTGTGAATCTCAGCAATTTGAAAGGCCAAGGCAGGCAGATCGCTTGAGCCCAGGAGTTTGAGGCCAGCCTGGGTGACATGGTGGAAACTCCCTCTACGAAAAATACAAAAATTAGCTTGGCATGGTGATGCGCACCCATAGTCTCAGCTACTCGGGAGGCTGTAGTGGGAGGACTGCTTGAGCCCAGGAGGTTGAGGCTGCAGCGAACCAAGATCATGCCACTGCAATCCAGCCTGGGCCATAGAGTAAGAGATCCTGTCTCAAAAAAACAACAAAAAAAAGAATGCTGAAAAATAAGGCATTTTATATACAAGGTAATATGGATATAATTCCCTTATGTTTTACAGAGACTTACTGGCTAATCCTTCATATCCCTTTCCAAGTTCATTTTTCCATGATTTATTTAATAACAGTATCTTAGTCCTAATGTGAGCACATGACCATGTTGGGAGCTACTTAATGCATTCCCCATAATGTCATGTCTTCCTATAGGCGATTCTAGGGGGCAATTCAGGAGCTATTAGAGAAACAGTGTTAAATAAGACAGATGCCATCCATGGAGTTTATATTCTGGCCGGAAGATAGGCTTTATTTATTTTTTTTTTTGGGATGGAGTCTCACTCACTCTGTCGCCCAGGCTGGAGTGCTGTGGTGTGATCTCAGCTCATTGCAACTGCCGCCTCACAGGCTCAATTGATTCTCCTGCCTCAGCCTCCCAAGTAGCAGGGACTATAGGCACACCACCACGCCCAGCTGATTTTTTGTATTTTTAGTAGAGACGGGGTTTCGCCATGTTGGCCAGGCTGTATGATACGCACTGTATTAAAACCTTTATGTTATTAGCTAATGTATTCTTCTTCACAAACACTTTATGCAGTACGAGGATCCCTGTTCTACAGCTAAAGAAAACTAGGCTGAGAGAGGGGCTAAGGCCACAGAACAAAAATGTGACATGGAGCCCTTTTCCAGTATGAAATATATTGACAATAACAATCTTCCTCTTTTCCTCATACCTTTCTTCTCCCTTAATGAGGCATGGTGGCACATGTCTGTAGTTCCAGCTACTTGGCCAGCTGAGGTGGGAGGATTGCTTGCGCCCGGGAGGTCGAGGCTGCAGTGAACCATGATCGCACTACTGTACTCCAGCCTAGGTGACAGAGTAAGACCCTGTCTCAAAAAAACACAAATAAATAAAAATTAGCTTAGTTTAACGACTGCAATCTTATAGTTTTAAATAATTCAGTAGCCTGGGTTTTTATTATAATATCCTTTAGCGATAGTTCTAAGTAGTTTCCTGAGTACAGAGCACATCAGATTTAGAGGTTTAAGTTTACCAAACTTAAAAACCAAAAGCACGTTAAACACACATACAAAATAGTATTTCCCATGTTGGAACACAGAACTGTTAACTCTCTAATAGAATGAAACATTTTTTGCCAAATGGCAAATCAAAGACATCATAAATCAAGCACATATTACACTAACTTGTTTTTACCTTTCTCAAATATTTAAATTGGGCACACTATCTTTGTAAGTCTCAAATCCTAAAGTTTGAATAGAAAGGGCCTGCATAGAAATGCTTTTAAGGTGAATCGATTTTCTAGTTTTTCTCTGTATTAAATTAGTAAAATAAACAAAATAGGATAGTCATTTGAAAAATGCTAAATCTCGAGATCTGTGGTCTAGTGGAGAGAGTACAGGGTTAAAAGTCACAAGTTCAGGGTTCTAGTCCTAATATTACTGTCTACTAGCCAAAGAATGTTTTGAAACCTCTCAGCCTCTACTTTCTAATTTATAAAACAAAGGGGTTTATTTTGACTTCTAAGTTCTCAGATTTCACACAAGTCAACAAATAAACTTGGCCAAGTCATAAAATAATAATTATAGCTTACGTTTATTTAATGCTTATTTTGTGCCAGGCACAATGTTCTATATACTTTATATGCATTAATTTAATTCATGTAACTTGTGAGGCAAGTAGTAATAATATCCTTATTTTATTTTATTTATTTATTTTTTTGAGATAGAGTCTTGCTCCATTACCCAGGCTGGAGTGCAGTGGCACAATCTTGGCTCACTGCTACCTCCACCCCCTGGGTTCAAGTGGTTCTCATGCCTCGGGCTCCTAAGTAGCTGGGATTACAAGCATACGCCACCATGCCCAGCTAATTTTTGTATTTTTAGTAAAGATGGGGTTTTGCCATATTGGCCAGGCTGTTTGTTCTCAAACTCCCCACCTCAAGTGATCTGCTCACCTCAGCCTCCCAATGTGCTAGAATTATAGGCGTGGGCCACTGTGCCTGGCCAATATCCCCATTTTAGAGAACCCATCTATATATATAAAAAAAACAATTAGCCAGGCGTGGTGGTGCACACCTGTAGTCCTAGCTACTCAGGAGGCTGAAGTGGGAGGATTGCTTGAGCCTGGGAGGTCAAGACTGCAGTGAGCTGTGACGGCACCGCTGCACTCCACCCAGGGTGACAGAGTGAGATCCTAGCTACAAACAAGCAAAACATACAAAAAACAAAACAAAACAAAACAAAGGACTTCATGCCAAACTTAGTTGCATTCTGTTAGCTAATGACATCTCACTGGTGTTTTTGCTTCAATTAAAATGTCATTTTTTAAAAAATATGTAAAGCATTCTTGCAGTACACAATTCAAGAGGCTACCAAAGATAATTCAGTCTCCTTTCACTTCTGTTCCTTAAGTTTCAGTCCCTCCTAGTCTACTGTAGATTTTCTAAGAGAAAGCACATCACCAGAGCTGTATCTAAGGAAAATGAATCAGACAGAAATACTTAGGACGAACTATACTGGAAGTACCAGATGGGTAATAGTGGGATTAAAAAAAAGGGATGGGTGCAAGTTTCTACAGGCAAAAGCAACAGGACTTAGCATTTAGCACAGGGCCTGGAACATAGCAGGCACTTCAAAATATTTTCTATGTGGCTCCTGAATGACATGAGTAGAAGAATGACCAAAATGATTTCCAGGTGTAAAGGCAAGATGACAAGGAGCTGAAAAGTGCCATTAACATTGCTAAAACAACAACAAAAAAATCAAGATTCAGGTATGAAAGGGGAAGAAGACAAGACATGTAGTTTTGAACCTATGAGTTGGAAATGCTTATGGGCCATGTAAGTGAGAACTGCCAGGTGTTTGGAAATGTGATCTGGTGCTAATGAATGAAGTTGGAAGCTTTGGGTATAAATTTTAGAATTATCCTTCAAAAAAAATGGGTATGATTAGATAACTACGGAAAATACTGTTTGAGGACAGTATAGAAGATGATGTCCAAGGACAGAAAATTAGTAACTGTCTACATTAGGGAGACAAAGATGAGTGAAACCGTAAGAGCCAAGTATCATGAAAATTCAGGAGGGAGACTATATTAAGAAGGTGGCAGGCTTATGCCTGTAATCCCAACACTTTGGGAAGCCGAGGTGGGAGGATTGCTTTAGACCAGGAATTTGAAGCTGAATGAGCTATGATTGCACCACTGCACTCTAACCTGGGTGACAGAGCGAGACTCTGCCTCTAAGTAAATACATTAAAAAAAGAAGGCAGCAGTCATTGGTAGTATCTGATGAGGAAAATAGGTCAAGTAGAATGAAAAATGAGAAAAAGTGGTCAGATTTAGTAATCAGAAAGGCGACAGATTTAGTAATCATTGCAAGTGCAATGGCTCATGCCTATAATCCCAGCACTTTCAGAGGCCAAGGTGGAAGGACTGCTTAAGCCCAGGAGTTCCAGACTAGCCTGGACAAGAGACTCCATGTCTACATATAAAAATAAAAATTAAATTAAAAAAAAAAGAGAGGGAAGAGGGCAAAAATTTGGCAGGAAATAACAAACAAGTGGGTGGTGAGGAAGTGAATACAGCCCATGCCTTGCCTTCTTCTCTTGAGAAATCTGAAGGTGAGGGGATGGCAAGGGACGGAACAGTAAGCAAATGGGCAAAAAATGAAATGTAAATGTGCAACCTGGAATTGGCAACTCTGTGGCCTTCCTTATAGGGCTAGCAGTGCCAACAGTTTTCAAGAAGCAAGATACTAACACATTTGTAGGGAAAGAAGGAGCCAAGAGGACGAAAAAGGCTGCAGGTATGATTCTTGGTAATTGAGCAAGATCTGATATGGGAAAGAAATGACATCTAACTTACAGCTGGATTTGGAGAGGAAAAAGAGGCGCTCCTCCCGACCCAGAAAGGGAGGGAAAGTTTAAGATATTTTGAAGTGAGGAGGGAGGATAAGGGTGTGACTGACAGCCTGTATTTTCGCAGAAAAGTAGGTGACCTAGTTGTGCCTCCCCAACACAGAATTAACTATCACCTAGGTGAGGAGCCCCAAAAGCTAGACACTGGACTAACATAAACATGAGTAGGTTTTCAAGTATTTATCTTATGGCAGATATTTTTTAAAATCTATAATAATCCTAACAGGTAGGTACTATTTTTCTTCCCATTTAAAAATCTTATGCTTCCCTTAAGAGGATATGACACTTGCCCACAGCTAACAAGCATACATTTAAACCCAGATCCAACTGCATGGTTTTTAAGTCTATTACATCTTACAGCAAGGGTATAGCAGAGGCCATGAACTGATGGGCTTACAAGTATGTGTATCTCACCTCCAGTATTGATCTTTGTAAAAAAACAGATGAACAAAAAAATATGGTTTGTGCTTTCTGGACTTTATAATTAAGACTACCTACATATGGGAGTAAAATACTGGCAAGAAAGGAAACAGTAGAGCAAATACTTTGCAAATAAGAAATTGCCATTCCTTTGGTTCTTTTTGATTCATATGAACTTCTGTTACAGAGACAATTGTTGCGGATACATTCCCTTTGACCTATGAAAATTAGATTTGAACAAAGGTTCAGATTGGATTTAGATTAGGTCCTGCTCAGTGAAAATTATGAAAACACTCTGACACTACAGTAACTGATATGAAAGAATACAATAAATCCTCACTTAACATTGTCAATAGCGTCTTAGAAACTGGTTTTCAGTGAAACAACGTACAATGAAACCGATTTTTGTTGTCATCAACATTATAACGAAATGAAGACAACATTGAAATTATTTTTGTGGACCTGCTGTAAGTTGTTTGGCTTAAAGCCATGATTTCTAAGACCCTATCGTTAAGTGAGGACCTACTGTACTCTATAACCATGCTGCTATTCTTTATTCCTGATATCCCATTACTTTTTTTTTTTTGAGATGGAGCCTCACTCTGCACTCACCCAGGCTGGAGTGCAGTGGAACGATCTCAGCTCACTGCAGCCTTGACCTCCCAGGTTCAAGCGATTCTTCTGCCTCAGCCTCCCAACTAGCTGGGATTACAGGCGTCTGCCACCACTCCTGGCTAATTTTTGTATTTTTAGTAGAGATGGGGTTTCACCATGTTGGCCAGGCTGCTCCTGACCTCAGGTGATCTGCCCATGTCTGCCTCCCAAAATGCTGGGATTACAGGCTTGAGCCCCCGGCCGGCCTTTCTAATCTTAAAAAAAAAAAAGAGAGAGATGGGGTCTCACTGTGTTCCCTAGGCTGGTCTCCTGGGCTCAAGCGATCCTCCCACCTTGGCCTCCCGTGTTGGGATTACAGGCCCGAGCCAGCGAGCCCGGCATGCGGAGCATTTCCAGTGAAATACTGGGATAAACTGCCATAAATGACCCTAAGAAGCAGGTGAATTGTCTCAAGAGCTCAAGCTTCTTTTGGAGAAGGACTCAACCAGCTGTGACTGGCTGTGAAGACGGAGGAAAAGGGCCACTAGTCAAAGTATGTAGACAGCTTTTAGAAGTCAGAAGAAGCAAGCCTGCAGTCCCAGCTACTCAGGAGGCTGAGGCGGGAGGATCGCTTGAGCCTGGGGAGATAGAGGTTGCAGAGAGCCGAGATCACGTCACTGCAGTCCAGCCTGGACAGAGGTGAGACGCTCACGGACCTTGGCTTGGGGTTGGCGGCTTTAGGAAGAAACCGACCTCGAGCCCCTGAGGACCTGAAGACAGCCGTTACTCTGACCGACAAGTCATTGGATTTCTGGCTCACGCGCGGCGCTGCGCGGGCAGCTTCCGCTTTCCAGCCTTGCCCCCGCCCCTACCTTCCGCCCCACCTCCAGGCTAGTTCCTCCTCTTGGCCCCGCCCCCTGACCTTTCTTCTCCCCACCCCCTGGGCCCCGCCCCCTGACCCGCACCTTCCCGCCGCCCCTCCCCGGTTCCATTTCATTGTTGGATTGTGGCGCCTCACTCCTGTTGGCGGCCGGCAGGGGGCGGAGTTCGAGCCTGAATTTTTTTCCTCCGGGCGTCCCCCGGAGGCCGTCCCGGCGTGGGGGAGCGGAGGGGAGGGCGGGGCGGGAGGACGCAGTTCGGTCGGCTGCAGCGCTACTTTTGGTCCGGGGTCGGCAGGGAGGCCGCGGCCACCGCATCAGAGCTGACGTGGGACTACGTGGGGCCGCTGCCGGCTCCGGGTTGCTGAGCGGCGGTCGGGCTCGCCGTCTCCACCTCCTCGCGTCCGTAATCAGTGACGAGGTCCGCTACGTAAATCCCTTTGCGGCGGGTAAGTGGTGCGCCGGCTCCGGCCCCGAGACCCAGCAGCCGGCAACGCGGCGCTGGAGGCGGAGATGGAGGCAGGAGGCGGAGCGGAGCCGGGGGCGGTGGAGCAGCGGAGGCCGAGCGGAGCCGTGGGCGGCGGGCCGGGACCCCGGGGCCGGGCCGAGGACTGGCTGGACAGCCGCGAGTTCACCTGACGCGGCCCCTCGCTCGGCGCCTCCGAGGCCGGCGCCTCCGAGGCCGCCGTCTCGCCGCCTCACGTCCGCTTCGTCCGCTCAGCTGCCCCGGGACCCGCCTGCCCCCTCGCGAACTTGGGACGAGTTGGAAAATCCGCCCTCAGCCCTGCGGCTCAGGGGAGCGGTTTAACTCGGAAAAGGAAAAGGAATCCAGAAGTAAGGACCTCGGATTTCAGTGCCCATAGCGCCTCTACCCCACTTTACGAGTGCATTTTAGACGAAAGCGGACGCAGCCCGTTTTCCCCAAAACCTGGGCCGGAGGGCCTGGCAGCTGAGTCATTCGGTCCCGGGCGCGGGCAGTCTCAGGAGTGGGAAGGGTAGAGCCGCGACCGCTCGGAAGGCGCATTTTCCCTTCTGCCTGAGTCTTGCCTTTTTAGGGCCATCTGGTAAGGTTTCCAGAGCCTGTTGAATTTGGGGCATAAACACATTATTAAACATACCTTTTTTTTTTTTTTTTTTTGAGACAGAGTCTTGCTGTTACCCAGGCTGGAATGCAGCGGCATGATCTCGGCTCACTGCAGCCTCTGCCTCCTGGGTTCAAGCGATTCTCTTGCCTCAGCCTCCCGAGTAGCTGGGATTACAGGCATACGCCAACACGCCTGCTAATTTTTGTATTTTTAGTAGACATGGGGTTTTACCATGTTGGTCAGGCTGGTCTCGAACTCCTGACCTTCCACCCACCTCGGCCTCCCAAAGTGCTGGGATTACAGGCGTGAGCCACCGCGCCTGACCTCAGCATGCTTCTTGATCCTGTTGCGTTTTATTTGTATATCAGATACCTGAGTTTGAAATCACTTAGGGGTTTCCTGCATGCTGCTCAGTGAAGCAGCTCTGAGTTTGTAATCACGTTTTAAGAAATTGTGACTTACAGGGCCAGTCTCAAAGTGTCACTGAAACTGAAAGAGCCCCTTTAACACTGTGGCTTACGTACGTGACTCAGTTTTCTTTCTACTTAATTTGCCGGGCGGATGAGAGTGTACCTTTCCCTTGAAACGAAAACCTAGATTGAACAGTGAGAGGTCCGCTATGAACATTGTATCAGATTACATTAATCAACCACGCTGTTTTGTTTTGTTTTGTTTTTTGCTTTGGGCGCCACGTTTTTTTCCTAGTCTTTTTTTTTTTGATAGGGAGTCTCGCTCTGTCGCCCAGGCTGGAGTGCAGTGGCCCGCTCTCAGCTCACTGCAAGCTCCGCCTCCTGGGATCGCGCCATTCTCCTGCCTCAGCCTCCTGAGTAGCGGGGACTACGGGTGCCCGCCACCACACCCGGCTAATTTTTTGTAGTTTTAGTAGAAGCGGGGTTTCACCGTGTTAGCCAGGATGGTCTCGATCTTCTGACCTCGTGATCTGCCTGCCTCAGCCTCCCAAAGTGCTGGGATTACAGGCATGAGCCACCGCGCCCGGCCGTTTTTTCCTAGTCTTGATTCTCTTTTTGTATAACAAACTTTCCCTTCCTAAGTCATAGTAGTCTTAAAGTCTTTCAATCTAAAGTAATTTTTTTCCCAAAGGAAGGCAAATCGCACACAGTATGTTTTGGCCAATAAATGCTAAGTATTAAAACTGATGTTTAAAGAACTATGTATTGATCCCAACACAACTTTAACAAATATATTAAAATGGTTTTGATCCTGAATGAGTAAACACTTAAAGCATTGTCAGTATTCACACAACTTTGGCGAATCTGTAAATAGATGAATATAACACATACTTTCCCAGTGAGTTGGTGATGGATATGGAATCATTTTGGTGAGTGTGAAGTTGTAATTACGGTGATGTTTTGTGTACATATTTTGGTGACAGTATATGAATAAATTTTTATTGAATGTGTAAACAGAGGGCATTTTTATCTTTAGTGTTTTTGTTTTTGCATTGTCCCCGAAAGTTAATGAAATTTACTTCTTTCTGAATTTTAAACTCTGGAATCCATGGTTAATAGGCTGTATTCCGTTTTCCTACTCAGGTGAGTCACTGCCTAATCAAAATACAAAATCTTGCTTAGGGTTATGACCATTTCATGAAAAGTAGGGAAGAGTTTTGAATTATTAACATATATGAGGAATCCTGACTGAATCTTTACCAATATAGACATGTAGTTCTTATCCTTTTTCTCCCAAGTTGTATTCCCTGCAAATTAAGTATTGGGCCAGAAGATTGAGCTAGGTTTATTGTTGAAGTGGGTATTCCTACTGAAAAGCTCTCAAATGTCCTGTTCCTTTTAGATAGACTTCTTAAAATAAAACTGAACAGTGCAAACACTTAATAGCTGAACCATTGAGAGATGTTATTTTTTAGAGCAGTTTTAGAACCATTGATATTTTTATATTTCCTTATCAACATTGGTAAGGAAATAAGCCTGAAATATTGAATTTTATTGTTTCTGCTTAAGTAAACTGATGGATTCCATATGTAAAAGTCAGCTTTGAAAATAATTATTATTGTACATTGAATATAGTTTTTTTTTTTTTTTTTTTTTTTGAGACGGAGTCTCGCTCTATCACCCAGGCTGGAGTGCAGTGGCGCGATCTCGGCTCACTGCAAGCTCCGCCTCCCGGGTTCACGCCATTCTCCTGCCTCAGCCTCTCCGAGTAGCTGGGACTACAGGCGCCCGCCACCACGCCCGGCTAATTTTTTTTTGTATTTTTAGTACAGACGGGGTTTCACTGTGGTCTCGATCTCCTGACCTCGTGATCCGCCCGCCTCGGCCTCCCAAAGTGCTGGGATTACAAGCGTGAGCCACCGCGCCCGGCCTTGAATATAGTTTTGATATTATCAACACAGGAACTTAAAAACCCATTTTAGGCCGGGCGTGGTGGCTCACGCCTGTAATCCCAGCATTTTGGGAGGCTGAGGCAGGCGGATCACCTGAGGTCCGGAGTTCAAGACCAGCCTTAACCAACAATGGAGAAACCCCGTCTCTACTAAAAATACAAAATTAGCCGGGCATGGTGGCCCATGCCTGTAATTCCGGCTACTTGGGAAGCTGAGACTGGAGAATCGCTTGAACCCAGGAGGCAGAGGGTGCAGTGAGCCAAGATCAAGCCATTGCACCCCAGCCTGCGCAACAAGAGCCGAACTCCGTCTCAAAAAAAACAAAAAAAAACATTTTAGGAAAAATGTATCTCATTACACAATAGATAGAAATGAACATTTTAAATAATTATGTTAATAATCTGCTTTTAGACAATACATTTTAAATACCTTTTGCAATGGGAACTCCACAATACTGTGCTGTTCTTAAGAATAAATGCTTTTACTCATATGTTTTCATCTTCTGATACTGTATATCCAGTAGAGAATAAGCAAGAACAAAGAAGAAAACCTAAGGATATCATTAGTGGAAATTTTTCTTGATACTGCATATGGAAATGCCTTAAGTCTTGCACTGAAAAATGATGTTTTGGTCAATGATGGACCACATATATGTCCCATAAGATTATAATGGAGCTGAAGAATTCCTGTTACCTAGTGATGTCCTAGCTGTCCTAATGTCAGAGGGCAGAGTATTACCTTTTTTCTATGTTTAGGTATGTTTAGACACAAATACATTCCACTGTGTTCTAATCGCCTGCAGTATATAGTACAGTAACATGCTGTACAAGTTTTGTAGCCTAGGAGCAACAGGCTATCCCATTTGGCATAGGTGTGTAGTCGGTTGCGCCATCTAGGTTTGTTTAAGAGCAGTTTGCAACGTTCGCAGAATGAAGTTGCCTAATATTTCTAAGAACGTATCCCCATTATTAAGTGAAGCATAACTGTAATTCAGTTATAGCAAGGTTTACAAAGTAAAATGATATCTATTTGCACATTTCATGACAGGCCTTCCTAGGAGTGATAGAGGAAATTACTGGCAACGTGTGTGTGAAGTAGTTTTTATAAGTAGAGGAAATGCATAGGCTATAAAACTATGTGGTAGTTTTGCTTAAAGACTGCTTAAATAACTATCTCATTGGTCAGGAAGGATGCTTACCTCTAAGAAAACCTTACTAGCAACTCATCCTCTTGTCAGACTTTTTGAAGCCTCTCAGATCTCCACAAATGAGAAACATCTTTGTGCATGTTTTCTAAACAGTAGTATAACCAGGCCATTTAAATGTCATGATACTAATAAAATCCTGTGAACATTTAAGAGTGGAGCTAATGTGATGCTAATATTTCCCTGAGAATTTCACAAAATAAACTCAGTGTCTTTAAAGTTATCTTAGTAAAGGTTTTTTTTTTGTATTTTTTTAAACATAGCAGACTTAAATCATCCAGCTTAGAATAGCAAAATAGCAGATAGTTTTTATATTCTTAATCTCAATTTTTTTGATAGCACAAAAATGATTTTTTTATTGATAGCACAAAAAATGATTTTTTTTTTGGTTAGAAATGTTTTTAACTGGAATTTATATCCTAGCACTGATTATGGTGAAAGTATCCACTTTGGAATTATGACAACTATATCACACATAAAGACCCACGTTACTGAATATGGGTGCTTGGAATGTTTTTACTCTTAAAATTTCTGGAGGAGTAAAATAGGCATGTTTCTGCACTTAGAAAGATACAGGTTTTGTTCAGATGTATAAGATAGGACCAATCTAGGTAAGTAAAATAATGGTAAAATTCTTTTTTTCTGATCTTAAGCTAATTCAGGTAGTTTATCTACGTTGTCAGATTTACTATCTAGTAGTTAATGCATTTATACTTAATATGTAGATGAGTGTTTTCTAATGTACTTAATGTGCAGTAAAGAAGCATGCTATTGAAAACAAAACAAAACAACCTTACAGTGATTCTAGTCAAGCAAGTAACTCCCTCAAAAGTTTAAAAATTTGGTTTCACATTGGCCGGGTGCAGTGGCTCACGCCTGTAATCCCAGTGCTTTGAGAGGCGGAGGCGGGCAGATCACGAGACCAGCCTGACCAAACATGGTGAAACCCCATCTCTACTAAAAATACAAAAATTAGCTGGGCATGGTGGCTCGTGCCTGTAATCCCAGCTACTCAGGAGGCTGAGGCAGGAGAATTGCTTGAACCCAGGAGTCGGAGGTTGCAGTGAGCCGAGATCATGCTACTGCACTCCAGCCTGGGTGACAGAGCGAGACTGAATCTCAAAAAAAAAAAAAAAAATGGTTTCACATGAAGTAGTGGTGGTGGTGGGGGAGGGAGGTGTTTGAAAGGATGGAGATAGGCCATGATTATTTGAATTTCATTCTTCATTTCCTCCTCAGCAGCGCATTCTGTAGTTCATTTACTGTGAAATAGCCAAAAGCAGGCAGCATGTGGGAAATGAATTGAAAAAGAGACACTTATTGCATAGCTAATCCTTTAGTGATTTTAGTAAAGAGTTAAGATTTCTTAAATAATAACAGGTGTCTCAGGCAATTAAATTGGAGTAGCCGTGAATCTATATTAGAGAGCCTTCTGAATTTATGTATAATTCATGTTTGAAGTATTAAAGACATTTACCAGTGTTTGGAATATTTATTTATGAGTATCCCTCTTGGCTATTCTGTTTTTACATGAAAGTGTAAAGATTATTTTTTGAAAGTTACTGTTACTTTGCTTCATAAAGAGTATAAGACCAATGGTGTAATTTCATGGTACTGCTTTCTCCATTGTTTTTCCTGTACTCATCTTCCCCTAAAATGCATAACCATAGTCTCATCCCTGTCAATTTCAGCTACATGGCTGTTTGGAATTATTTCTCATAACTAGTCCCACCTTCTCTTAATTTTTTAATCGACTTGGTTGAGAAGGACCAACTTTACAATATGAGCTTCATATTCTCCTTTATCTTTCAAACTTTATTGCTCTTGCTACTTAAATTACAGTTAACCTATGGATATCTACTTTTGCAAAGAACTAAAACCTTGCTTCATCACAGAACCAAATAAACAGATTGTATTTCTCTGTGTTCTCTTTCTCTTCCTGCTTCTGTAAAAGGTATGATACCTTTTATTCCACATTCTTTTCTTTTTTTTTTTTGGGTATGCTAGTTGCAGTGCTTTCAGGTTTTCTTATTCTTTTTCTTTTTTTTTTAGCCTTTCTTTTAGAAACCATCTCAATAATGCATAATTTACAGTTTACATTTTTGGGTTTTTGAAAGTGGAGTAAGAACTTAGATTGTTTGGCAAGTGTCTTATAAAGAATTCTTAATTTAATATTTCCTGTATTTCATAGTTATCTCCAATTGTAATATCTAGTCCAAAAGCAGATTTTTTTTTTTTTTTTTTTTTTTTTGAGACAGAGTCTCACTTTGTCGCCCAGGCTGGAGTGCAGTGGAGCAATCTCGGCTCACTGCAGCCTTCACCTCCCAGATTCTTCTGCCTCAGCCTCCCAAGTAGCTGGGATTACAGGTGCCTGCCACCGTGCCTGGCTAATTTCTGTATTTTTTGCAGAGATAGGGTTTCACCATGTTGGCCAGGCTGGTCTCGAACTCCTGACCTCATGTAATCCACCCGCCTTGGCCTCCGAAAATGCTGGGATTACAGGCGTGAGCCATGGCGCCTGGCCAAAAGCAGCTTTTTTTTTAAGCAGAAAAAGCAAAACTGTCTTTATTGTCTTTCCAAAGCATTCAACTTAGTCTTCAGAGAAACAGTTCTCTTTTTGAATCATTTAATCTACTTAGTCATTTCATCTAATGTACTATTTAACAAAATTACAAAATTGCAACAAGTATAGCTGGCACAATCAGGTTTGGTGACAAACACAACTAACTCTTGGTAAGCACCTATCCCTGTTGGAGTGAACACAAGTGCCTGGGCACACTAGAGAATATGGTGGGCATTAGCTATACTGTAGGCTTCACAGGAGTGGAGAACACTGTTAATATGGAGAGCTGGAAATTGGTTAAGTAGACTTTGGTATTCTAGTAAACTTGCCCAAGAAGTGTAATTCTTATATATACCTAGTTTTTCCAGAAAGTTACATTAAGGTATTAATGTAACCACAGCAGATAAAAGATTTTTTTTTTTTTTTTAAGACAGCTCTGTTGCCCTGGCTAGAGTGCAGTGATGCTATCTTGGCTCACTACAATTTCTGCCTCCTGGGTTGAAGTGATTCTCTTGCCTCAGCCTCCAGAGTAGCTGGGATTATAGGCACACACCACCATCCTGGCTCATTTTTGTTATTTTTTTTTTTTTAAATGAGAGTCTCGCTCTGTTGCCCAGGCTGGAGTGCAGGGGCGCGATCTTGGCTCACTGCAACCTCTGCCTCTTGGGTTCAAGCAGTTCTCCTGCCTCACCCTCCCAAGGAGCTGGGATTACAGGCACATGCCATCACGCCTGGCTAATTTTTGTATTTTTAGTAGAGACAAGGTTTCGCCATGTTGGCCAGGCTGGTCTTGAACTCTTGACCTCAGGCGATCTGCCCACCCCAGCCTTCCAAAGTGCTGGGATTACAGGGGTGAGCCACCACGCCTGGCCTCAACATTTTTAAGTGTTAATTTAATAGTATCTTTTCTCTATCAGCATATTGTATTTGTTTGCTTATATTATATGAGCATTTTCCAACATTTGCTTTATTACCCTCTCTGTAATATATAATCCCATATTCAGATTTCACCATTTGTTCCCAAAATGTCCTTTATAGCATAATCAACATATTTTAAATATCATTTGTATAGAAAGCTATATATTGAAGGATACTGACAGCAATGAAATTGAGCCTGGCACGATGGCTCAAGCCTGTAATCCCAGCACTTTGGGGGGCCGAGGCAGGCGGATCATTTGAAGTCAAGGGTTCGAGACCAGCCTGGCCAAAATGGTGAAACACCATCTCTACTAAAAATACAAAAATTAGCCGAGCATGGTGGCATGTGCCTGTAATCCCAGCTACTTGGGAGGCTGAGGCATGAGAACTGCTTGAACCTGGGACGTGGATTTTGCAGTGAGCTGAGATGATGCCACTGCACTCCAGCCTGGGTGACAGAGCAAGACTCAGTCTCAAAAAAAAAAAAAAAAGGAAACAAATTAATTGAAGCTGTTGCACCACAGGGTGACTAGAGCAACATACTGGTGAAAGTAAGGTGAATGCCAACTGTTGTTTTTGTAATCATACCTAATAAAGTTTTTATCAGTGTATTAGATGGCCTTCAAAATATGGCAGAGAAATCCATAACCAGGCAAAATAATTTTGGGTCTCATTTCTTCTTATAAGTTATTACTTGCCTATAACAAATTGATCTAAAATATGCCTTTCTGCTCTAAAAGCTAAAGCTTTAAGAGTCCCTTGGCAGATGGGACTTTTAAATTATTCCCGTCGAAAATTGGTAGTATATAAATGTTTTAATTTATTAGAAGTGTTTTATTCCTGTAGAAAATTATTCCTGTAGAAAATTGGTAGTATATAAGTGTTACAGCTCTTAGAATTTGTCTAGCAGGCTCTCCGGTTTTTGCCAGAATGCCCTCCTCCCCCCAAAAAAAGAAAATTGGTAGATTGGTAGTATACAGGATATATCAGTATCCTTTGGGCATTTAGGTATAAGGAGATCTGCTTAGAAATTGTAACTGGAGAGCTGAGTACAGTGGCTTATGCCTGTAATCCCAACACTTTGGGAGGCTATGGTGGGAGGATTGCTTGAAGCTAGGAGTTTGAGACCAGCCTGGGCAACATAGTGATACCTATTTCTGGAAAAAAAAAATTAAAAAGAGAGACATTAAAAAAAAATGAGCCAAAGAAGATAGAACAAAAGGCTAGATAATTTGGAAGAAAAGCATGAAAGTAATGTCATAAAGAATTCAAAGAGTACAGTTTCAAATAGAGGGGGAAATGCTGTAGGGGTATAGAGGAAGATGGGGACTAGAAAGCATCCTTTTAGATTTGGCAAGCAGGCAAGCATTCATTGGTGACCTTGTGGAGAATAGTTGGAATGAAGTAAGTCTCTGATCATCCTGAGTCAGGGTCAAGTTTATCTTGTCATTATTCGGGTATGAGGCTAGTTTTTCTCTTTGATATCCCGTGGCTCCCATGGCCGGAAGCTGGTGTTTTCTTCAGTGCTGGTTACCTCTAGGAAGAGGAAGCAGGAGGCTGTTCCTGGACTTCTCTGAATACCTTTTTCTAGTTTTAAAGTTTTGAACCACAAGAATGTTTTACTTATTCAGCAAATAAAATATTTCCAAGTGAAGTACAGACATTGGCATTTGTTTCTATGATATAGTGCTGTGATTATCATTATTGTTCTAGTGCTATTATTATTTTATTGACACATCTGCCCCCCCTTTAGATTGCAGGCTCCTGGAGAGGTGTCTCCTGCAGTGCCCCAGTGTCTAGTATGAGGGGGTGGCATCTAATGGGTTATATGGTTTTTAAGGAGCATAAGATGTTCCTATGTAAAATGATAGTGTAGTATAACAGAATAAGGTTTAATCTCAGAATGGCATCAGTTCTGCTTTTTGTTCCTGTTGTGAGAAGCCTGTTCAAATGCCCTACTGTGTCTTGTCCCTATGCTGGGGGCACATGGTAGCAGTAGTAACCATCACCTTAGTGCCCTTAGTGAGGTTTGATAAACCTGCCTGCTGCCTACAGTTCCAAATTTGACCAGGATTGTATGACATCATTTAGAGGAACCCTTAGGAGGGAACTCTGAAAGCAGTGTGTCTGTCTAAGCACTGCTGTTGCTGGCAGAGGGGTCTAGAGGTTACTTAGGGATGAGCACGATTGTTTTCTCCAGCTCTAAAAGAAATTAAGGACTCTCAGATTTTTTTTTTTTTTTTTTTTTTTTTTTTTTGAGACTCTGTCTCAAAAGAGTTTAGGTCTGTGAATGGTCTTGCTCTGTCACCTAGGCTGGAATACAGAGGTGCGAATATGGCCCATTGCAGCCTCAACTGTCCGTGCTCAAGTGATTCTCCCACCTCAGCCTCCTGAGTAGCTGGGAGTCCAGGCCTGTGCCACCATACCTGGTCAGTTTTCTTGTAGAGACAAGGTCTCACTATGTTGCCAAGGCTTGTCTCAAACTCCTGGGTTCAAGCAAACCTGCTGCCTCAGCCTCCCACAGTGCTGGGATTACAGGTGTGAGCCACCATGTCTGGCTCAAATGTTCTTTTGTCTTTGTCTTTGCTAGTTTTACTTCATTCCACATGTCAAATATATATTTTTAAAGATATTAGTAAAAAAATAAAGGGAGTTTGATTGCTACAGTGTCTAAACTAGGTTTTTTAATGGATTGAAGGCTATCAGAAGGACGTTTTGAATAAACTTATTTTGTTTGGAGTTTAATTTTGTGACGAAAACCCAAGTTGGAATTTAAGGTAAATGAAAATTTTGTTGCATTGGAGTGAAATATAAGGAAATAATAAATTCATTAAGTTTATTAAATGATCATTACTTCTTAAAAATAGAGCTCATACCTATGAGCTATACTTAGTGTGTATTAGATGATTTAGATAGCACTGCTTTCTTTTCAGTAGAAAATAATCAGAAAAATAGTGTATCATTTAAGTTTTGTCAATTTTTTTCCCTAGGAAGATAAGAAAAATACAGTAGAAGTAAGATTGACAAAAAAACCGTCCAGGGCTGTTTTTAGCTTTCTAGTCTTTTTTTTTTTTTTTTTTTTTGGGCTTGGGGGGGTTATTTTGTATTTTTAGTTTTATAGAAATTAGAATATTCTTCCTGGCCTCGTGTTGAGAGTTTTTAATTTAAATAAAATTTAATTTGAGAGTTTTTTGAAGTGAAATGTTACGATCTCCCAATTCAACATTGTAATTTTACTGCAGGATAAATAAAGAAAACGGGAAAAGAGGAAAGCATTGATTACAAATGTCTTAACAATGAGCAAATGTGCAAGGAAAAAATATATTAAGACAAATCTGAGGTAGGTAGATGTACGTTTTTCTGTTCTTTTGAAAATTCTACTTAGCTTAAAGTTCATGATGAATAAATTGATATATAGATGTACACATACATATATGTATGTATATATATTGTATTATAATATATACTCAAATTATTCAGCCATTCACTTAAGGCACCATCTACTGTGTACCATGCTAGGCGCTATAGGAGATGTGTCAGTATGTCAGTTGACTTATGCTAAGTACTAATCTTTTCATTTAGGAAGTAGACCAATATGAGGATGTCGATAGTCAAGTGGAATTGTAGAATTCGAAGAATCCCCAGGGTTTTATTCTTCCTCCTGGCCTTTTGGCCATACTTGTACTTAACCTTTTAAAACAGAAGAAAGTCTCTACCAATGTTTTACAAATATCCAAATAGAATTTTTCAAGTTTTCTTTTGATTACTTTCAGAGACATTCTGTTTCATTAGTTGGATATAGCCCTAGAGAGAAAACTGATTTTCCACTTTTTGTAAAGTTATTTAAAAGAATAGAAACAACTTTAATAACTTCCTTTTCCAATTGGATTCTATTTCTAGAAGAGATAAAAAATTTTTTCAAGGGTAATGCACTTCCTCTGCAATGTAATTTGTCTTTGAAAATTGGATACAACTAAAATTTTAGAATTTTTTTTTTTTTTTTTTGGAGACAGAGTCTCACTCTGTTACCCAGGCTGGAGTGCAATGGCACGATCTTGGCTCACTGCAACCTCTGCCTCCCAGGTTCAAGGGATTCTCCTGCCTCAGCCACTTGAGTAGCTGGGATTACAGGGTGCCACCATACCCGGCTAATTTTTTTTATTTTATATTAAAACAATTTTTTATTAAAAAAAAATTTTTTTAGGCCGGGTGCAGTGGCTTAACCTGTAATCCCAGCACTTTGGGAGGCCAAGGTAGGAGAATTGCTTGAGGCCAGGTGTTAAAGGCCAGCCTAGGGGAAAAAAAAAAAAGAGAAAAGAGAAGACCAGCCTGGGTAACATAGCAAGATCCTGTCTCTTAGAAAAAAAAATTGTTTTAATGGAGGGTCCTATTTTTTTTAAATAGATATATTAATGTTTTATTAATTTGGATCCCAATATATTCAAAACAGGTTGGGATAATTTTTGCTTTTCTATCAAGGTTTGCTAAATAATATAAAGGAGATTTCAGAAGAAATATTTAACTTCAAAAGAAAATAATGTTCCTGCTATTATTAGTTGTTTGTAAATTTAAATATCTCCATTTTAGCAATTTTTTTTTTTTTTTTTCGAGACACAGTTTCACTCTGTTGCCCAGGCTGGATTGCAGTGGCACAATCTTGGCTCACTGCAACCTCTGTCTCCCAGGTTCAAGTGATTCTTGTGCCTCAGTCCTGGAGTAGCTGGGATTATAGGCGCGTGCCACCACACCCAGCTAATTTTTGTATTATTAGTAGAGGGAGTTTCACCATATTGACCAAGCTGGTCTCAAACTCCTGACCTCGGGTGATCCACCTGCCTAGCCCTCCCAAAGTGCTAGGATTACAGGCATGAGCCACCATGCCCAGCCACCATTTTAGCAAATTTTTACCTGTTTTTTAGAACTGTGGAACCAAATATTTGCCAGTATTTTGCTTGTTGTTAATTTATAGTGCTTAGTGAACTTTTTTGTTTGTTTTAGTTTTTATTGTTTTGTTTTAGTTTTTATTGTTTTATCCTTACATGTTTTTATTTTTAATTATTTTGTAATTCATAATTGCCCGTTGGTTCTTCTCTCTCTAAAAAGGATTATTGTTTAAGATTAAAATACTACATAGTTAATTGAAGACTGTTAGTTTTAGTACAACTATGTTTATTTAATATTATCACAACTATGTTTAATATAGAAAGTGAGATTTGGGGAAATATATTCTATGAGACATCTCTTCAATTTTATTTAGCTATAAATTATATAGTGAATAATGTAAGATTATAATGGACTCTATAAATTCTATCTGGAGCAGCTGTGGCTGATTTGTAGATGTTAATGTTGTATGTACATCATTTACAGCTGAGTTTGGGGTCCTGCATTTCTGCTGAGATAGTGCCTGAAAAATGCCTGGTACAGTGCTTGACCCATGTTGAGCACTGAAATGTTAGTTAAATCTTCTGCACTGAGTCCTGTATAGGAATTGGGTTTTAGTGGGTTTAGGAGGTTGTACTGGAGGGCATAAATCTGCAGAATAAATCTGCAGATTTGGATATAAATCTGCAGAATAAACTGGCTTGAAATAGCATATCTATTTTAAATTGCTAGTATTGACCTTTTTTGTAGATGATTTTTACCTTCAAAAAAATAATTTTAGTATCAAACTTTTACTAAATGGCATGAACTGAACACCGTGCTAGGTACTCTGGCAGAATACAAATGGAATAAAATTACAGTCCATACATTTGGTATGAAAGAGAAAGCATATCTGAGTGAGATTGCGACAACAATTGCAGCATACTCCAAAACACATCATCATCGTAAAATGTTGTCCAAACTGTAATTCACAGGGCACTGACTGTGGAAGGAACCCTGGAGTCACAGTCACAACACCTCTTTTTCATCCCTCATCATGCTAACTATTATGTTCCCTGTAAAAGTCCTTTAATCTCTCTGAACATTATTTTTATTATTATAATAACACCTGACAGTTGCACAGTCTTCCAGGATAATTGATTAATTGGTTTATTTAGCATATACTGTACTAGGCACTGGGAATGCATGGAAATCTATAAGATGGGATTCCCTGTCCCTGAGTTGCTCACGCTCTTGAGTGAATACATGTATTATATGCTACACAAGTGTTATAACAGACTTGTAAAATGCTTTGGGAGCTCAAAAGAGAATAACTAATTCTGCCCAGGGCTATTAGAATAGGCCTTTGAAAGTTGGTGTCCTCGAACCAGGCCTCGACAGACTAGTGAGAATTTGCCAGTTGGACAAAGAAAGGTAAAGGGCATTTCAGGAAGAGGGGAGATTAGATGTAAAAGATTAAAACTGGGAGAGTAAGATAATGTACTTGAAAAAATGTCTGATTAGGAGGCTGGCATGCAGTGTGTTGGAAAGAGTAGAGGGACTGGAGATAAGGCTGTAGAACTAAAATGGGTCACATTGTGAAAGAGATCGAATGGCAGTGTGGTTTAGTAATGGAGTATATGGACTTTGGAAAAAGACCTTGGTTGAAAACCTGGCTATGCCACTTAATACCTTTGTGGTAAGATCAAATTCTTAACCTCCCTAAGTCTCTTTTTTCCTTATTTCTAAAAGAAGAACTAATTATTTTTTATTTTTTGAGACAGTCTCACTCTGTTGCCCAGGCTGGAAGAACTGATGATAGTGATCTTATAGAGTTGTTAATCAAAACTACCAGGCACTTACCACATGATAAACTCTCAATAAATGATGGTTATAGTTATGAGAATTAGAAGTTTGGATTTTATCCTGTAGTCAATAGGAAGCTACTGAAGAGTTTTAAGCAAAGAAGTGTTTTAAGCAGAAATACATGTTTTAGAAACATAACTATTGGCATGGATTGGAGCCAGGAGGTAGAGTGGTGGCTGTGGAAAGGTAGAGAAGGAGACTTAATTGTTATTTAGAAGGTAGAATCATCATACCTGGTGATGATGCTGTGTGGAATGACAGAGAGTTTCAGGGGTTTCTGGCTTGAACAATTGGTTGGATGGTGGGGTCCCATTTCCTGAGATAGGAAACTCAGAAGGGTAGAAAGTTTGTGGAAGAAGAGGAGTTTAGTTCTGGACCCACTGATTTTGAGGTTCCTGCAGGACGTGTGTTTAGAGATGTTAAACGGGGATTTGCATATTGGATTTTGGAATTCAGAAGAGACGTCTCGCCTAGAGTCATGGGTTTAAATCTGGCACTTGAATTCAGAGAAACAGACCATGTGAAGTAGGGAGAGATTTGAGAGTGAGGCAAGAAAGCTAAGCAGAGTCCTGAAGACATGCAATGTTGAAGGTTAACATTGAGGAAGGGAAGGAATTGTCAGAGGAGGGTTGTCAGCGAATCAGATGAGAAGAGGAAAATGTAGTATCAGAACACTGAGACAGTGTTCAAGAAGGAAGATGTCAACAGTTTGAATGCTGCCGAGGGATCAAACAAAAGGTAGGATTTAAAATGTACATTGGATTTAGTGACAGAGATGAGTTACCATTTCTAGAGACGTTTTACAGGCAGAAACCTCTCTAAACTTGGGGGTGTCTAGGAGTATGTGGGATGTGAAGTAACGGAGGTAGTAGTGTTGGCAATTCTTTCAAGTAGTTCAGCAGTGAGAAGGGGAAGAGAGGTTTAAGGGAATAGCTCGAGAGATTTCTGACCCAGTGGATTTGTGGCTATGAGTGTAAGTTGTGAGATGGGAGAGACGTGAATGTGTTTTAAGTCTTTACCGGAAAAAACTGTTAGAGGGGGAGAGAATAATTGATAGTATAATCCCCTGGGGCATGGGCTCCAAACAACAGATACAGGTATTTTAAGAGTGGGGAGGAGGCAGGAAGCAAGGGAACATGGTGAGTGTAGATGTCAATAGCTTTGTTGATTTGGTTGTGGGAAGTTGATGGAATTCTCATTGGAGACAGGAGGCAAGGGCTTTCATTGAATGTAATCAGTATAGAAACGCAAGGATTGAGAAGAGGGAGAACATTTGAAACAGTTGTGGAGAATGGGATAGTAAGCCAAGTAGGCAAACTCCCATCAGTTAGCCGCCCATTTGAGGTTGAAAACCAAGAATTTAATAGCTATATTTATTTTATTTTTTTAGAGATGGGGTCTTGCTCTGTCGCCCAGGCTGGAGTACAGTGGCACGATTATGGCGCACTGCAGTCTTGACCTCCTGAGCTCAAGTGATCCTTCCACCTCACCCTCCTGAGTAGCTGGGACTACAGGTGCCCACCACTACGCCCAGCCAACTTCTTTGTTTTTTATGTGGATACGGGCTCTCACTATGTTGCCCAGTCTGGTCTCGAACTCCTAGGCTCGTGTGATCCTTCTGCCTTGGTCCCCCAGAGTGCTGGGATTACAGGCGTGAGCCCCTGTGCTTGGCCTCAATAGCTTATTCTGTCTTATAATTTCATTCAGTATTGTTCATCTGCCTTGGTGCAGGCATAGAGGAGATGAAGAGTTGGTTTTATCCAAGATTGGTACTTACTAAGAATATACAGCAGCAGCACAATCTTGGCTTACTGCAGCCTCCACCTCCCAGGTTCAAGCAATTCTCCTGCCTCCACCTCCCAAGTAGCTGGGATTACAGGCGCCCGCCACCACACCTGGCTAATTTTTGTATTTTTAGTAGAGACGGAGTTTCACCATGTTGGCCAGGCTGGTCTTGAACTCTTGACCTCGTGATCTGCCCGCCTTGGCCTCCCAAAGTGCTGGGATTACAGACGTTAGCCACCGTGCCCGGCTGGGAAACAGTAATTAGAATGAGAAGCCATGTTAGCTGAATAGGGTGGGAAGTGAAGAAAGGGGGAGGCGGATGGGCAGAGAGAAAGTGGTGTGGAGATCTCAGTGTGTTGGAATAACAAGTGTGATGGGAGTGGTCAAGGGAGACGATAAGATGGGAGGATAGGATGTTGTAGGCGAAGTGGAATGTTGGAATTAATTTTTTCAGAGCTGGACCAGTTTGCACATTGGCAATGTCCAGGGTGTGGCCAACCACTGCAGTAGATGGCTGAAGTGGCATAAAGTAAGTCATTGATCTGAGGCATCTGGGTAAGGGATAGGTCTTCTTTTGAGTGTTGAACATAGACAGAATGGTGAAGAGGAAGACTTCTACATCAGGGGCCAGAGTCTTCAGTTTACATCCTGGAGGTGAGTAGATGATTATCTTATGGATGGGTTCAGGATGGTACACCTGATGACCTTGAGCCTCAGTTGAACAAGGGTTTTTACGAGGGAGTAAAGGAGGTAAAGGTGGGAAGCAACAGTGGGGAACAAAGCAGATGGCCAGTCAACATGCTGACCTTGATTGGGTGTGGGAAGATGTGCAGTACCCTCTTGAGAGGACAGCTGAGAGGCTTTGGGAGTTCCAGATAGCATATTGCTGGGGTTTGGAAGGAGAACAGGAGTGAGGGGTTGTATTATGGAGGGAAAGGAAGCACTAGTTATGAGAGTGAAGATGAAATATGAAAGGAGCTTATATCTTAGTGATTTGAGTGTGATTCTGGCATGGGTGCAGGGGGCATTGCAGTTTAGTTGTGGCTTAGGGCAAGACCCATTTTCTGTGATATATTGTCTTCAGAGTGGATAGCAGCAACTGTGTGGAAAAGCAGCTCAACTGCTTTGTCCAGTGTGGCGATGGGAGGTTACAGTGGACAGTGCCCAGTGCTAAATTCTGGTAAGGAGGAGGAGTTGGGATGGCTGCTGACCTTCCATCTCTGCCTTTCTCCCTAAGGCTCAAGGCCTCATGGCATCCTGACTGATGTTTAGCTTTGTGGGGTTGCTTTTTGTGGTTGATCTGGTTCTGACTGATTATAGACACACGATTCTAGCTTTGGAGCCTGAATGGATGACGATACTCTTGACTAAAAGAAGAAATAAAAGGGAGGGGACAGGTGTCCATGAAAACCCCAGGTTGAGATGCTCAGTGGGAGGGAGGTGTGTGTAAATACAGATTTGGAAGCCATCTGCATATAGGATTGAAGAAGCCATAGTATTCATATTATTGGAAAATTCTGTAGTATTGACAAAAGGAAAAGGGCAAAGGACTGAACTCTCTGGGAAATGCCCCCAGAAAAAAATGGACCAGTTAAGATGATTTCATGAGATGGTACGTATCAAGACATTTTCATGTATAAAACATTTTGAAATCTGTTTGTCTTTTATCATATCTCAAAAATGGAGGCCTGAATAGTTTATCTTTTTAATCATTAAAACTTTTTTTTTGATGGGAGATTTCTTGGATTCTACAGTGTGTACCCCTCTGTCCTTAAAGTATACTGAACATAATTAGCCTTTTTTTGATGACTCGATAGTTATTATAAAAGGTACTGAGTTGTAACTCACAGACTGGGCATGGTGGCTCATGCCTGTAATCTTAGCACTTTGGGAGGCTGAAGTGGGCTGATCACTTGAGGCCAGGAATTGGAGACCAGCCTGGCCAACATGGTTAAACCCCGTGTCTACTCAAAATACAAAAAATTAGCTGGGTGTGGTGGCGTGTGCCTGTAATCCCAGATGTTTGAGAGGCTGAGGCAGGAGAATCGCTTGAACCCAGGAGGTGGAGGTTGCAGTGAGTCCAGATCGCGCCACTGCACTCTAGCCTGGGTGACAGAGTGAGACACTGTCTCAAAAAAAAAAATAAAGGTATTATTCCTAATTTAATTCCATGCAGCCTTTCCAGCCCTATTTGTACCAGTCCTTCTCTGTCTCTTCCCCACTAAGTCTAATTATCCCCCTTTCTCTCACCCAGATTTTCTACTCCAGTCAGCTATTCTGTTTCCCAGATATCCTCTGTACTTTCCTCCCTCTCATAGTCGACCTGTCCTTTCTACCTGGTGAAATCCTACTCAGCCTTCAATATACAACTCATATGACCACATTCTCTGGCAGACGTAGTCAGTCTCTTATGTTTTCCAGAGCATTTCATGGATCACATACATCACATGATTCAAGAAATTACGGCCAGTTGCAATGGCTCACGCCTAGTAATCCCAGCACTTCGGGAGGCCAAGGCAGGCAGATCACCTGAGGTCAGGAGTTGAAGACCAGCGTGGCCAACATGGCGAAACCCCGTCTCTTCTAAAAATACAAAATAGCTGGGCATGGCTATATGGGAGGCTGAGGCCAGAGAACTGCTGGAACCTGGGAGGCAGAGGTTGCAGTGGGCCGAGATCATGCCTCTGCACTCCAGCCTGGGTTGACAGAGCGAGACTCTGCCTCAAGGAAAAAAAAGAAAAGAAATTACTGTACTTGTGATTTACTTTAATTACTGACCTGCCAGTAAACTGTGTTTCTCAAATTTTAGTACGTATTGGAATTGTTTGCATATAAGAGGTTAAATTCTCAAGAAAGTTTGATTCACTAGGTTTGGGGTTGAGCCTAAGCTTCTGCATTTTTTACAACAAATACTTCTTGTTAATTCTGATGCGAGTTGTCCAAGGACCATAATTTGAGAAACCAACAACCATGCAGTTAATGGATTCTGTCAGCGCAAGGGCCATGATTTATCTGCTTTTGTATTTTCAGAGCCTGCCATGTAGACTATGCTAAATCAATGTTTCTAGAAAGAAATAGAGTTTACTGGGGAAGGCCTTTCGGCATATAATTTTTGAATTGAGACCCAAGTTGTTGCAGAACCTTAAGACAGCTTTTGCCTTTCAAAGGTATAAAAAATAGCACAAGACAACATTTCCCAGGTGGTTTCCAAAATACTCCTGCTAGGGTATGCTTCGTGGGAAAAGGGTTTGCTTGGTAGTCAGATACTTTTAGAAAATGCTGTCTGTTGGACCTGTGCTCTTCACCCTTCTCAAGATACACTAGCAGATTGAAGCTTTTGAGATGTTCTGTGGGAAAGAAACCCTTTTAATCTTTAAAACGTTTTGACAAAGCATTTTCCCTACCCTTTTTCCCCAGATAATGCCTTTTTAGACCTGTAGAACTAATGTCCTGAGGTATTTTCTTTGGAAACTGCTCACATAACCGAAAGTAGAACAGTAGGAATTAATACTTTATGTGTGATGATGACCTATACTAGAATTGGAGAGGCCACTCTGGGAAGTTATAAGAAAAGAGATAAAGGATTAGGCAATATTAAGGGAAAGACATTTTTCTATGGTAGGCTCTACGTTTGTATTTTGGTATAATTGCTCTAAATTGTCCTGGTCAGTTATAAGGATTAAAATAAGTGTAGTATAGACGATAGCAGACAGGTTTGAGCATGGAAGGATTGGATTCGGGTAATGGCTACTGGAATGCAAAAGGCAGTATGGAGTCAAAGACAGTAGATGAAGGATCTGTAGGATCTGGTAACTAATTAAATCTGGAAGAACAACTTGGATGTTTTAATTCAAAGATCTAAGTGGACTATATACTTTTTGGATGTACAGTTCGACTAAGGTGAAAAAAAACATTGTATTATTGACAGCTGAAAAGATGTGTAACATCAGGGAGTAGTTTCTATAAGTTTTTTTTTTTTTTTTTGAGACAGGGTCTCGCTCTGTCGCCCAGGCTGGAGTCCAGTGGCGTGATCTCGGCTCACTGCAAGCTCTGCCTCTCGGGTTCACGCCATTCTCCTGCCTCAGCCTCCCGAGTAGCTGGGAGTAGGGGCGCCTACCACGGCGGTGCCCGGCTCATTTTTTGTATTTTTAGTAGAGACGGGGTTTCACCGTGTTAGCCAGGATGGTCTTGATCTCCTGACCTCGTGATCCGCCCGCCTCAGCTTAGCAAAGTGCTGGGATTACAGGCATGAGCCACCGCGCCCGGCCTCTATAAGTTTTTAAATTTTAATTTTGTTTATTTTGTTTATATTTTAACAGGGTAAAACTTATTATAATATAGTTTGCCTTCTAAAAAGAGTCCATATAGAAATCATTAACTTAAACTGAATTCATACACAAACTTCAAATCACATCAGAAGTTTTTCCTGGAAAAATTAGATCCTCTTTTTTCAATAATTGGGGCTTGTTTATCAGAAACGACTTAGCCATAACAAAGCAAGACACATTTTTATATTATTATACATTTAATTTAGACGATGGAGAAATTCCTTCACACTACCTCATAATATAAAGCAGGTTTGTTAGGCCTTAAGAATCATAGAATATTTATACTTTTCATGTAAAATAGAAAACCTAATTTTCCAGTCATTCATGCTAAATAGCAGGGTTAAAGTAGTGATCGGGAAGACTTTATAAGTTTTAAAATAAGGTAGTTTCCATGAGACATTTTGCAGTGCTCCGTTGGTAATGTTCATATTCAGTGAGCAGAAAAGATGAGTTGAGAGACTTAGGACTCTACTATTGAACCTGTTTCTTGAAGAAAACAAAAACCAGATAGTACAATTGGATGTCAGAAATGGTTATTAGAAAGCTGGGTAAAAACAGTACAGGTTGAGTATCCCTTATCTGAAATGCTTGGGACCGGAATTGTTTCAGAATTTGGAATTTTTTGTATTTTAGAATATTTGCATATACATATGAGTTACCTTGGGGATGAGAGCCAGGTCTAGACACGAGATTCATTTATGTTTCATATACACCTTATAGTCTAAAAGTAATTTTATACAATATTTCTAATGATTTTGTACAGGATACAAAGTTTTGAGCCATAGCATGAGGTCACATGTGGAATTTTCTTTTTGTGGCATCATGTAAATGCTCAGAAAGTTTCAGATTTTGGAGCATTTCAGATTTTGGGTTTTTGGATTAAGGATGTTCAACCTGTATTTCCAAATACTGAAGATAGGGCCTTAATTTGTCTTCCTTTTTATTGTCTTTTCAGACAAATGACCATGGAAACAGTTGAATCCCAGCATGATGGAAGTATAACAGCTTCTTTGACAGAGAGCAAGTCTGCTCATGTGCAGACTCAGACTGGCCAAAATTCAATCCCTGCTTTAGCTCAGGTAGGCAATAGGCAGGCACCGTTGAAAGTCAAAATATATGGAAATGAGAATTAGGTACAGGTTCTCTTTTCTTGCCATTGATCTTAAATTTTCCATGTTCCTTGGTTATCAGCCGTTCTTGCTGATTTGATTGTGAAGAAAAGATACGTGTTGTAATTAGCCTTGCATTTTAACAGACATTCGGCAGTGCCCCATCTCCATTGCCACCACCACTGTGGAAGGAAAGACAAAAACCCTTCCTGAATATGTAATCCTCTAAGTATGATTTGAGAGGGTTGCTAATTCGAAATTGATACAGTTCTGATGTCCTTAGCTGTTAAGATGACAGAAATCTTACCATTTGCCCAATATATATTTGTCTTGATCATTACTTTCTTTTCAGTTAGGTCTCGAACTTTGAATTGGTTTCATTCAGAGGTCACCAGTATCAGTTAGCACCTGTTTCTAGATCCTAAAATTTATTTCTGAGATATCTGTAAAAATACATAGTAAAAATAAACACATTTGTTAGTTCATCAAATATTTATTGAATGTCTGCTGTGTCTAATTAATTATTCTGGATGCATGTGGATATGTAGTTTCAGGCCTTAAATATCTCATGGTTTGGTAGGGTAGACAGATATTTTAGCAATAATTCCAGTAGGGTAAGAAGTGCTGTAAAATACTATGTAGAAAATGAATTAGGCCTACAGAAGAGGGAACAGCCAGCTGACTAGGAGTGCTTTATTGATCTCCTTTGAGCTAGACACAAAGGATGAGTAGGAGTCTGCCAGGTTGATAAGGTGAGGAAGCATATTCTAGGCAGAGCGAAGAGTGTGCACAGAGGCACAAAGCCAGGGCATAGGATATGCAGGGAACTATGGGTATTGAGTTTAACTGGAGCCAGGTGTCTGGGCTGGGCAGTCCAGCTAGTAAAGGTAAGCAGAGGATTGTATACATTTCAGGGTTTAGAGTACACTGTACTCTAAATAGTCTTGAAATATTTTCAGGTGCCCACCATATTTTCAGTTTTGACACTAGTAGCCATGTGGAGGTGGAATTGAAAGTCAGTGAGTCAGAAGTGAAGACACCATCAGGGTGCCTGGTGGAGTCAAAGTAGTGTGAGATACAGAGCAGTGGTGAGACCTTTGTGGTACATTAAAGGGAGAATAAAAAGGACCTGGTGGTTGACTGGAAGGCCCAGGGGAAACACCAGGCACTTCTTGGGCTATATTAGGCCAGATTGGTGTGAGAGCTCTCCTTTCCTGTGCACCCAGCCTGCTTTTCTTTCCTCTTTAAAGCTGCCAACACCCACTCGTTCCCTGGAGGTTTTCTGCAGTATTTTGTAGAGCTCTTATCTCCCTAGCAACACCTTTTGTTACACTGAGAGACAGGCATGTAGGCCAGGCCTTTTGCTTAAACACACACACACACACACACACACACACACACACACACACACACCCCCTTCTTAAAAAAATGCATGTTCATTGTAGAAAATAAATATTAAAATGAAGAATATAAAAACTATCCATAATCTTAACATCCAGAGATTTAATCATCGTTAACATTTTGGTGTAGCTCCTTTAGTCTTTTTGTCTGTGTGAATAGAATAGAATAGAAAGCATATACTTTTTTTCATGATTTTGGGATTTTCCAGAATTTTTAGAGCTATGGTTTCTGGTCAGTAATTCTGCCCTTTGCTGAAATTGTAGTTGAAAGCACTTTTTTTTTTTTTTTTTGGTAGAGACAAGTTCTCACTATATTGCCCAGGCTGGTCTCAAACTCCTGTGCTGAAGCAGTCCTTGCACCTCAAGCTTCCCAAAGTGCTGGAATTACAGGCATGAGCTTCTTGTACCCAGCCTAAAAGTACATTTTCTTCCTTCTGACTCTACTTCCCTCTAGGTGGGTCCTGGCTCACTAAGTTCTGCAGATGCCTTTTGCCCCAGAATTCTGGGACTGAAGTCCCAGCAATAGATTTCCATTATTTAAATATGGTAATTTGCAATTCTGAGGACTTTCAGGCTGGGTGACAGCCACCTCTGTGAGCCTCACTCAGAAATTGCCAACTGGTGGCCAGGTGCAGTGGCTCATATCTGTAATCCCAGTACTTTGGGAGGCCAAAGCAGGTGGATCGCTTGAGGCCAGGAGTCCGAGACCAGCCTGGCCAACATGAAGAAACCCTGTCTCTACTAAAAATACAAAACTAGGTGGTTATGGTGGCACACGCCTGTAGTCCCAGCTGCTTGGGAGGCTGAGGCATGAGAATCGCTTGAACCCAGGAGGCTGAGGTTGCAGTGAGCCAAGATGCAGCCACTTCACTCCAGTCTGGGTGACAGAGTGAGACCCTGTCTCAAAAAAAAAAAAAAATGTTGCCAACAGGTTAAGTAATGTGGAGTCTGAAAAGTAGCCTTAGGTTTCTGAGGGCTTGGAATTGAATAGGAGACCAGTGGACAGAAACTAGGTTTTAGTAGGTTAGAGAATAAGTAAGAGGAGGGGAAGTGGAAATTGGAAGTGTAGACTCTTTTAAGAAATTTGTCATGAACTAATAGAGAAAGATGGGTTTGTGAAACAAAGGGGTGAGAACTGGGATGTGGGAAATTTGGGAATGTTTTGAATAAAATAGAAGATTATAGAGACTTGTGAGAAGGCAGAATCAAGGAACTAGAAAAAGCCTATGTTTACATTTGTAATGCTTCTTTAAAAATCTCAAATAATGTTGTATGCTAATAAATATTGATAGTTATTAAATCTGGATAGTAAATTCGTGGAGTTTTGCTGTTTTTCTATTTTCTATTGTTAGAAGTATTTTTTTGTTGTTGTTTTTGTTTTGTTTTGTTTTGTTTTTGAGACAGTCTCACTCTGTTGCCCAGGTTGGAGTGCAGTGGTGCAATCTCGGCTCACTGCAACCTCTGCTCACTGCAACCTCCGCTCACTGCAACCTCCACCTCCCGGGTTCCAACGATTGTTGTACCTCAGCCTCTCGAGTAGCTGGGATTACAGGCATGTGCCACCACCACACCCAACTGATTTTTGTGTTTTTAGTAGAGACAGGGTTATGCCATGTTGGCCAGGCTAGTTTTGAACTCCTGACCTCAAGCAATCCACCTGCTTTGACCTCCTAAAGTGCTGGGATTACTGGCGTGAGCCACTGCACCTGGCCTGTTTGAAGTGTTTGATCAACCTGAAACTATGGTTTTTATCTTTCACATGCTAGAAATATAGAGATTAAGAAGTAATCTGTATGCCGACTCATGGATTATTTTAGTTAACTAAGAATTATCGTCCATGCCATGCATGGATCATGATTTTTTGAAGAATTAGAAGACAATTCTTAGCAGTCAGAATTTTCTGAACATAATCACTCATTTAAGTTCTTGTGACATCAGCAGCTGTTCGTTTATGAGTATTGTTACTATCGTACAATAGTATATATCTTACAAGGAGTAGGAAATCAAGCTGAACTCTATTAACCCTATGATGTATGCCAAAAGTGACTGACTCTTCTGAATTTCTGATGGCTTCATATTTACTTGCCACTTGTCTCATTTTTCTTCAAACTTGAGGATTGTAAATTTCCATATGTTTTAGATTTAAACTTAGTTGTGAATAAAGAGGAATTTCTGACACTCACCTTCCTTGTTTATATGATCAGATTATCAGTAAACAGTGTGGGAACAAAAGGCGTGAGCAGAACATTCAGTGGGTTTGATTCTTTGCATCTAATGTCATTTAATACTAGTTGTTTTGATTGCCCTGGCCTTTCCAGAGCTTCTGCTAATCAAGAATATACTTTGAAAATCATCAGAGACCTAGCAACTGTTGAGCTTGGTTTTGGCTGTCAGGCCCCTGTTCTGCTGATGGATTGAGGTGAGGTGCAGGTACACAAGGGGAGACTGGAGTTTTGCTTTCCTGTTTTATAACTTTGTAGTAATAAATGGAGCCTTTCTCTTCTGTTCGAAAACAAAATCATGGTGATGGTAATGTCAAAAAGTTGGAAGCAGGAGTTGCCATCAGCACATCCTGATATGGCAAATAACTGGAGGTTAAATGTTGTCTTGGCTTTCTTCTTGTCTAAATTATTTTTATGCTGATTTATTTTTAATGGAAGCTGGTATCTTATTAAGTACGTGTATTGATATATAGGACTAGACTCAGTGGATTCTGGTAAAACTGTTGATAATAAATTGAGGAGTCCATTTTAAATAACCTGGCCAGGAGGAGATCTTTTCCAGAAATCAAAATGGTGAAAAGCAAAAATATTGTATGTACAATACAAGTAGTTTTAAAATAGTGACACTTACATCCTCTGGAAATAATATTGTTTTTAACTGGGTAATGGGAAGTTAAAACTTCTTTTGTTGTGAAAGACTTCAAACATACATAAGAGTAGAAGAATGATTCCACATATATATAAAGTTAGTAATTATTAAGATTTTGCTAGGCCAGGCATGGTGGCCCACGCCTGTAATCCCAGCAACTTTGGGAGGCTGAGGGAAGAGGATTGCCTGAGCCCAGGAGTTCAAGACCAGTTTGAGATCTTGTCTCTTCAATAAAAAATAAATTAATACAAAAAAATTTTTTGCCAGGTGTGATGGCATGCCCTTGTAGTCCCAGCTACTTGGGAGATTGAGACCAGTGGATTGCTTGAGCCCAGGAGCTCAAGGCTGTAGTGCACTGTGATTATGCCGATGAATAACCACTGCACTCCAGCCTGACAACGTAGCGAGACCTTGTCTCAATAAAATAAAATAAAAAAAAGATTTTGTAGCACTTGCCTCATCTATCTCCTTTTTTTCTTCTTGTCGCTGAAGTATTTTAAGCTGCTCAGCAGATCTCAGACATCATGTCATTTTACTCCTACTTACTTCTGGGTATACAACTCTTAAAACATTATGGACATTTTCTTATATAACAAAATGTCATTATACCTAGTTAAGTATAGTTAATATGCAATCCATATTCATTTCACAAATGTATGATCTACACTGAAGGCAGTAGAGTGGACACCTTGAACTTTTCTTGTTCCTAGACTCTTGGGAATTGGTAACACTGCCATGAAGACCTAGGTGGGTGAGGTCATTCAGATGGAGCCAGTGGAAAGGATGTACCTTAAAACTGACTTTCTGGAGTATAATTCTCCATGGCTGCTGCTGAAGCCTGGAGGCCTCGACTCTGAAAACTAAATAACTCTTCTTTATAAATGACTACTTCTCAAGGTTTCAGCAAAGATAGAAGGGAAAGATGAAAGGAGCAGTATCACAGGAGTCAAAGGGGTGGAAGGAAACTGGAGATTGTCAAGGTCAGCATACTGCCTCGAGAGAATTAGTTCTCATGTAACACTTAACCTCTCCAAGGACCTCTGTATTTTTGGAAACAAGGAGACACTAGGGAGGCAGAGAAAGCCGCTAGGGAATGTTGTTCAGAGATTATACTCTCCTAATCAAGCTGAACTCTGTTAACCCTATGATGTTTGCCAAAAGTGACTGACTCTTCTGAATTTCTGATGGCTTCATATCTTATCTATTCTTATCTTTTCCATTCTAAGTGCACAATGTGTAAGGGGTCCCTCGGAATAAAGCAGCCCTGGCATGCCATGGGGGATTGAAGTAGGAACGATTTAACAAGGGATACTTGGAAATGTTGTTATGTGGGAGTTGTAAATTTTATTTTTTAATCTGGTGGAAAATTGGAATGGCATTTCTCTGTTTTGGCCAGCTATGCCAAAAATCCATCTTCTTGGTCCCAGATAGGCCAAGGAAGGATGTAGATGGCAATCACAAAACAAACAAAAAATGAGCAAACAAATAGAAGACCTCAAGCAACATTTTCTCTTGTTAATAGGTTAGCAACCTCATATTTGTATATTAAAGACGATCTGCATTATGTTAGGTTGATTTCATATAATTTCAGCTAAGTAGATCTAGTTTAAGGTCAGTGTTTTATTGAATCTTGTATTTTAGCTTCAGTATATTAATTCCCTTAGCTGAGGGACTCTTACTGAAGGAGAAAAGTGTTCCTGTTAAGATTTTGAAATAAAAGTTTCTGTTTTACTGTTGATTTTTTCACTATTGCTCCTTATTTTTATCTATTCTTTCCCCTGGCTGTTTTTCATGGTTCATATTTTATCTGTTACACAGAACATTTGTATTCTGTTAGAATTATCTATAAAAATGAACAAAGGTTGGAAGAAAAAGGAAGAGAGTAATTTTTTTTCAATAAATGCTTAATCTGTATTATAAAATGTTCCTTAGCCAATTCAGAAAAACCCACTGCTTTGAACTGTAACTCATTATTGAAGGTAATTAAAGGTTCAGAGGCCATAATAAAAAGTAACTGGTGAACTGTTAATATTAGTAACCAACTTTTTTCAACTTCAACAAGAATTTGTTATGTATCTGTACTCATATTTTTGATGTTTCAGAGGTAATTTCAGGAAGCATACAGCAATCAGAGTCAAATTTCAGAAAAAGATTTTGGTTTTATACTTACAATAAAAATGCATACAAATTTAGTGTTTGAGAGACTGTTAAAGATTTTTTTGTAATTCGTAATGATTATCTATGAGGTTTGGATACTCGTAGAAAATGTTCAAGTTCCCCTTCTTAGTTTTACTAATGGGTAGTTTGTCACTAGCAGTAATGAAAAAATAACTGAGTATAAATACAGTTAGTCCTTTTGCCTTTTTCTGTATGATTTTCTTTAGTAAAACGAGTAAGCTGAGAGGACAGAAAAATGGGGAGTCATTTTTTAATGGGTATAGAGTTTCAGATCTGCAAGATGAAAAAGTTCTGTAGATCTGATTAACAATAATGTGAATATACTTAACACTACAAACTACACTTAAACAGTGAATATGTTATGTGTCTTTTACCACAATAAAAGATAATGAATAACAAAAAAAAAATAGGCTAGACATTGAAATTTGAAAAAAGAAACATTAATTTTATGGTTTCCTTTTTGAGTAAGACTTAGGGATTCTTTTCTTTTTTTTTTTTTTTTTTTTGTAGTGACGGAGTCTCGCTCTTTCACCCAGGCTGGAGTGCAGTGGCACAATGTCAGCTAACTGCAACCTTCACCTCCCAGGTTCAAGTGATTCTCTTGCCTCAGGTTCCCGAGAGCTGGGACTACAGGAGCGTGCCACCACACCCGGCTAATTTTCTTTTGTATTTTTAGTAGAGACGGGGTTTCACCGTGTTAGCCAGGATGATCTTGATCTCCTGACCTCGTGATCCACCCGCCTCGGCCTGCCAAAGTGCTGGGATTATAGGCATGAGCCACTGCGCCCGGCCTCCTTCCTTCCTTCCTTCCTTCCTTCCTTCCTTCCTTCCTTCCTTCCTTCCTTCCTTCCTTCCTTTCTTCTTTCCTTCCTCTCTCTCTCTCTTTCTTTCTTTCTTTCTTTCTTTTTCTTTTTTCTTTTTTTTTTTTTGAGATGGACTCTTGCCCTGTTGCCCAGGCTGGAGTGCAGTGGCGCGATCTCGGCTCACTGCAACGTCCGCCTCCCGGGTTCACGCCATTCTCCTGCCTCAGCCTCCTTAGTAGCCGGGACTACAGGCGCCCACCACCACGCCCAGCTAATTTTTTGTATTTTTAGTAGCGATGGAGTTTCACTATGTTAGCCAGGATGGTCTTGATCTCCTGACCTCGTGATCCACCCACCTCGGCCTCCCAAAGTGCTGGGATTACAGGCGTGAGCCACGGTGCCCGGCCACCTCTTTTCTTTTTTTTAAGAAACAGAGTCTCACTCTGTCACCCAGACTGGAGTGCAGTGATATGATCGTGGCTCACTGCAGCCTCAGTCTCCTGGGCTCAAGTGATACTCCTGCCTCAGTCTCCTGGAGTAACTAGAACTACAGGTGCATACTGCCATGCCTGGCTAACTTGTATGATTTTTGTAGAGATGGGGTCTCACTGTCTTGTTCAGGCGGGTCTCGAACTCCTGGCCTCAAGTGATCCTCCCTCTTCAGTCTCCCAAAATGTTGGCATTACAGGCATGAGCCACTATGTTCAGCCAGAGATTATTTTCTTTCCCTTATTTTATCATTTGTTATTATAACCCTTGTAAAACCCAGACTATTAAGAATTATATTTGGAAAACAGAGGCTTTGGGAAATTTCTGCTTCATTGAATAGTTGTGACGACATCTTCATAGTGCTCTCCACAAATGTGGATTTTTGTAGCCCTATCAGAGATAAAACTGTAGTGGTTTTCTTAAAAGGTATAGGGGAGAAAAGCCTGGTTATGGTATTGAATGTATTAGGTAGAGACAATATTACATGAAGAAAACAGATATAGTTCAGGAAAAACACTTGTCTTTAAACAGGTTTCATTCAGAAGTAGACCTCTATTTTGGCAGATAGTAACTATTTTCCTTTAAAACAATGCATATAAAGATGCAACAACAACAACAAAAACTACAGGTCAATATCCCTGATGAACATAGGTACAAAAATCCTTAACAAAATACTAGCAAACCAAATTCAACAACATATTAAAAAGATCATTAACAGTGATCAAGTACCATTCATCCCAGGGATGCAAGGATGTTTCAACATATGCAAATCAGTAAACCTGATAAATCACATCAACAGAATGAAGGAAAAAGACCATATCATCATCTCAATACATGCATAAAAAGCATTTGAAAAATTCAATATTTCCTTATTATAAAAACTCTCAACAAATTACATAAAGATAGGATGTACCTCAATGCAACAAAGGCAGTATATGACACACCCACAACTAACATCATGCTGAATGGGGAAAGGTTGAAAGCTTTTTCTCTAAGATCTGGAATAAGATAAGGATACCAGGCCAGGTGTGGTGGCTCACACCTGTAATCCAGCACTTTGGGAGGTTGAGGCAGGTGGATCGCTGGAGTCCAAGAGTTAAGAGACCAGCCTGGGCAACACAGTGAAACCCTGTCTCTACCAGAAAATACACAAATATTAGCTGGGCATGGTGGCACACACCTGTAAGTCCCAGCTACTTGGGAGGCTGAGGTGGGAGGATGGCTTGAGCCTGGGAGGCACAGGTTGCAATGAGCCAAGATCATGCCCCTGCACTCCAGCCCGGGTTGCAGAGCCAGACCCTGTCTCAAAAAAAAAAAAAAAAAAAAAGACCCGGATGCCCATTTTTGCTACTTCTATTCAGCATTGTACTGAAAGTCCTAGCCAGAGCAATTAGGCAAAAGAAAGAAAGAAAAGGCAACTGAATTGGAAAGGAAGAAGTCAACTTTTCCCTGTTCATAGATGACATGATCTTACATATAGAAAACCTTTAAAAAAAGGAACAAAAATTAGAAAACCTTAAAGATGCCACCAGAAAAACCTGTTAGATGTAACAAATTCACTGAAGTTGCAGGATATGAAATCAACTCATAAAAACCAGTATTGTTTTTATCTACTAATAGTGAACTACCTGGAAAAAATATTGAGAAAACTCTATTTACAATAGCTATGAAAAAAATACTTAGAAATAAATTTAAGCAAGGAGGTGAAATATCTGTACATTGAAAACTATAAAAAAAAATTGATGAGAGAAATTGAAGGAGACAAATAATTGTTCATGGATTGGAAGAATTAGTATTGTTAAAATGTCCATACCACCCAGAGCGGTCTACAGATGTAGTGCAATCCCTATCAGAAATATCAATGACATTCTTCACAAAGATAGGGAGAAACAATCCCCAAATTTATACAGGACCACAAAAGACCCCAAATAGCGAAAGCAATCTTGAACCAAAAGAATGAAACTGGAACCACTGCCATGGCCAGTCCATTGCAGGGTATCCTGCAGCTGCTGCAGACCGAGAAGCAGGCTGCTGAGAAGATTTCCAAGGCCCATAGGCAGATGAACCAGGGGCTGAAGCAGGCCAAAGAAGTAGCTTAGTCTGAGATTGAACAGTGCTGCCTGCAGAGGGTAAAAAGAGTTCAAGGCAAATGAAGCTGAAGCACTGAAGTGGAGAAGGAGGCCCAGGAGAAAAGATGATCACCCTCCAGACCTACTTCCGGCAGAACAAGGATGAAGTCTTGAATAACCTCTTGGCCTTTGTCTGCAACATCCGGCCAGAAATCTGTGAAAACTGCTGCATAAATGGGTAGGAGAAGAAAAAAGCACCTGTTCTATGAATTGGCATTTTAGATACTCTCATGGAATATGAAGCTTCAACATAGCTCGAGTTATATTCTTATGGAAAGGCATTAAATTATTTCTGTATATTGTATAATAGGTCCCTCCACTTTTTGGAGAGTAGCAAATATAGGTTTTTTTTTTTTTTTTTTTTACAGACTTAGAGCTTATCTAAAGATTTCATGTTTCTTAGAAAATTAATTGGTATATGTTATCTATTTTTGTATGCCTTTTGGTTCAAGCAACATATATATCACTGTTGACATTTTCTTTCTTAGATCTAATTAAACAAAACCAACTTTTTTTGAAGAAAGAGATTAAATAATTTTTCCCCCTAATGCATTCTTGAATTCATCAGGGCTTTATCTATGAAAAAGTAGTAAATTGTTATTTGTAACCTATGTGAAGCAACATTCAGCCTTAATCTATTCCTGCTAATGATGAGAACAACAATATTGGTATAGTTGTTTGGGCTGCTTTTAGTTTCTCTTAATCATGTTTATGAGATGATAGAACTTAAGAACTTGTTACATGTTATTACTTGGTGTACTGATAATCATTTGAAAGTCAAGACTCTTTGTCATGCAGGAAAAAAAAAAGGAACAAAGCTGAAGGCATCACACTACCTGACTTCAAAATATACTATAGAGCTATAGTAATTAAAACTGCATGGTACCAGCATGAAAACAGATACATTGATCAATGGAACAGAATATAAAGTCCAGAAGTAAAACCATGCATTTACTTACAGCCAACTTATATTCAACAAAGATGGCAGGACCACACAATGGGGAAAAGGCCATTTCTTTAATAAATGATGTTGGGAAAACTAGATATTCACACAGAAGAATGAAATTAGGCCCTTGTCTCTCACCATAAACAAAGATCAACTCTTGAAAATGAATTAAATATAAGACCCAAAACTATAAAACTACTACAAGGAAACAGGAAACTCCTTGACATTAGTCTGGCCGATGAGTTTTTTGATACAACCTTAAAAGCACAGGCAACAAAAGCAAAAATGGACAAACAGTATTACGTCAAACTATAAAGCTTCCTCACAGCAAAGGAAACATTCCATAGAGTGAAGAGGGAACCTACAGAATGGGAGAAAATATTTGCAAACTATACATCTGATAAGGGGTTAATATCCAAAACACAGAAGGACTCAAACAACTCAATAGTAAGAAAACAACCTGATTTTCTAAAAATGTGCAAAAGACCCAAATAGACTTTTCTCAAAAGAAGACATAAACATGGCCAAGTACAGTCATTCATCACTTAACAACAGGTCTACATTTTGAGAAATATGTTGTTAGGCAATTTCATCTTTTTTTTTTTCCCTTATGATCCAACAGAAGCAATGGTGTGGTGATTTCATCTTTGTGCAAACATCTAGAGTGTACTTACACAAACCTGGATGGTATAGTCCACTACATGCCTAAGCCATATGGTACAGTCTGTTATTCTTGGGCTGCAAACCTGTATAGGATGCGATTATACTGAATACTATAGGCAATTGGAGCACAATAATAAGTATTTGTGTATCTAAACATAGGAAAGGTACAGTAAAAATACGGTATCAAAGATAAAAATGGCACATCTGTATAGGGCATGAAACCACAGTGGAGCTTGCAGGACTGGATGTTGTCCTGGGTGTGCCAGCGAGTGGGCGGTGAGGGAATGTGAAGACCTAGGACATTATTGTACACTACTGTAGACTGTCTTTTTTTTTTTAATAGAGTTTTGTTATTTTGCCCAGGCTGGAGTACAGTGGCACAATCATAGTTCACTGCAGCCTCAAACTCCTGGGCTGAAGTGATCCTCCTGCCTCAGCCTCTCGAGTAACTGGGACTACAGGCACATGCCACCATGCCCAGCTAACTTATTTTTTTGCTATTGTAGACTTGATAAACATCGTACACTTAGGTTACACTAAATTCATAAAACATTTCAATAAACGAACTGTAGCTTACTGTAAGTTTTTTACTTTTTGACTTTTGTAATAACACTTAGCTTAAAACACAAACATATTACACAGCTGCATAAAAATGTTTTCTTCTATGCTTATTCTGTGTAAACCTTTTCTGTGTTTGAAAATTTTTATTATTTTTTATTTTTAAACATTTTTGTTAAAAACTGAGACACACATGTTGGCCCAGGCCTGTATAGTATCAGGATCATCTGTATTGCTGTCTTCCACCTTCACATCCTGTCCCATTGGAAGGTTCTCAGGGAAAGAACACTCACGGAGCTGTCATCTCTTATAACAGTGCCTTCTTCTGGATACTTGCTGAAAGACCTGCCTGAGGCTGTCTTACAGTTAACTTTTTAAAATAACTTGAAGTAAAATAATAATAAAAAGTATAGTAAATACATAAACCAATAACAGTCATTTATTATTATCAAGCATATGTACTGTACATAATTGCATTGCTATGCTTTTATTTATTTATGAGACAGGGTCTTACTCTGTTGCCCATGCTGGTATGTGGTGATGTGATCCTCGGCTCACTGCAACCTCCGCCTCCCGGGTTAAAGCTATTCGCATGCCTCAGCCTCCCGAGTATGGAATTACAGTCGTACATCACCATGCCTGGCTAATTTTTGTATTTTTAGTACAAAATTTCTCTACTAAAAGTACAAAAATAAGCAGATGTGGTGGCGGGCGCCTGTAATCCCAGCTACTCGGGAGGCTCAGGCAGGAGAATTGCTTGAACCCAGAGGCGGAGGTTGCAGTGAGCCGAGATGGTCCCAGTGGACTCCAGCCTGGGCAACAGAGCAAGACTCCGTCTCAAAAACAAAAAGAAAAAAGAAAAAAAAATTAGCCAGGAGTGGTGTTGTGCACCTGTTGTAATCCCAGCTACTCAGAGGCTGGGGCAGGAGAATCACGTGAACCCGGGAGGCAGAAGTTGCAGTGAGTCAAGATCGCACCACTGCACTCCAGCCTGGGCAACAGAGTGAGACTGTGTCTCACCAAAAAAAAAGCTCAACATCATTAATCATCAGGGAATTGCAAATCAAAACTACAATGAGGTATCACCTTCCTCTTGTTAGGTTGTTTATTATCAAAATGACAAAAGATAACAGGTATTGGCAAGAATATGGAGAAAAGGGAACACTTATACACTGACGGTGGGAATGTAAATTTGTATAGCCATATGGAAAACAGTATGGAGGTTCTTCCAGATATTAAAAATAGAAGTACCAGATGATCCAGCAATATCACTACTGGGTATCTATCCAAAGGAAATGAAAGCAGTGTGTGGAACAGATATCTGCACTTCCATGTTTATTGCAGCACTATGCATAATGGCCAAGATATGGAATCAGCTTCGGTGTTCATCAGTGGATGAATGGATAAAGAAAGTGTGGTATGTATACACAATGGAATACTATTCAACCATAAAAAAGAATGAAGTGTCATTTGCAACAAGATGGAGGAATCTGGAAGACATTCTGTTAAGTGAATAAGCCAGGCCCAGAAAGACACATACTGCATGATCTCACTCATGTGTGGAGTCTAAAAAGTTCTCATAGAAGTAGAGAGTAGAATGGTGGTTAGGAGAGGTGGGGGTGCTTAGGCAGAGGGAAGGATGGGAAAATGTTGGTCCAAGAATATATAATTACAGTTAGGAGGAATGAGTTCAAGAGAGCTATCATACAGCATGGTGACTATAGTTAAGGACAATGTATTGTTGAAAAATGGAGAGATAGTTGAATGTTAATAATGTTCTCACCACAAAAACAACTATGTGAGGTAATGCTATTATTAATTAGCTAGATTTAACTATTGCACAATGTATATATACTCCAAAACATCGTGTTGTACATGATAAATGCAATTTTTTCTGTCAATTCAAAATGTAAAGGAAGAACATTTAAAAGATACATCTCCAACCTCCACATGGCTTTCCTTGCCCAGTCTTTCTCTCCTGCTTGTCTGTCTGCCTATCAGTATGAGACGCCCTCTCTAGGAAGCCGCTGTCATCCTTTACAAAGAAGGAGTCCAGAATCTAAAATCTTACACAGCCTGCTTCAGGCAGTACTGAAGCCTGGGCTTCTCAGAGGTCACAGTAGAGGCCAGTTGTAGCAAATTTGGTTGAAAAAGCATGAATTATTTTTAAGTTTTTCTAACCACCTGAGCTCAATTTGCCCAGTTGTGAGATTAAACACTTTCTTCAGGCACCAGCAAATCATGGCCACCAGAAAATAAAATCAAATACAAAATAATTAATGGGTGAGGAGCAGTGGCTCATGCCTGTAATCCCAGCACTTTGGGAGGCCAAGTCAGGAGGATTACTTGAGCCCAGGAGTTCAAGACCAGCCTGGGTCAAAGTAAGACTCCATCTCTACAAAAAAAAAAAAAAAATTAGCCAGGCATGGTGGCACTTGCCTGTAGTACTATCTACTCAGAAGGCCAAGGTGGGAGGATCTCTTGAGCCCTGGAGGTTGATTGAAGCTGCAGTGATTCGTGATCATGCCACTGCACTCCAGCCTGGGTGACAGCAAGACCCTGTCTCAAAACAACAAAAATAAAAATAGAGAACAAAAATAATAATAAATGTGTGCATATTTACTATTGGATATGGTAATATACCATGGTAGGTATTGCCTTTGTAAGTTGGTCTCCCCTGTGTTTTGTTCCTAGAACTTTCTCATTTTCTCATTTCCAAGGGCTTGTTTACTGCTTCATACATAAAAAGAGGCCCGGTATGATGGCTTATGCCTGTAATCCCAACACTTTGGGAGGCTGAGATAAGAGGATTGCTTGAGCACAGGAGTTCGAGACCAGCCTGGACAGCATAGGGAGACCATACCTCTATGAAAAATTAAAAACTTAGACCAGGTGCAGTGGCTTACGTGTGTAATCCCAGCACTTTGGGAGGCTGAGGCAGTCAGATCACCTGAGGTCAGGAGTTCGAGACCAGCCTGGCCAACAACATGGTAAAACCTTGTCTCTATTAAAAATACAAAAAGTAGCCAGGCATGGTGGTGGGCACCTGTAATCCCAGCTACTCGGGAAGCTGAGGCAGGAAATTCGCTTGAACCTGGGAGGCGGAGGTTGCAGTGAGCCAAGCTTGCACCACTGCACTCCAGCCTGGGCGACAAGAGTGAAACTCCGTCTCCAAAAAAACAAAAAACAAAAACAATTAGTTGAGTGTGGTGACATGCGCTTGTAGTTCAAATTACTCAGGAGGCTGAGGTGGGAGGATCGCTTGAGCCTGGGAAGCTGCACTGCACTCTAGCCTGGGTGACACAGCAAGAACCTATCTCAAAAAAGAAACAAAAAGAGCCCTAATTTATACATGTATACTCGGTTTGAATTAAATTTAGCTTGTTTACTTAAAAGTAGTGTTGAAGGTATTTTTCATACTATATTTTAATACTAGATTAAAGTTGATACTAATTTTATGCAGTTTTAAGTATTAAGACTAATCATTTGATCTTTGCTTTCTTTACCTAAAACATGGGAAATACTGATTTCATAGATTAAATGAGATGATTTGTGTGAAGCACAAGCACAGAGTTTGGCATCTGGTCAATGTGCAATAAATGCTTGCTTTTATCCTCATAGTGACCTTCCTTGATCTTAAAATGGTAGTAATTAGGCTTTAAGATGAAGTGGCTTATGCTGGTTTTAAAATATATTGTATTCGGAATCCTTTGTAAAGTAATATAAATCTACTATGCTTAGTAGGCCTCCAAAGGGTATAGAGGAGAAAAGCTAATTTTTTATAGTTTTATAAGCAAAGTTCCGGTATGTCAGGAGCTTGCTTAAAATTATATGTTTTATGCTTCTTAATTTAGGTACTTTAGATTTCTCCTAGATATTTTAAAACAATGCAGGCCACTTTGGGCATAAAAATCTAAAATATGATTTGTAACTATTTCAGATTTCATGGTAAGACCAAACTGCATTATAATTTTTGTAAGGAGCTAAACTCTTAGACTTTACTATTTATGTACTCTGACCATTGGACAGGAACTGAAAACAACTTAAGATGCAATTTGGCCTGGCTGTGTTAAATCAGTCTGCTTTGCATTGCTATAAAGGAATACCTGGCCGGGGGCAGTGGCCCATGCCTGTAATCCCAGCACTTTGTGAGCCTGAGTTGGGTGGATTATTTGAGCTCAGGAGTTCGAGACCAGCCTGGCCAACATGGTGAAACCCCGTCTCTACAAAAAAATACAAAAATTAGCTGGGCATGGTGGCAGGTGCCTGTAATCCCAGCTACTCCAGAGGCTGAGGCAGAATCACTTGAACCCAAAAGGCAGAAGTTGCAGTGAGCCAGATTGCACCACTGCTCTCCAGCCTGGGCCACAGAGTGAGGCTCCATCTCAAAAAAAAAGAAAAAAGAAATACTTGAGGCTGGATAATATATAAAGAAAAGAAGTTTGTTTTGGCTCATGGTTCTGCAGGCTGCACAAGAAGCATGGCACCACTATCTGCTTCTAGGGAAGCCTCTAGAAGTTTCAAATCATGGCAGCAGGAGATGGGGGAGCCAGGGTATCACATGGAGAGAGAGGAAGCAAGAGAGAGGGGAGGTGCCACACTCTTCAACAACCAGCTCTCAGAACTACCAGAGCGAGAACTCACTCATGACGATTCATGAGGGATCCCCCCATGACCAACACCTCTCACCAGGCCCCACCTCCAGCATTGAGGATTATATTTCAACATGACATTGGGAGAGGATAAGCATCCAAACTGTATCACATGTTTTGTCAAAATGATTCTGATCTTGACATCTACTTTTATGTAAATCTTTCTTCTTTCCTTGCCTCCATTTTGGGAACGATTTTTATAAATGTTTTTGATCCTTTCAAATCAAAGAGTTTAATATACATGTATGCTATCTAAGCTGTACTTTGTTGACCAAATTATTTGAATAAAATATAGCAATAATAAAAATAACAAAAGTGAGCTTTTATTGAATATTCGGTATGTGCTAGGCACTGTTCTTTTTTTTTTTTTTTTTGAGACAGAGTTTCACTCTTGTTGCCCAGGCTGGAGTGCAATGGCGTGATCCTGGCTCACTGCAACCTCTGCCTCCCAGGTTCATGTGATTCTCCTGCCTCAGCCTCCTGAGTAACTGGGATTACAGGCATATGTCACCACTCCCAGCTAATTTTGTATTTTTAGTAGAGATGGAGTTTCACCATGTTGGCCAGGCTGGTCTCAAACTGCTGAACTCAGGTGATCCACCTGTTTCGGCCTCACAAGGTGCTGAGATTACAGGTGTGAGCCACCACGCCAGGCCGCCAGACATGGTTCTAAGTGCCTTACACACACTAACTAAATCTTCACAACCCTGTAGAAAGGTACTGTTTTCATTCCCATTTGCAGTTGAGGAAAACAAGGCACAGAGAGTCTAAGTCACTTGTTTCAGATCACACAGCTAGAAAAGGCAGAGCCAAGATTTGAACCCAGGCAATCTGGGTTTACAGTCCATTGACCACTCCACCATTATCACCTGAAATGCACAGGTACTCAGTGTTTAACCAGACAATCTCAGAGAACATTACCTAGAAAAATCCATAGTTCATTAAGAGTGATAATTAATATATGCTCTCTTGTCTCTCCCTGTATACATAATGTATAGCAATTTATATGTGTGTGTGTTTTTATGTGCACTATGGATAATATATACTACTACTCTGTTACTCCATTATTCAGTGGTATAGAAGACAGTTTCAAAGTTAGATCCCAGTTCAGCTTCTGACCCTGGATGTGTGAAGTCATAGAAAATTTAAATTTTACTCATTTTGATGCATTAGGAATTGTTTCCATATAATTCCTGCCACCAACAGCCATTGTATTTGTTGCACTATAATTCTCAGGCCAGGAGTACGAAAGAGTTCAGAGCTTTAGAATTATATCATTTAAGATGATGAGCATCAGTCTCATTGCAATTTAGTAAAATCGATTTAATGAGTGTTTTCTTGGCAAAAAGCCAGTTAATTATATCATCAAATTTGGAGCCATAGTTACTAAACTTTTTGTATTGTGGGAAAAATAACGTAAAATATACCATGTTAGCAGTTTTTTTTTTTTTTTTTTTTTGAGACGGAGTCTCGCTTTGTCACTTAGGCTGGAGTGCAGTGACGTGATCTCAGCTCACTGCAACCTCCGCCTCCCGGACTCAAGCAATTCTCCTGCCTCAGCCTCCCAAGTAGCTGGGACTACAGGCACATGTCACCACCCGCAGGTAATTTTTTGTATTTTTAGTAGAGATGGGGTTTCACCGTCTTAGCCAGGATGGTCTTGATCTCCTGACCTCGTGATCCACCCGCCTTGGCTTCCCAAAGAGCTGGGATTACAGGCGTGAGCCACTGTGCCTGGCCCATGTTAGCAATTTTTAAGTGCACAGTTCACTGATGTTAAGTAACATTTTCATGAAACAGATCTCCAGAACTTTTTCTATCTTGCAGATCTAGAGCTAAGCACCCATTAAACAACTGCCTCTTCCCCTTCCCCTCAGCCACTGGTAACCACCATTCTACTTTCTGTTTCTCTGAATTTGACTAGATACCTCCTATAGGTGGAATCATGCAGTATTTTGTCTTTTTGTGACTGACATATTTAGCATAATGTCTTTAACCTTCATTCATTTTGTAGCATGTGACAGGACTTTATTTTCTAGGCTGAATATTTTATTGTATGTATGTACCACATTTTGTTTATCGTTACTGTTTTTCTATGGTGGTTTTTGTCAAGTCAGTACTCATTAGACTTATACCAAGTGATTGGTAGAAGAAATAATGATAATCAGAATAATTCATATGAGTTGCAGTTTGTTTCATAGATATTACAATAAAGAGTTGATTTAGGTTAGAAATAAAGATTAACATGGGCCGGGTGCGGTGGCTCACGCCTGTAATCCCAGCACTTTGGGAGGCCGAGGCGGGCGGATCACGAGGTCGGGAGATCGAGACCATCCTGGCTAACACAGTGAAACCCCGTCTCAAAAAATACAAAATACAAAAAAAAAAAAAAAAAATCAATATGAAAGTTTTGATAAGTGGTTTGTAGGCATTCATTTGCTGGTTTCTAGCTTTTGGCATGAACATTTCCTGTTCATTATTAGAAATGATCCATATGACTGTTAAGAGCAATTTTAATACCTTCTGTTTGCACTATATGAGGTCTGTTGCATAAAAAGCCTTATTTTGGCTTAGGATCTTACTGCAAATTCTTTATGTGTATTTATTATTTTGAAATACATTTGGCTAGTAAATTATGATCAGTTTCAGTCTTACTGAAACCAAATACGAGATTGGCTTTCAAAAGTTCCTTCCAGAGCTAAAAGAGTTTGACTTCTATAAAGGTCATGTCCATTTTTATAGTACTTTAATATATATATTATTATAATAAGTGAAACATAGCTCATATTGGTCAGAATATAAAATGATGCCCAAATACTATAACTAGGAAATCCAAGATACCATAAGGATTAGCTAGAAAAAAAAAAGTTTAGCTAGGGCACTGTTTTCAAAGGATAAAGAACCCTAATTTTAATTTAAGTGCTTACCCTTCTGGATAATTAAGAATGAATTATAACACTTGCTTTGCTTTCAAGAAGTGAATTTTTTAGAAACATGAAATTTGACCATTTATGTTTACAGTATCAGAAACAATGATCCTCTTCCCCTTTTTTAATTCAGATTATGGATTTCAGCCTATGCGCTATACATAAAAAAAGGATTGGAGGCAACAACATCTCTTTAGAAGATAATGGATAGTAAATATATAAATAATAATCATACTTGGCTAATCTCTTTGTAACAAATATTTTCAACATATATTCTTAAGGTAAAATTTAACTACATGGAATTTGAAATTTGTTAGCCACACTATCTTAAAAACAAAACAAAAAAAACAGGCCAGACACGGTGGCTCACACCTGTTATCTCAGCAATTTGGGAGGCCAAGGCAGGTAGATTACCTGAGGCCAGGAGTCGAGACCAGCCTGACAACATGGTGAAATTCTGTCTCTACTAAAATTACAAAAATTAACTGGGTGTGGTGACGGGCACCTGTAATCCCAGCTACTCGGGACGCTGAGGCAGGAGAATCGCTTCAACCCAGGAGGTGGAGGTTGCAGTGAGCCCAGATCACGCCACTGCCCTCCAGCCTGGGCGACAGAACAAGAGTATCAAAAAAAAAAAAAAAAAATACCCGGTGTGGGGGCGGGCACCTGTAATCCCAGCCACTCGGGAGGGTGAGGCAGGAGGATTGCTTGAGCCTGGGAGGTGGAGGTTGCAGTGAGCCAACATTGTGCCACTGAACCCCAGCCTGAGCAACAGAGCTAGACTCTGTCTCAAACCCAAAACAAAAAACACCTTAATGGGAAGGAAGTCACTCAAGATAACCAAAATGAAGACCAACTACATCTTTCATTTTGTGTTTGTCTTACTGAGCACAATCAAATATGACTTTTAAAAATTAAAGTGGGCCGGGCACGGTGGCTCACACCTGTAATCCCAGCACTTTGAGAGGCCAAGGTGGGTGGATCACCTGAGGTCAGGAGTTCAAGACCAGCCTGGCACAGATGGTGAAACCCTGTCTTTACTAAAAATACAAAATCAGCCAGGCGTGGTGGCACATGCCTGTAATCCCAGCTACTTGTGTGGCTGAGGCAGGAGAATTGCTTGAACCCAGGAGGTGGAGGTTGCAGTGAGCCGAGATCGTACCACTGCACTCCATCCTGGGCAACAGAGCAAGACTCCGTCTCAGTGGGGGAAAAAAGATTAAAGTGGAATATTTTACATCTGTATTCAGGTATTTGATTTATAATATTCTTATTATTTTCAGCTTTAAAACATTTGAAATATTCTAATATTCTCTTAAATGCTTTTTCTCTTATAGAACAGACTTTTGAGAATCCTGTCTTAATACATAAACATCAAGATCGTTTTCAACTTCTTGCTTAGCTTCTTAGTGTATTTTTATTGTAGTCCTTAAACTAGGTAGTACAGAGATTTGATTTTTCAGGAGCAGAGTTGATAGAGCAGTCTGCTATGTTGTGAATTCACATTTTAAAATCCTTTATTGTCTTGAATGCAGGCCTAGTAGCTCTGTGACATGTGCAGCTATACTATGACATCATAAACCCCATCGTGAGGGAACCTAGCTACATTCAGAGCTAGTCCACTAGGTGCTGATCAAATGCTGTGTTACAACACTGTGAGGTTTTCCCAGTTATAAGTGTCATTATTAGGGTTTTTTTTTTTTATTGCAAAGCCAAGTAAGGCTGTCAATTCCATCATCTTACCTTATTTCTTCAGATTAAGTACTGTTTATAGTGGGATTTTCAGTGGATGTGGTGGCATCAGCATAATCTATGTTTCAGGCGTCCTGTAGAAGAGGATTATTCTTCAGGGGATGTGGAAGAAAAGGTAAATGATGTCTGCTATAAGTACCTTCTATGCACTTTTAAAGCCTTGTGAAATGAGGGGTAAAAATTGTGAAATATAAAATAACATCCATTTTATGTTTTAGTTTTTTGAGCAGTTGCCTACTTGGTTATTAGAATGTGATAAATTATTCGTAGATCTTGGTATCACTTTTTCCTTCTCTTCATTTAGGCTTTTTGTGTAAACATTCCCTCCTCTGAGAAATTATCTACAGCAAATAGTCTCTTACCACACCACCCCCAGTCCCTGCTTTGTCGCTCTCAAATCCGTTATTCTGCTTTACTATTCTTTTAAGAATGGAGCACCACCCAAATTATGTATTTATTTCTTCATCTATTTCTGTCTGCTGATCTGGGAGAGCAGCAACTTTTCTCATTCACTGCTGTATTAAGCTCCCAGTAGATATTTGTTCAGCAAGTAGAAGAGTCAGTTCATAAATATGATGTGTTTTGGTGAAATTTTTGCTTATAAAAATGTCTTAGAATGAACATTTGATGTTTATAAGAAAGATTTCTCTATTTCTACCTGCGGTATACGTATTTTAGTTCAAGTGAACTTTGGTTTGTCTCCTTGTGTGTCTTTTAGGAAAGACTTTTTAACTAATTCCTTTCTGTTTTCAGGGCTTCTTTAGAACTCTACTTACATATTATGAATAAAGCAATTGTAATACTTTGTAGATTCCTCCTTGTTAATATTACAAGGGTCTTCTTTTTTTTTGAGACTGAGTCTCACTCTGTTACCCAGGCTGTAGTGCAATGGCATGATCTCGGCGCACCGCAACCTCTGCTTCCTGGGTTCAAGTGATTCTCCTGCCTTATCCTCCCAAGTAGCTGGGATTATAGGCATGTGCCACCACACCTGGCTAATTTTTATATTTTTGTTAGAGACAGGGTTTCACCATGTTGGCCAGGCTGGTCTTGAACTCCTGACCCGAAATGATCCGTCCATTCTCAGCCTCCCAAAGTGCTGGGATTACAGGTATGTGCCACTGTGCCCAGCCTTCTTCTTCTTCTTTTTTTTTTTTAAGACACACTCTCGCTCTGTTGCCGAGGCTGAAGTGCAGTGGTGTGATCTCAGCTCACTGCAACTTCCGCCTTCCAGGTTCAAGCAATTCTCATGCCTCAGCCTCCCCAGTTGCTGGGATTACAGGCGCATGCTACCACACCTGGCTAATTTTTGTATTTTTAGTAGAGATGGGGCTTCACCATGTTGGCCAGGTTGGTCTTGAACTCCTGACCTCAATCGATCTGCCCACCTTGGCCTCCCAAAGTGTTGGGATTACAGGCGTGTGCCACTGCGCCTGGCCTCAGATGTTTATTTCTTATCTGGGCTCTAATCCAATAACCAGTCCCCTAATTCTCCTTGCCTATTGAACATTTCTACCTGGTGGTCCTGTTGTTGCCCTGCCATTTTAGGGGCCTAGGCTCCCCAAAACTGAATCCATCACCTTGCACAAATCAAAAAAGATGCTTCTTTATTTACCTATTTTGTCTTTGGGGATATCATGCATGCTATTGGATCTTTCATTGACCTTATTCCCTCTGTGCCATCTGTGTACCATACCCTACTTCACAGGCAGCGATGTACTCAGCTATAGCCCCCCACACACAGTATAATAATAGTGCTAAGATGTTAAGGGTAGGAAGCCATGTGAATTTTTTTAATGGATAATAATGGAGTTTAACCTTTTTTTTTTTTTATCATTTTACTTTAAGTTCTAGGGTACATGTGCACAACGTGCAGGTTTGTTACATATGTATACATGTGCCGTGTTGGTGTGCTGCACCCATTAACTCGTCATTTAGCATTAGGTATATCTCCTAATGCTATCCCTCCTCCCTCCCCCCACGCCACGACAGGCTCCGATGTGTGATGTTCCCCTTCCTGTGTCCAAGTGTTCTCACTGTTCAATTCCCACCTATGAGTGAGAACATGCAGTGTTTGGTTTTCTGTCTTTGTGATAGTTTGCTGAGAATGATGGTTTCCAGCGTCATCCATGTCCCTACAAAGGACATGAACTCATCGTTTTTTATGGCTGCATAGTATTCCATGGTGTATATGTGCTACATTTTCTTAATCCAGTCTATCATTGTTGGACATTTGGGTTGGTTCCAAGTCTTTGCTGTTGTGAATAGTGCTGCAATAAACGTATGTGTGCATGTGTCTTTATAGCAGCATGATTTATAATCCTTTGGGTATATACCCAGTAATGGGATGGCTGGGTCAAATGGTATTTCTAGTTCTAGATCCTTGAGGAATCGCCACACTGTCTTCCACAATGATTGAACTAGTTTACAGTCCCACCAACAGTGTAAAAGTGTTCCTATTTCTCCACCTCCTTTCCAGCACCTGTTGTTTCCTGACTTTTTAATGATCGCCATTCTAACTGGTGTGAGATGGTATCTCATTGTGGTTTAGATTTGCATTTCTCTGATGGCCAGTGATGATGAGCATTTTTTCATGTGTCTATTGGCCACATAAATGTCTTCTTTTGAGAAGTGTCTGTTCATATCCTTCGCCCACTTTTTGATGGGGTGGTTTGTTTTTTTTCTTGTAAATTTGTTTAAGTTCTTTGTAGATTCTGGATATTAGCCCTTTGTCAGATGAGTAGATTGCAAAATTTTTTTCCCATTCTATAGGTTGCCAGTTCACTCTGATGATAGTTTCTTTTGCTGTGCAGAAGCTCTTTAGATTCCATTTGTCAATTTTGGCTTTGTTGCCATTGCTTTTTATGTTTTAGACATGAAGTCCTTGCCCATGGCTATGTCCTGAATGGTATTGCCTAGGTTTTCTTCTAGGGTTTTTATGGTTTTAGGTCTAACATTTAAGTCTTTAATCCATCTTGAATTAAGTTTCGTACAAGGTGTAAGGAAAAGATCCAGTTTCAGCATTTTACATATGGCTAGCCAGTTTTCCCAGCACCATTAATTAAATAGGGAATCCTTTTCCCATTTCTTGTTTTTGTCAGGTTTGTCAAAGATCAGATGGTTGTAGATGTGTGATTTCTGAGGGCTCTGTTCTGTTGCATTGGTCTATATCTTTGTTTTGGTACCAGTACCATGCTGTTTTGGTTACTGTAGCCTTGTAGTATAGTTTGAAGTCAGGTAACGTGATGCCTCCAGCTTTGTTCTTTTGGCTTAGGATTGTCTTGGCAATGTGGGCTCTTTTTGGGTTCCATATGAACTTTAAAGTAGTTTTTTCCAATTCTGTGAAGAAAGTCATTGGTAGCCTGATGGGGATGGCATTGAATCTATAAATTACCTTGAGCAGTATGGCCATTTTCATGATATTGATTCTTCCTATTCATGAGCATGAATGTTCTTCCATTTGTTTGTGTCCTCTTTTATTTCATTGAGCAGTGGTTTGTAGTTCTCCTTGAAGAGGTCCTTCACATCCCTTGTAAGTTGGATTCCTAGGTATTTTATTCTCTTTGAAGCAATTGTGAATGGGAGTTCACTCATGATTCGGCTCTCTGTCTGTTATGGGTGTATAAGAATGCTTGTGATTTTTGCACATTGATTTTGTATCCTGAGACTTTGCTGAAGTTGCTTATCAGCTTAAGGAGATTTTGGGCTGAGACGATGGGGTTTTCTAGATATACAATCATGTCATCTGCAAACAGGGACAATTTGACCTCTTTTCCTAATTGAATACCCTTTATTTCTTTCTTCTGCCTGATTGCCCTTTCCAGAACTTCCAACACTATGTTGAATAGGAGTGGTGAGAGAGGGCATCCCTGTCTTATGCCAGTTTTCAAAGGGAATGCTTCCCATTTTTGCCCATTCAGTATGATATTGGCCGTGGGTTTGTCATAAGTAGCTCTTATTATTTTGAGATATGTCCCATCAGTACCTAATTTATTGAGAGTTTTTAGCATGAAGGGTTGTTGAATTTTGTCAAAGGCCTTTTCTGCATCTATTGAGATAATCATGTGGTTTTTGTCTTTGTTTCTGTTTATATGCTGGATTACGTTTATTGATTTGCATATGTTGAACCAGCCTTGCATCCCAGGGATGAAGCCCACTTGATCATGGTGGAGAAGCTTTTTTTTTTTTTTTTTTTTGAGACAGAGTCTCGCTCTCTCGCCCAAGCTGGAGTGCAGTGGCATGATATTTGCTCACTGCAAGCTCCGCCTCCCGGGTTCACACCATTCTCCTGCTTCAGCCTCTCTAGTAGCTGGGACTACAGGCGCCCACCACACCCGGCTAATTTTTTTTGTATTTTTTAGTAGAAACAGGGTTTCACCATGTTAGCCAGGATGGTCTCGATCTCCTGAACTCGTGATCCGCCTGCCTCAGGCTCCCAAAGTGCTGGGATTACAGGCGTGAGCCACCGTGCCCGACCGGATAAGCTTTTTGACGTGCTGCTGGATTCAGTTTGCCAGTATTTTACTGAGGATTTTTGCATCGATGATCATCAGGGATATTGTTCTAAAATTCTCTTTTTTTGTTGTGTCTCTGCCAGGCTTTGGTATCGGGATGATGCTGGCCTCATAAGATGAGTTAGGGAGGATTCCCTATTTTTCTATTGATTGGAATAGTTTCAGAAGGAATGGTACCAGCTCCTCTGTGTACCTCTGGTAGAATTCAACTGTGAATCCATCTGGTCCTGGACTTTTTTTGGTTGGTAGGCTATTAATTATTGCCTCAGTTTCAGAGTCTGTTATTGGTCTATTGAGGGATTCAACTTCTTCCTGGTTTAGTCTTGGGAGGGTATATGTGTCGAATTTATCCATTTCTTCTAGATTTTCTAGTTTATTTGCGTAGAGGTGTTTATAGTATTCTCTGATGGTAGTTTGTATTTCTGTGGGATCGGTGGTGATATCCCCTTTATCATGTTTTATTGCATCTATTTGATTCTTCTGTCTTTTCTTCTTTATTGGAGTTTAACCTATTAACTCTACCAGTATAATTATAAGCTTGACGCTCTTGCTTATAAGTTTTGGCCAAACCAGTGAGAATGTAGAATGATAGTTCTCCAGATCTAAGGGTTTTCTTTTTTAAAAGGAGACATTTGAATTCTACCTCCAGATGCATCATTTGTGCAGGTTCTCAGCCTTTATTTTAGCATTTTAATGAAAAAATTGTCTTATGAGCTTTTGGCCTGCCTAGAGTTTGGACATACAGAAGTTTCCTTGTAGTTACAGAATCTGTATAACCCATCTCCAGAATTGTAAGGATATGGTTTATGTTAGTGGGTACAAGTTCTTTAAGTTCTTTTTCTGCAGCAGGTATTCTTGACCAAGCCTTTTTTTTTGTTGAGACAGTCTTGCCCTGTCATCCAGGCTGGAGTGCAGTGGCATGATCTCAGCTCACTGCGACCTCCACCTCCTGGGTTCAAGAAATTCTCATGCCTCAGCCTTCTGAGTAGCTGGGATTACAGGTGCGCACAACCACACCTGGCTAATTTTTGTATTTTTAGTAGAGAGGGGGTTTTACCATATTGGCCAGGCTGGTCTTGAACTCCTGACCTCAGGTGATCCACCTGCCTTGGCCTCCTGAAGTGCTGGGATTACAGTCATGAGGACTTAGCCATTTTTGATAGAGCTATTGTTTAATTAAAATTCTGAGAATTGTACTTGAAAGATGATTAAAGCAATGTAAAGGATGATTTATGCCTATCAGATGCCCATGAATCTTTGTTGAATTGTTTTTCTGTTCTCCAGAATAATCTGATTTCTTTGAAGCTGGGCATTTCCCCACAAAAAATGAAGGTGGACATCACCTGCCATCTCAACCCACAGGTCTAGGTTGTGAGAATACTTGTAGGACCCCTGGGTTTCCCCCGCTATAGTTTCAAGTTCATTGTCTTCAGATACTTTATTCTATGTATTTGGAAAAAAGAGTAAAACATTGAGAGGCACTGGGATCTGACAAGCTTTGGGAGCTCCTTAATTCTAAAAAGAAAATTATTTTGATTTGAGAAAATGTAATATCTTCAGAAATTTCCACCACCCAGCTATGTGACTGCATTTTTTAAAAAGGAAAGGAACAGAGAGGAAAATCAAGTCACTCTACCCTCCTTACTTACCTGTGGATTGTCCCTACACAAGGTGGTGGGTGAGAGAAGTGGTGGTGGAGCACTGTGTCCTCCAGAGAGCTCAGTCTGGAATTTGGCAGTAAAGATCATGTCCCAATTTCCTGAGCTGATGGGATAGAAACTGGTCAGTGAAGTCTTCTCTTTGTGTTAATTTTTTTTCCTTTGTTTTCTTTTGTTTTATGTAGTTATAAAGCATAATTTCTATTTTGCCAATCTCTGACATATGGGCTCTGTCAGGGTTACTGGATATGTTTATTTTGTCTCTGCTGCTCTATTGGAGCTGAAATCTCAGCCTGTCTGAGCAGTTCTTTAAGCTGAAAGCCAGGGTGTGGGGGCTAGATTAGTGTGGATTAGCTGTTTTCAAAGTGTGGTGTGCAGAACCCTGGGGGTGACTCTGAGACACTTTCATGAGGCTTGCTAGGTCAAAACCATTTTTACAGTAATGCTGAGATGTTCTTTTTCTTTTTCTCTGTTTTGATATCCGCACTGATGGTGCAAAAATAGTGGTGGTGGGGGAGTGGTAAATTGTTGGGTGCCTTAACAAGTCAGTGACACAAACTGTATTAGTATTAACTGTATTCTTCACTGCCATCCACTTGCAGTTTTTTTCAAAGTCAGTTTTACTTAAGAATATCTTTGATGAAGCAGTAAAAATTACCATTGCATTAAATCTTGACTCTGAGTACATGCTGTTTTGATATTCTGTGTCCTGAAGTGGGACAGCTGCAGAAAGCCCCCCCTGCTGCATCCTGAAGACCCATGGTGTTCTTGAGGAAAAGCACGTGTGTTATTTGAGTGCTAAGATGAATTAGCTGCCTGTTTTTCCACAGAACATAATTTTCTTCAAAAGAATGACTAATTGCCAAATGATGGCTATTCAAACTTGAAGACATTTCCTCAAAAACAAATGAAGTGAGCTTGTCAGTTCAAGGAAAACAACTCATGGTGTTTATTGTCACAAGCTTTTAAGCCAAAACTTTGAATTTTGGAAAATCTGCATCTGCCATTGTGAGCTTGACAATATTCATAGTTTTCTGATCAAACTGGTTATACTTTAATGAAATGTGATTTATAATACTGTGTCATGAAATGTGTCCACGTTTGGAAGATCTCCTGAACTCAGTGAGCCAGTATTTTCCAAATGAATACTTCAGGATGTTACAAAATCTTACGTGGGTAAAAGATTCATCCAAACTACAAGACAGATCAATGGATTTTAATGTAACTGATACAGTCTCAGATTGTATGTTGCAATTAACCCTTAAGAGAACCAGTTGTCAAGTTTTAGTGTATCAATGAAGAATATCCATGATTTTCTACAGAAGCTATTATAATATTCCTCCCTTTTTCTAACACGAGTCTTTGTGAGGCCCAGATTTTCTTCACATACCAACTAAAGCAACATATTGCAACAGATTCAGTGTAGAAGTAGATATGAGAATCTGGCTGTCTTCAGTTAAACCTGACATTAAAGTAATTTGTAAAAATGTACAACAGTACTACTCTTCTCATTTTTTTGAAAATGTAATCATTTTTCATAAAATGTTATTTATGGTAGCACATATTTATTATTTTAAAATAAGTTACTATTTTTAAAATTTCTGTTTTAATTTCCAATATGTTAAATATCAACAGATATAACCAGTGGTGTGCACAGCTGGCTTGTACTAGTGAAAGCCAATTGTATAATCTTTATCTGGCTTTGTGTTCAACGTCATCCATTGGCAGCTTGAAATCAGGCATAGTAGGAGTATTTACATCACAGAAGTAAGCAAATGCTACAAGTCAGTGTTCCTCCTTCTTAAGATCTAGTTAAGTGTTTACCAGCCCTCTACTGAGTATAAATCACAGAAACAAAAGTTCTTTGAGGTCATCAGTAATTTTTAAGAGTGTAAAGATGCCCTGAGACTAAAATATTTGAGAATCAGTTGTGAGGAGAAAGAGTTATCTTTTGAGAGTTAGTCACCATAGAGGTGGTTGCCTTTTTATAATTCATAGAGGGTTGCCTTTTGTGCCATAAACATTTGTAGAATAAATCCAATGTTTTGAAACTTGTAGTTGTTAAATCTACTGGTTCCATAATGGGATGATGTCTTTCTTTTCCCTGGAATCTAAACTGGATGATAATACTCTGGGGGTAGGTGAGCTGAATTTTCCCTGTAGGCTACATATTGGTTCCCTCTGTCCTGGTTTCACACTATCTGTCCAACTGTTATCTAGGTTTAGATCAAGCCTTCACTCAAGCTCTGGCATCTACACAAAGCCCTCACTTACTTACTGTTTGGGCCCATACTGATCTTTCTATTCTGTACTCCTGTGATATTCACGGCCTCTAAAATGGAGCAATTTGTTCTATACTATTTGGTGTGCCATTGTTTCTTAGGTGCTAGTTTTATTAATTCTATTTTCTAATAGTGCACCTAGTACAATGCTTAACACCTAGGTTCTCTTACACGGATAAAACATGTTTTAACTTTTGGATTGCCAGAGAAGTTTATTTTCCAAGGGAATGATGATGTAAATAAATCTTAGTTATTTGTTATAAACCCAGTTTTTAATAATTCTTTTCAGATATTAATATAAGTTGGAAATCATTGGTGTTCTTCAAAGTGAAGTCACACACAAAGTCTTCCTTGAAAAAATTGTTTTAAATGCTGTGGTTCTACTACCGCTCATGATAGACACTGGTGACTTATTTCCAAGGTCTTTGACTCTTAAGTAAGTCATAATGAATAGTGAATCTTAGTAAAATGAGGCAAAGTTTCTGCAATTATGCTAGCCTATAGGACAGAGTTGTTTACTAATTAGAAAACCTGGCAGGTTTTGAGTCCAGAGGAGTGGTTAGTATCGTGTTTTTCTGGTAGAGATCTCTGTTGAAGAAACTCAGGGAAGTAGTGAGGAGATGGCTGTTGTGCTGATCTCTGCCCAAAGTTAAGTGATAGTTCTGGCCTCTCTGGATGCTTTAGCTAGGGAGAGGAAAAGTGTCCAGAGGCCTCACCAGCCTTCAAGGCATGAGCTTTCTCTGGGTCAGAGACACCAGGGGCTTGAAAGGTCCTGGAATTTCTTCGGCCTATGCCTTTTTAGTTATTATGAGGGCATAGCAGTGACTGTGATTTTTATCAGTCTAGAGACAAAGCATCAGCTCACATCCAGAGTAACACTAGAATATCATATGTCACACATTTAATAAAAATAATTCACTGGCCGGGTGTGGTGGCTCACGCCTGTAATCCCAGCACTTTGGGAGGCCAAGGCGGGCAGATCACAAGGTCAGGAAATCAAGACCATCCTGGCTAACATGGTGAAACCCCGTCTCTACTAAAAATACAAAAAATTAGCTGGGCGTGGTGGCGGGCGCCTGTAGTCCCAGCTACTCAGGAGGCTGAGGCAGGAGAATGGTGTGAACCCGGGAGGTGGAGCTTGCAGGGAGCCAAGATCACGCCACTGCACTCCAGCCTGGGCGACAGAGCGAGACTCCGTCTCAAAATAACAACAACAACAACAACAAAAAGAACCATATTTAACTTCTATCTCCAATTTCTCTGAAGAAGTTAGAGAGGGTAGTTTATACTCTGGCCTAAGAAAGGCTTCACTGTTAGTACGCATGAGGTCGTAGTGAGGTAGTTTAACTGCTTTGGAACTTTGTGCTTGGAACATTCTTAGCCACCGAAGTATGGGCACCAAAAGCTATAAGGAGCATGTGTTCCTTAATATCTGTCAGATCAGAAAATGACTGTTCCAGGACAGTAGCCACCTCCTGATGGTAAGTATCCTAGATGGTTTGTCATTTCTCAGCAGCAGGAAAAAGAGAAGTAGGCCAGCCATATTAGTGAGTGGTATTACTTAAAAATAGCAAAAACAATAACAACAAAGATCCAGCTTTAATCCTCATTGGTGATCATTTTGGCAGGTTTCTGTGGCTGGATCAGGCACAGGAAGAGGCTCCCTAGCTGTAACTCTAGTGCAGTTACCTTCGGGCCAAACTATACATGTCCAGGGAGTAATTCAGACACCACAGCCACTGGTTATTCAGTCACCACAAATACACACTGTTCAGGTTAGCTTCCTTCCTGGATGGTTTTGTCTTTGACTTTCTCGAGCCATTTTTTTCCTCTTTCACTAATTCATTTATCATTTTACTTTATGAAGTGCTTATGTGCAAATCTTTTTATTAGATATTTGGAGGAATCTCTTTTCCTTGCGTAAGGTGCAATGTGTCCTGCTAGGTACGTAGGTTTCACTTCAGAGCTGCAGCTTTGTTGTCAGCTCTTCATTTGGGGACTGAGTAATTGTAGATGAGCAGTTCATGTCTTCTTCACATTGTTCTGTGTTCAAACTCAGATTTATTTAGCAATGCTCCCCAAGGGTTCTGAAAAATATTTTGAGGGTGCTTCAGAGAAGATGTCTGATAAACACAGTAATATAAAGATTCTGGTGCTGATGCTGTTTTCCTTTTTTTTTTTTTTTTTTTTTTTTTTGAGACGGAGTCTCACTTTGTCGCCCAGGCTGGAGGGCAGTGGCATGATCTCGGGCCACTGCAAGCTCCGCCTCCCAGGTTCACGCCATTCTCCTGCCTCAGCCTCCCGAGTAGCTGGGACTACAGGCGCCCGCCACTATGCGTGGCTAATTTTTTTTGTATTTTTAGTAGAGACAGGGTTTCACCGTGTTAGCCAGGATGGTCTGGATCTCCTGACCTCGTGATCCGCCCATCTCAGCTTCCCAAAGTGCTGGGATTACAGGCGTGAGCCACCGCGCCCAGCCAGTGCTGATGCTGTTTTCATGAATAATCACCTTAGTAGGTAGATATAAATTTATAATCACCTTAATAGGTAGATACAAATTTATTTTAAATTCGGTATACATAATTCTTAGTAAGATATTATTGATGTATCCCTCTCGATTAAACCTTGGCTTTTGTAGATATGATTATTATTGTGGTTGTGATCCAAAGCTGTATTTTACCCTTAACATTTCTTGAAGTTAAAACATTTTTTCTATCAATAGTTATTAAGTATGCATTTTTTAAAGTATACATCTTAATTACTGAATTTATTTTTGTTCCTTTTTAAGGTCAGTTATTATCCTTTAAATGCTGAAATTATTTGAACCTAATTGATGACAAAAAAAATCTGTGAGGAAAATGGAGACACGTATACATAGTGTAGTCCTTTTCCTGCATGTTCAAGTAGTTTATCATAGTAGAATGATGAGAGTGGCGACAAGATATCTGATGTGACAAATTCACATACATTAAAAGCTTGATTATCTTTATGGCATGGGTATCTTCTCCTGTGTTGCCCAGAAGTGTAAGAATAATTCTCATCATTTTTTTTTTTTTCCTGTGATGGTCCCTGATTCCAAGAGTTTCTAACTCTTTCTGACACTAATTATAAAACAAGAAAGTCTTTCCAACCTCTTCTTTGTTTTATGACTTTTATTGGGGTCCTCATATTTCTACTTAGTTTTAACCTGGCTGGTATTGGAAGAAAGTATTGTCTATTATTATTATTTATTATTTAATAGAGACAGAATTCTCAGTATGTTACCCAGGTTGGTGTTGAGGCCCTGGCCTCAAGTGATTCTCTTGCCTCAGTCTTCCAAAGTCCTGGGATTACAGATGTGAGCCACAGCACCCGGCTGAAAGAAAGTATTCTCTTATATTCAGTAGACTTTGTTTGGATTTTGTTAAGTGAATGATTTAATTGTCCTTGTAGAAAGAGGTGCCAGTGGATCTTGTCCTAGAATACTTACGTGTTGGATCATGGTCAAGCCACTTAATCTCTCTGCATGAACTTTAATTTTCACCTTTCTAAAATAGATAAATTAATAGCCTACCTCACCTAAGGGAGTTGTTATGATTCTATGATGGATGTGTGACAGCCCGGTATAAAATGATAAATATTTAATATTTGGTGGTGATATATGATTATCTGAGCCAACAACATTTTTTCAGTCAGTTCTGTTGATTGGGTGTGTGTGCTTATGTGTGGGGCGTTCATGAGCAAAGACACAGAGTCATATGTGGAGGTGAATATACACCTCTGTGTACTTTGGGAAGTATATATTCTTGCTTGCATTGTTGATATTTTAATAAGCACTTTAGATTTTGTCCAAATCAATTTCCCATGTAATTACAATATGAAGTGAGTTTTGTAAACTCTGCTACCCTAGGCCCTCAAAGTATTAATAATTGATTGAATATATCGAAAGCAGTCATGTTGTTGAAGAGATTATTTTAGTTTTCTGACTTCTTTAATAATCATATCACTGTATTATTACTTGACTTGAAAAATGCAGTCATGCTTAAAACTCTGATCTTTCTCTTAAGGAGAAATTCTTTATTTGGATCTTCAAGACTCACCGCCACCAAGCCCTAACTTACTGCTTGTAATAGAAATCCTGATTTTACCCAGGCTTGCTTACTGCCTTGCTTATCTACTTCAATATTCTGTCTTGGGCCTATCTGATGGCTAATGTGAAGACCCAGCTCACGCCAGTGCCAGCTGTGAGAGTGTGGGGAGAGCAGTGTGATCCCGGAGCTCTCTTCTGCATTGGCCCCTCACTGGCTCCCTCCTGGATCCGTAGGAGCACTTTCAGGTTGAGGAGCTTAGGTCTTGGGTATTTTACATTTTGTTCTTTCCTGCAATGCCTCATTTGACATCCCAACCACTCTTTCCCTAGTATTTCTGTAGTATAGAGTACCCGTATCATTCCTTTCCACACACATTTGTTTTATAACTGAAATGTTCGTGTCTGCGCTTCCTTTCTTGAGCCAGCCTCCTTTAGTGCAGATTCACTGTGTTCTATTGCTCAGTTGCTTCCACAGCGCCTGGCTCAGTGCTGCACATGCAGACTCTTAGCTTCAATTTTTTGAATGAGGGAAAAGAGCATATATTTTATGATACATTTCGGAAAATCTTGTATTATAGGTAGCAACAATTGCAGAGACAGATGAATCTGCCGAATCAGAAGGTGTAATTGATTCTCATAAGCGTAGAGAAATCCTTTCACGAAGACCCTCTTATAGGTAAGTTAACCAAATTTCTTAATGTAAAGATACTTTTTCCAAAATGGTAGAATAATTATACATCAAATCAATTCTTCCTTTATAGCTTTTCTGTTTTAAGTCTCATTCATGTATCTTAGTGACTTACATTGTTAAATTGTATTTTAGGAAAATACTGAACGAACTGTCCTCTGATGTGCCTGGTGTTCCCAAGATTGAAGAAGAAAGATCAGAGGAAGAAGGAACACCACCTAACATTGCTACCATGGCAGTACCAACTAGCATATATCAGACTAGCACGGGGCAATACAGTATGTATGCTGCAATTTGATATGATACAGTGCTAGCTTTAAGTCTTCTCAGTTATATTGAAGCAACTCAGGTTTTGGCATTAAATTGTTCCATTTTAAAATGCATCATTAATACCTAAACTGTATCATAGAATGAAAGTATATGTTAAAAAGTGAGATATTTGTATTGACAGCTGTCATATAATTTTGAAAAGTAAAAATTTTGACTGCTGAATATAGAAGAAAATTTTGGGGTAAAAATAAAGGGAGAATTTTTCCTATTTACATGTTTATATTAATCTCTAGTAAAACATTGTTTTTGTTGTCTTTATGATGCATGCAAACATAAATGTCTGTATTTCATTCTTGTTGGCTTTTATTACCCACAATTACATACTATACTTACTAATCTAAGAGTTTTCTAAAGTATGTTTTCAATGTTTCACTACTCTCTACTCTGTTAATTTGTGCTACAGTTTTTCCTAAAGAGAATGGAAAAATGATTTAATTTTTTAAACTGTAGCAATTGGATAGATAATTTTATTTGAAATTTTACACACTGAAAGCTCTAAATAAACAGATACATTCACATTCAGTCTTGTGCATTTTAATGGACTGTTAATTCTGTGCTTTTTGCTCTGATTAAAGCACTAGTTTTTTTTTCCCGAAAGAAGAATGTTTGATATGTAAAAAAACAAGAGCTAGAAAGAAAAGAAAAAGGAGGAGAAAGGATAGGGATATCACATATCCTAAGCTAGCCCCTTAGGTACTGGAATAATGTGATATTCCTGTCCTTTCTGAAGTATAAATTGTCCATGGAAATTGTCTAAATCAATTTCCCATGTAATTATAATATGAAGTAAAGTGAGTTTTGTAAACTCTGCTACCCTAGGCCCTCAAAGTAATTGACCGAATATATTGACAGCAGTCATGTTGTTGAAGAGATTCATGATTTTAGTTTTCTGACTTTAAAAAGAGCTACTTAGGTACTGGAATATATGTGATATTAAATAATGTGGTTATCCAAATAAGGTATTAAGATTTTAGATATATTCTTTGTTTTTCCTTTAAAAAGTAGCAATACCAAAAAAAGAAAACTCAAGTCTTAATTTAAGTCCTGGCTACTAAAACAGGCTATAGTCTTTAATGTATGAGAAGACTTTATATAGTCATTATTTTTGTGGAGCTTTTTAGAGTTTTTCTTGTAGCAGTGGTAGATTTGCAGTAGTAAACTATTACATACATTCTCGTTGGTAATTGAGGGGAATTCCTACCATGATACCTAGCAGATCCGGGATGTAGTGTATTCACACGTTTGACAGGGCACCCAGTAGACTTGTCCAAAGTCAGTGTTAGGAAAAGAAAACTCCCCACCATCCATAAGAAATAGACCTTGAGGCTTACATTGTCACTTTTATTACTTCTCTCGTTTACATGCTCTTTTGTCTGGCACACTGGGAATCTCTGGTGGGTTTTAGAACTGTAAAACTGAATATGCCAGCTGATGAGCCTCTACAGCACAGCACGCAGGTTATGAGAGTGCTGAATGCCTCGTCCCTCCGTCGCCAGAGGGGCTGGGCAGGAGCTGCTGGCGCCTCCTGGCTGGTCAGCCCTGGCCTTAAGCAGCTCCATCCGTGGGGTGGGCTGTACACATATCATGTTCGGTTTGTGTAATGACAGGGAAAAGGTTGGAAGTGACTGCTGAAATGACGCTAAGACTTCTCAAAGTGTTGGGAACCACTAAGATGCTGTCATCGTAACATTTCTCTGGCATATCCTAATGCTACTTAGGACTTCTGATAGAAGCAGTGATTCCTTTACAAGTTGATAGGGAAGCAGATGCTGTAGGGTTAACTTGTCTAGATTATTAGCTGAAAATTTGAAATTGTGAAAATGTATGGGGTTGAAGCTGGAGAGGATGTGGGGAAGGAACCATCTTTGTGCCATTTGCAAACTCAATGATCAGAGCAAGAAGCTTTATTAAATTCGCATCTCAGGTTTTAGTCTTTGAAGTGGGAATAATACTAAATTACCAAACTGTGGGGTTCTTGTGAAGACAAAGGGGATAACGGGTAAAAGTAGGGGGAAAAAGAAAAAGACATGCTACTGTTGGCATGAAACAGAGAAATTAAGTTAGGTATACCATTGTCTAATTCATGTTCATTGAACTTTCCCTCCAGCCAGCCCCAATGGCTTCATTCCCTGTGTCCTTGGTGCCTGCTCACAGCAAGGGGCTGGCCTTAAACCTCACTCTGTGTGTCTGTGGGGGGATGAGAGGAGCAGAGTCAGGAATTCTGGTTGAGAACTAGAAAACTGCATCTTTAGAAATTAAATCTTAGGCCAGGTGTGATGGCTCCCACCTGTAATCCCAGCACTTTCGGAGGTCTAGGCATGAGGGTTGCTTGAGGCCAGGACTTTGAGACCAGTCTGGGCAATAGAGTGAGACCTTGTCTCTACAAAAGAATTTTAAAAATTAGCAGGGCGTGGTGGTATGCACTCATCCCAGCTACTCAGGAGGCCGAGGTGGGAGGATTGCCTGAGCCCAGGAGTTTGAGGCTACAGTGAGTTATGATTGCACCACTGCACTGTCCATCCTGGGCAGTGGAGTGAAACTCTGTCTCAAAACAACAAACAAAAAAGACACATCTGTCTATTTACCACATAAGAGGTCATGGACTATTTCTTACTTTGGTTTCTTAATTTGAGCCTATACAGTATGATCCTAGAAATTATTCTGATGAGAAGTTATAGTTCTGTATGTACAGTGTGCAGGTAAAAATTTCCATTTGTTCACACAATGTGAATTTCTTTTGTTAAAAATGCATTTTGGGGACATTTAGTGAAATATATGTAGATAATTCTTTGAGAAGTGAATACTAACAACATTCAGACTTTTTAGAAGACGTTTACTTTAACTGGAAGGTAAACATATACTTACACACACAACATCCATTTTTATTCATCTTATTTCTTATAGAACTAACTTAGCAGATATTAATGCTTAGTGTTGTAGCAGAATGTCTAGAAATGGAAACAATTGCCAGTATCCTTTGGTTTTTGAATAGAGGAACTTATTTTACTAGAATTTCTGGAGATTTTCCTATTTTTTTTCCTTCCCTTTCAGCTGTAAATGTTTTTCTAATGCTCTTTCATAACCTTTTATTATAAAAAATTTTTTTAGGTTTAATTCTTCAGCTTTTATCCATGGATGGCTTTCTCCCAAACTTTGCTTTTATTTCTTTTTTTCCAAGATTAGTATTTTATTAGTTATTTTTAATTTGGAATAATGAGTTAGCTGGTGTTTAAAAGAACTAAATGTGTACCAAAGTTGAAGAAATAAAGTATATTCAAGTTTTCCCATATACAAGCAGTTACATTTTTAATAGTTGAAAGATATTTGGCAGAAGTTGGCCTTATTATATTGACTTACTATTATCACAAAAACTAAAAAGTGAAAGTTGGAATAGGCTACTCCCTGGGGAATAGGAAAAAGAGCATAAAATAGACAGGGATCCATTATTACAACACCAAGTAAGTGAGCTGTACCTGCAGAATCCTCACTGAAAGTACAGATCTTAGTGATAGGTGTGTTGCATAACAGTTGAGCTGGTCGAAGAAAGTCTTTTATCTCAGGAGCATATACCTGAGAGATGGCAGGAGAGAGCTTTAGAATTAACAAAGAATGTTACTTGCTGCATAAGACAGTTAAGATATGCAGTAAATGAGTGAATTTGTAAAAGCAACCGAGGAAATTAAAATGTTTGAAGCTTCCTAATTCATTAAATTTTCTCTTGAAACAAAAGTTACTTAAATCCTCCATCTTACTATACCCAACCTCTTCCTGTACCATAAAGACTATCACCCAAGACTTCAGTTTTTTTTCCCCATAAATGGCCCTTGTCTCTGCTTGTGCCTACTGTATTTTACGAGGAATCTTATTAGAGTATTAACTCATCTTTCTGGAATTCTTATACACGAAAGGTAAGTGGGTCGATCTAAACTGCACCATTATGAAAAGAAAAATGTGAACTTTGTGGACTGCTTATAAGAATTCAGAATTCTCAGGAGGCTCACAAATAAGCACCAATTCAACTTCTTCATAAAGGGAATTAGAACATGATAGGCTTACACATTCGAAAGTTAATCCAGTTGCAGTTCTTAATAGTGACGTTATTTACATTTCTCTAAGGCAACTGTTTCAAAATTTTTTAAGGCACTACTTAATGTAACTCTGGCTTTTAAACTTCGGTGTTGCTATTCTTGTTATAGCGTGATTTAGTCTTCCGTCTGCTATATGCACCTCTTGGCTTTTAAGGTACAGGTACTCATAGGTACTCTCTTATGGTCACTCTGAATTTAAACCTGAGAATTCATTGGAACAAAGGTCTTTTTGCTGCTGTTTTTAAAGTTAATGCAGTGAGATTTCATTTATGAATCTTTCTATTGCAATTTGGAACAAGAGTGGTTTTAAATATAAACATTTACGTGTGTATATATTTTAATTAGCTCATGTGTATAAATTTAGTATTAGAAGTATATAACATGGGCCGGGCGTGATGGTTCACGCCTGTAATCCCAGCACTTTGGGAGGCCGAGGCGGGCAGATCACCTGAGGTCAGGCATTCGAGACCAGCCTGGCCAACATGGTGAAACTCCATCTCTACTAAAAATACAAAATTAGCCGGGTGTGGTGGCGCACACTTGTAATCCCAGCTACTTCGGAGGCTGAGGCAGGAGAATCGCTTGAACCCAGCAGGTGGAGGTTGCAGTGAGCTGAGATCACACGATTGCACTTCAGCCTGGGCGAGAAGAGTGAAACTCCATCTTAAAATAAATAAATAAATAAATAAGAAGTATATAACATCGCCAGGCTTGGTGGTTTGTGCCTGTAGTCCCAGCTACTCAGAAGGCTGAGGCAGAAGGATTGCTTGAGCCTAGCAGTTTAAGACCAGCCTGGGCAACACAGCACGATCCCATCTCTTAAATAAGTAGCTAAAATAGAAGATGTGTCTAAATTCATTCAGTTAATTTCATCTTATTTTTTCTATCTTGATTTATATTTATTGAAAGCACATGTTATGCTATCCTTGAATATTTTGAAACCTAAAAGATTTCTCCTCAAATCTCTGAATACAAACAGGACCACATAAAACCTATTTCCAGGATCCTGAGGCATTGGGAAATCTTGTTTATTGTCAGATGAGAGAGAACATTTTCAATGGGAAGGTCCTCTGTCATTTGATAACAACGAAGTCAAGAGCACCTTTGGTATAAAAATGAAAATGAGGCTGACGTGCCTGACTTAATCAGTAGAAATGTTTTCTTACTAGAGCCAGTGTGTGAGGGGTATGTGTGTGTTTGTTTAGCTTTTGTTTTCCATATCTAATTATATAATGACTTCCCCAGAAAATAAAATGAGAAACAGATTCTTGATGTGTCTGCTGTTCATATTGTGAAAACAAAGTTTTTTGATCAGAACTGTGGGGAAACATTGCTGAAAAGAAAAAAGGAAATGAGTAAAGCAAAAAGAAAGAAGAGAAAAAAGAAAGTAAAGATCTTTGTTATCTACCTATTTAGGGGTTCTTACCCCTGAGGCAGCTACTCTCACCTCAGATTGACTTGATCGTTATTTAAAAGCTTGATAATTTCATTGGTGTTGAAAAACTAGGTTCTATGATTGGAATTTGAAACCATACCTCATTTAACTCTCCTAGATTCACAGGCGGCTTAAGTTGTTTGTAATATCATCTGTCATGAGGAAATGATAGCCATTCATTCATTCATTCATTCATTCTGTTTATTGAGTGGCTGCTCTGTTCTAGGCTTTGTACTTCTTTTTTTTTGAGACGGAGTTTCGCTCTTGTCCAGGCTGGAGTACAATGGTGCAATCTCGGCTCACCGCAACCCTCGCCTCCCGGGTTCAAGCGATTCTACTCCCTTAGCCTCCCGAGGAACTGGGATTACAGGCATGCACCACCATGCCTGGCTAATTTCTTGTATTTTTAGTAGGGACGGGGTTTCTCCATGTTGGTCAGGCTGGTCTCGAACTCCTGACCTCAGGTGATCCACCCGCCTCGGCCTCCCAAAGTGATGCTAGGATTACAGATGTGAGCCACCGCGCCCGGCCTAGGCTTTGTACTTCTAACACACTGTGGTTACCTGACGTTAGGCTGCTTTTTCTAAAGCGCTATTTCTGTGACATCAAACTAATTATCAACTGAAAAATACACATTCAAATATATGAAAACATACACAATTTACTCATGTCTAGCCACAAGGGGCCAAGAAAGCAGTGTCTTTTGACATTTTCATACTTGTAAGAAGTTAGTTAGATCTCCCTCAAACCCTTTTACTGTAAGGGCTGAATCCTGAGACCCGTGAAATCTTTGGAAAGCCATGGTTTTTAAATACCCTGTTTTTAAAGTGTGTACAGAAAATACTGCTCTAGATGAGCCAGATAAAGTGCTATTACATCAGGGTGTCTCAACCTCAGCTCTGTTGACATTCTGTAACTGCCTCTTCAGTTTCTGCCACACTGGCCTGTCAGTGAAATAAAACACAGAGAACGCAGCGTGTGGAAATCTTTTTAAAAATGTTAATCTATCTTCCTGTGTAGACACTGGCACCTTAGGTGAAAGAAGTGAAAATTTGTTGTTGTTACTCTTTCCATAATTCTCATAGGTTTGTCCTATCAGGTTATCGCCTAAGTGCTTTTTTGCCTACATGCCATTAAAAACGTTTGGAAATGACTTGGAAATATTCAGAGTGTATTTTAAACACTACTGTTATGCTACTGTAAGGTATTTACATTGATGTATAGATGTCATGTTATTCTGGTGATGTGTTTTTAAAATCTTCATTGTAAAGCCTAGTTAGCTAGTTTATATGTGATTTTTTAAAAAGCATAGCCTCTGGTACCATTTAATATCTACTATTTAAAGCATGCAGTTGGAATCTTTATGTTAAAATATACAGACCTTTCAGATATTTTAAATAATACTTGTCTATTAGAGTGAAATTTTGAAACAAAACATTTGATCAGTTATTCTTTGGAAGCTTCAAGTCAATTAGTATGTTAACTTTTAAACATGACTGGCAGATCTCAGTATTTAAAGGAAATCTACCTCCTATTTGTTGCCATTAGCTGTAGTTATTTGAGACACTTGGTAGAGGTAAATATTGCAGCACAAATCCTTTTAGTAACAGTTACTTTTTAAGGACTTTTCCAACTTGACATTTTATATTTCAGGATTCTCCTGACATAGACAAAATGGCAAAGATTACAGTTTTCTAGACTTGAGCTTTATAACCAAAATATGTTTTTATATATATTTATATATAAATGTATAATTATATATAAATTATATAAATTATATACTTATATATAACATGACATATATAATTATAATATATATTAAAAATTTTGGTTATATATACAGCATATATAACTATATATAATTTATATAGTTACATAATATATAATATATAACAAATTATATATAACATATAATATATAACAAATTATATATAACAATTATGTATGTTATATATAATTGTATATAACATATTAATTATATATACATATCTACCATAGATATGTATGTATAATTATATATATAATTATGTAAATTATATAATTTATAATTTTTTTAAAATATAAATTTTTAAATTATAAAAATTAAAAAATAAAAATTATAAACAATATATAATTATATAAACATCTATATACATATATAGATATTTATATATAATATATATAACATTAATTATATATACATATATAGCATAGATATGTTATATGTAATTATATAATTTAATATAATATATATTATATAAAATTATATAATATATAATTATAAAATTTAATATATAATTATATTTATATATAAAATTATATATAAATATAATTATATAAAATATATATTTATATATTAAATATATAATTATATATAACATATATATAATTACATGTATGTATTTTTTTTTTTGAGATGGAGTCTCTGTTGCCCAGGCTGGAGTGCAGTGCCGCAATCTCAGCTCACTGCAACCTCCAACTCCCGGGTTCAAGCAATTCTCCTGTCTCAGCCTCCTGAGTAACTGGGACTACAGGCATCTGCCACCACACCTGGTTAATTTTTGTATTTTTAGTAGAGTCAGGGTTTCACCATATTGATCAGGCTGGTCTCAAACTCCTGACCTCAGGTGATCTGCCCACCTTGGCCTCCCAAAGTCCTAAGATTACAGGCGTGAGCCACTGCACCTTGCCTATATATTTCTTAAAAGCTGCTTTCTTTTGATGACAAATTAGAAAAGTAGTTAGCTGAATGAAGGTACAAATTCATTTTAATTGCAATATTAAATGGGAATTTTTCTTTTCTTTTCTTTTCTTTTTTTAGAGACAGGGTTTTCCTGTGTTGCCCAGGCTGGCCTCGAACTCCTGGGCTCAAGTGATCCTCCTGCCTTGGCCTCCCAAAGTACTGGGATCACAGGCATGAGCCACCACACCTGGCCTTAAATGGGAATTTTAAATAGTAGAAGAATGGTGTTTGTAAGGAAAAACATCTGAGAATGGAGAAAACCAGGAAGCTGGACTCTCCCTGTCTGCTTCTCTACTCTTCCTCTTGAGTAATGTAGTTAGCTGGATGCTAAGGAGGAGGAACACTCCATGGGCTCTATGAATCTCAAACAGTTCTGAATATAAAATATTTTCAAGTGTTTATAACCTTTTTCTAGAGTATTGTCCCATGACGAAGCTGATCTTCCTTCTCAATTCAGCATAGAAAATAAGGGTAACCTGAGAAAGAAGCAATGGTAATAAATAGACCCAGAGTATATTCTTCCAATAGGGGATTATTAAAAATAAATCTTGAAATTATCTAATATTTCTTTTCTTTTTCTGTTAAGTTGCTGTAGCCCAAGGTGGAACAATCCAGATTTCTAACCCAGGATCTGATGGTGTTCAGGGACTGCAGGCATTAACAATGACAAATTCAGGAGCTCCTCCACCAGGTGCTACAATTGTACAGTACGCAGCACAATCAGCTGATGGCACACAGCAGTTCTTTGTCCCAGGCAGCCAGGTTGTTGTTCAAGGTATATTTTATTAATCTAATACATTTAGAATACCTATGGATTACTATATCACACCATTGAGTGGTGATTTTATAGTTTTCTGAAATATATCGAAGGTAGATGGGGGTTGGGAGGCACTTAAAAAGGCTTACAGAAGAAATATTTTAATACATTAAACAGCAAATTAAGTTTTATCATTTTTCACCTTTTAGCAGGTTTTACTGGCTCTGGAGAAAGGCCACATTCAGAGTAGCATGATAGAAAAAGAGAGATAGAAACATGAATGAATTTTTTTTTTTTTTTTCGAGATGGAGTCTCGCTCTGGCACCCAGGCTGGAGTACAATGGTGCGATCTCGGCTCACTGCAACCTCTGTCTCCTGGGTTCAAGCGATTCTTCTGCCTCAGCTTCCTGGGGAGCTGGGATTACAGGCATGAGCCACCACGTCTGGCTAGTTTTTGTATTTTTAGTAGAGACGGGGTTTCACCACGTTGGGCAGGCTGGTCTGGAAGTCCTGACCTCAGATGGAGTCGTCCTGACCTCAGGTGGAGGCCTCAGCCTCCTAAAGTGCTGGGATTACAGGTGTGAGCCACCGCACCTGGCCACATGAATGAATTTTTAAATTAATTAGATATCCTTCATTTGGGGGTTGCAAACGTTGTACCTGATAGATCTATTACCTAATCTATGACAATTTAAGTATTCAGGCTATGATGCCCCAAATTTGTTTTTTTCCCGAGCTGTTACTTTTAAGTCTAATTTCTAGGCAACTCATTTCAAAACAAATGCTGACTTTGGGTTTTTTGTTTGTTTTGTTTTTTTGTTTTTTTGACTGACTGTTCTTAGTTGTTTGAATTCTGAAGCATCCATCCTAGCTCTTATGGAAGCTGTCAGTAGTGAAATAAAAGTTGAGATATAGCCAGCCCTAAGCTTTTAGAGTTACCTGAGATTTCAACTGGATTTGCATTATACATTATTTTAATTCAGTTGTGCTTATGATAACTATAATAGATGTATTTAATACAGCTTTCAAAACTCATGTGTTTTAATTGAATTCTATTCCTCTTGGTCTATTCGCTTAGGATTTAGGATATAGCACTAATTTTTAAAAAATTTGTTTATTTTATTTATTTATTTATTTATTTATTTTTGAGACGGAGTCTTGCTCTGTCGCCCAGGCTAGAGTGCAGCAGCGCGATCTCGGCTCACTGCAACCTCCGCCTCCCGGGTTCATGCCATTCTCCTGCCTCAGCCTCCCGAGTAGCTGGGACTACAGGCACCCGCCACCGTGCCTGGCTAATTTTTTTTGTATTTTTAGTAGAGATGGGGTTCACTGTGTTAGCCAGGATGGTCTTGATCTCCTGACCTCGTGATCCACCCACCTCAGCCTCCCAAAGTGCTGGGATTACAAGTGTGAGCCACCACGCCCGGCCTAAATTTATTTATTTACTTTTTGAGACGGATTCTCACTCTGTCACCCAGGCTGGAGTGCAGTGGCGCAATCTCGGCTCACTGCAACCTCCGCCTCCCAGGTTCAAGGAATTCTCCTGCCTCAGCCTCCTGAGTAGCTGGGACTACAGGCGCACAATGCCATGCCTGGCTAATTTATTGTATTTTAGTAGAGACGGGGGTTTCACCGTATTGCCCAGGCTGGTCGCGAACTCCGGAGCTCAGGCAATCCACCCACCTTGGCCTCCCAAAGTGCTCGGATTACAGGCAGCACTAAGGTTAAGGAAAGTAAAATCAGTTCTTTTAGTTAGAATGTCTTGCAGGTATTATAAGCATATTATAATTGATGAGTCTCTTGATAATTATACCCTCAGGTATTTTGGGGGTTAATGTGGACTATGATAAAAGTGTGTGAAGAACTGAGATGGTGGCATTTATGGAGTAAAAAATGCATAGTACGAACCCAGTACTTTAATGTTTTCTTGAAATGTAAAATGAAAGCCACCTGTTCTATTCCCCCATACTCATGGACCATATTTATGTCTAAGTGAATAGTCTTAAAGAGTAATTATTTTTTCTCATTTTATCTTTGTTACATGGAAGAATCTACTGCAAACAACAGAGTTTTGAGAATTTTTAATGTTTTACACAATACGCATGTAAGTTTGTGCCTTGGGGTTTTTATTTAAGAATTACTTTTCTTCCACAAGTCACAAAGATTTTTTTCCACATTTTCTTCTATTTGCTTTATGGTTTTACCTTTCACATTTATGTCTTTAATGTACCTGGGCTTCATTTCTGTATATAGTATTTGGTGGGAATTCATTTTTAACTTTTTTCTCCTTATATGGAGTCACTCCCAAGGGTTTGTTGTTTCCTCACTGGTGTATGGGGCAGCCTTAATTAAACAGTAGGTTTGCTTTTGCACCTGGATCTGGCCCGTCTTCTGTCTGATTCATCTTTTTCTGAATGCCAGCGCCATACATGTTTGTTATCTCATAAAACAAGTTCCCCTTGTCTTTTTTCTCAGTTTGATGCAGAGTTAGCTTTTTGTGCACTATTATTCTTTCATATGCATTTGGAATAAGTTTGAGTTTCTAAATAGTAGTAGTAAAAATAATAATAATACAACCAATGATGAGACTGCATTAATTTTTTTTTTCTTGAGATGGAGTCTCGCTCTGTTGCCCTGCCTGGAGTGCAATGGCACGATGGCTCACTGCAAGCTCCACCTCCCGGGTTCATGCCATTCTCCTGCCTCAGCCTCCCAAGTAGCTGGGACTACAGGTGCCTGCCACCACGCCCGACTAATTTTTTTTGTATTTTTAGTAGAGATGGGGTTTCACCATGTTCGCCAGGATGGTCTTGATCTCCTGACCCATGATCCACCCGCCTCGGCCTCCCAAAGTGCTGGGATTACAGGCATGAGCCACCACGCCCGGCCAAGACTGCATTTAATTTAGGGAGAGCTGAAGTCTTCATAATGTTAAATTGATCTATCCCAAACCATAGAAAGTCTTGTTTATTCAGATCTCATTTTACTTCTTTTAACAGTTAAACATTTTTCTTTTTATTTATTTATTTATTTATTTATTATACTTTAAGTTTTAGGGAACAGTTGAACATTTTTCTTCATGGAGATCTTGCATATTCTTTCTTTAGTTGGTTCCTAAGTACTTTATGGGTTTTGTTGCCATTACAATGGTACCTTATTTTTTATTGTATTTTCTAATTGTTGCTGATGTAGCGAAATACGGATTATTTTAAGTCGATCTTTTATCTATTAACTTTGCTAAACTCTAATTACGTCTAATAATTTACTGATTCTTTGTGAATCAGTCTGTGATCCTATGTGAATGTTTATACAAATAGTGATGTTTTGTTTCCTTCCTTCCAATCTTTATTCCTCTTTTCTTTTTCTCTTTTTTTCTTTTGCATAAATAATCATGGTCAGGAGCTCCATTTTAAATGCAGCAAGGCCAGTGGGCATTCTTGTATTCCTGAACTTAGTAGCAGTGTTCCCTGCCCTCCTTCTCCCTTCATCTCACTAAAGGGCCCTGTCAGCTTTGTGGATTCTCAGTGCCTGTCTTGGCTGATGCCTCAGCCATATTTAACACTGTCGACTTCTGCTTCCTCCACTTCCTGAGACTGTGTCCTCCTTGCTCTTCTCTCTCTGCTGCTTCTCTGTCAGTCTCATTGCTGGGCTAAGCTTCCCCTGCCCCTGTCCTGAGTGTTTCAGTGATCCTCAGGCTCACTCCCCCACCCTCTTCCTGCTGAGCTCCCTCCCTGGAGGACTCCCTCCCAGGCTGGCTTCAGTTCACTGTGACTATGTCCTGACTCCAGCTGGTTCCTTAGGTGGCCACACATACCTCTGACTCCTGAAATCCACTGTTCCTATCTTCAGTGATTGACCACTACTATCCCACCTGGTGCTTGATGCCAGAAACCTGGGTGTTGTCCTGTATTCTTCCCAGTCTCCACTCTAAGTCACTGTGTAGATTCTTCTCCCTGGCTGAGCCATGCATGCTTCTGCCACTCCACACCCCTCTGTCATGGCCCTGGCCCTGGCCTGGGTGCTATCCCTCTGACCCAGGCTACCCCTGTGGGCTGCAGTCTCCAGCAGCCACTGGAAGCTGGCTATTGTGGAACAGCTTTCTGATCCTCCTAATCATGCCAGAGGCAGCAGCTCCCTTCTTGGCTCAGTTTTTTGGGAATTGTTCCTGAAAGTTCAGCTAGACTCTTCATTCATCACAGTGATTCTGGGAGCCACTGATAGTTCTTAAAAACAGCAGTTTCTTGCCCCCAACATCTCCATTACTGCATTGCACTGTTTTGTTTTGTTTTGTTTTGTTTTGAGACAGAATCTCACTCTCTTGGCCAGGCTGGAACACAGTGTTGTGATCTCAGCTCACTGCAACCTCTGTCTCCTGGGCGCAAGCATTTCTCCTGCCTCAGCTTCCTGAGTAGTTGGGATTACAGGCATGTACCACCATGCCCAGCTAATTTTTGTATTTTTAGTAGAGACGGGGTTACACCATGTTGGCCAGGCTGGTCTCGAGCTCCTGACTTTAGGTAATCCGTCCATCTGGGCCTCCCAAAATGCTAAGATTATAGGCGTGAGCCACTGCACCTGGTGTCTGGGGTCTTTTTTATAAGGGCGCTAATCCTGTTCACAAGGGTTCCACCCTCATGACCTCATCACCTCTCAGAGGTCCCACCTCCAAATGCTATTGCATTGGAGGTGAGGATTTCAACAGAGGATTTCAATAGAGGGATACAAACATTCAGTCTATAGCATCCACTCAAAAGCATCCATCAATGTCTGTGACCTGTTAGACAAAGCTCCATACTTTTCATGTGGCCCAAATCTTTGCTTGATCCAAGCCTTGCATTCTTTAATAGCTGCCTACCTCTCCACTTCTCCCTCTTTTGTAATACAGCTCTTTCTTTCATTTCCTGGGATAGGCCATGCCCTCTCTCCCTCCAGGGACTTCTTCACACATACCGATTGCCTGATAAGAATACTTTCCCCGAGGAAGCCTTGCCCATCCTCCACATCTGGCTTAGGCAACCTCCTGTGAGTTCCTACTGTACTTCCTTAGGCACACATCATGTTGTATTGTGGCTCTTTGTGTCTTGCTAGATGGTAAGTTCTATTTGGACAAGTACCTAGCACAGACCCTGGCATGTGATAAATGTTCAGTAAGTATTTACCAAATGAAAGTGAACTATTCTTCCTCTGAAAATGTAATTTGTTCTGTGTGCTGATTGACTTGAGATTAACTGGTCCAGGGAATATATTAAAACTTTATTAAGAGCAGTAATCAACTAAGCAACCCATTTCCCTTCTTTCTTTCCTTCCTTGACTTTTTTTCACACCAATATTTATTGAGCATCTATGTGCCAATTTAAAGAAATACTGACATAAAAATCAATTTCTTATTGATTTTCTGAAATTTGAAATAAAATTTACTAATAGCATTCTTGGACCCAAACCCTCAGGTGTGGCTGGGACAGCAAAGAGTCCCTGCTGGAGCCCCAGATTGGGGTTGATGTCTAGGTGACCATCCAGGCTTTCTTACTCAGTCAAGATATCTTCAGCTGAATTGAAACCCTAGCCCCCTTGTCAGGTATCCTGGAGAATTACTAGAAACATGGACACCCCCTGAAACTTTACTTCCTGATCATCTGCGGTGTAAAGTCCTTACCTTTACTGGAAGATGATTAAATTAAATACAGCTAAAATGTGGCGGGATGTCCTTTCATTGACATAAGGTTTGGTTGAATTCTAATCATACAAGGGAAAGGGCTTTGTACAACTCACCGATGAAGACAAAAGGTCGGCCGGGCGTGGTGGCTCACACCTGTAATCCCAGCACTTTGGGAGGCCGAGGTGGGCGGATCACCTGAGGTCGAGGGTTCAAGACCAGCCTGGCCAACATGGTGAAACCCTGTCTCTACTAAAAATACAAAAATTAGCCAGGCATGGTGGGCACCTGTAATCCCAGCTACTCGGGAGGCTGAGGCAGGAGAATCATTTGAACCCGGGAGGCGGAGGTTGCAGTGAGCCAAGATTGCACCTTTGTACTCCAGCCTGAGGGAGAATAGTGAGACTTTGTCTCAAAAAAAAAAAGAGACAAAAGGTCTCAGTGGCAGCCGGGCGCGGTGGCTCATGCCTGTAATCCCAGCACTTTGGGAGGCTGAGGTGCGTGGATCACGAGGTCAGGAGATCGAGACCACGGTGAAACCCCGTCTCTACTAAAAATACAAAAAAAAAATTAGCCGGGTGTGGTGGCGGACGCCTGCAGTCCCGGCTACTCGGAGAGGCTGAGGCAGGAGAATGGCGAGAACCCGGGAGGCGGAGCTTGCAGTGAGCCTAGATTGTGCCACTGCGCTCCAGTCTGGGCGACAGAGCGAGACTCCGTCTCAAAAAAAAAAAAAAAAAAGGTCTCAGTGGCATGTCACTTATTTTTTTGCAGCGGAAATGCCAATAATTTTTTTCCAGGCTATGGTCTGTTCTGTGGTTGAACATTCGCCCATTTTTGTGTCTAACCTTATAATCACTGAATTTCCTATAATGATCCAGTTCACTATGTGCCAAGCCTTCATTAAGTGATCCAAATAAAATTTGACATTTAAAAAAAATGTACAAATAGTAATTTTGATTTATTTATGAATTTTAAAAATCACAAATGTCTTTTCAGGGGGGTTTAATCTGGTAAAATAATGTATTAGATTGAATCACATGAAACTGCTATTTTTGTAGGCCAGAAAGGTCAAATATCAGCAAGTTCATGTGATTCAGTCTAGTAGTTATGGGAGAATACTACATAATACTTGCTCCATTGGCACAGTGAATTTTTAAAATTTAATCATCTACTCCCTTCAAGTGAAAGTAGCAAATTCTGTATCACCTTAGGAAGAGGTGGATTTTATGATGGTGTAGCAAATGGCTCAGCAAATAAAAATGTTAAGTGAACATAGGTGGCTGGATATTTCTTGGTGAGTTTAGAAGTGACTATGAAATATGGTATTTCTTTGCTGATAGTCAATTTTTTTTTTAAATCTCCAAGTGTTTTTTTCTCCTATGAGTTAGGAAAATATGTTGGGTTTATTCTCCCTTAGTTTACCTAGAAGCCTTGGACACAACAATAATAAAGAAGTAGCCCTGTAAGATGCATTCATGTAACTTTTAATGCTAAAAGAGACATTATTATTATTATTATTATTATTATTTTTTGCCAGAGCCCACCTCAAACAGATTTCTATGTAAAAATGAGAAACAAGAGCATTAAGATGGTTTATTACAGGAAGAGTTTTTATAGGGCTTGGGTTTCAGTGAGCTCGCCTGTGACAAAGCAAATTGATGGCAGTGATAGGCTAGTGATGTCATTGTGATGTCAGTCCTCCTGCTTATCCTGCACATGCTTGCTAATTTGGAACACTTTATGTTGAACTGTGTTAGAGGAAACAAGACAGTTCTGTCTGCAGAAGCCCATTATGGCTGTAACTGGAGATGACACAGGTAAGAATGTTAAAGAGGGGTTTTCAGTTAGTTGTGCAGATTGTTTTGAAGTTTAGGAAGTATTCAGGAACATCTGAGTGTTTCAGAAAGTGTTACTCTCCTAGTCACTTAGGTGTAAGACTTTTTTGAAATATACATCCATATATTCAGCTCACTTTGTTAGGGCATCTTAGTGTGATTGTTTCTTTGCTCAATATTCTATTACTTGCTTGACTGAGGCACTAATCCTCTCTTCCTCCCTCTATCCTCCCTCCCCTCCTCCCCCCTCTTCCCCTCCTCTTCTCTTCCTCTCTCCTCCTCCCCTCCATCTCTGTGTCTCTCTTTGGTGTGCATACCATTCTGCCCTACTAAAATAAGCTGTTACTTCATCTGCAACCTGTTGCGAATTCAATCTAGCCTCAGATTAAACATACAGTATATACTGTTCACGTTCTGATTTCATTACTGTGGACAAATGCAGCTCCAAACAGAATAGGAAAAACCCGCGTGTTATGGATGTTTTTGTGCCTACTTGTTTCTTTCCTCCTGTATTTAAAATGGTCTTTTCAGCTAATTGAGTTCAAAGGGCTGATGTCATTACATTTCCTGGAATCGTGTTTCAGCAGGGGAAGTGGAAAAGTTAAACTCCGAGGGAGCTGCACATTGACGTCAGCTCCGAGTCATGTTGTGATTTAGTCAGTTCCTTTCCGCTTTGTAAAATGCTGCTGACAGATTTAGAGTTAACTAGCTCACCACTGCCTCTGCCTCCAAACTCCCTTTTAGACTGAATAGCTTTTCTTGTTAGCCCTACTTTAACATTTCTTTTGAAGTGGGTGTCTGCTTGAAGAGGAAAACACGTCATGAAACTGTAATGCATGAACAGAACTCAGGAGTTGTCTGGCCAGCTTAGTGGTAAGATCGAGCCTCCTACTGAGGCCGTCCCTGCACGCGCCTGGTGAGAAAATGGACTATGTATTGGCGGATTCTTTACTCTTACTCCATCTATGGGAACTTGCGATTCAGAGCTCTCTCTAGTGTTCAGTCAGGGAAGTGCTTGTCTTTTACTTTTTCTCCCAGCCTCTGGTATTTAAATTTGTAATCGGTAATTTTTCACTAGATTTGCTTTTCTCAGTAACAAATAGTGATTTTGAAAGGCTTAGTTACTGATAACCTTTGTGTGCTTGCAGCGTTGTTTATTCAGTGGTCTTGTTTGTATTACAATACTGAATTTGCAGCTGAATTAAGAAAGAGTGGATGGTTTTAAACAACTTCACTACAATTTAGCTCTTCGAAGTTAATGGGTCTCAGTCCTCTTTCTGGATAGGAACATTGGATTGTCTTGAGTAAGTAAAACCTGTATTACATTGTTTTTAAAACTGTCTTAAGGAACTATTTTTTTTCTCGAAGTTTGTGAAGTTCTAGAGATGCTATAAAGTGCAGAAGTCAAATGATGAATTTATTATAAGACATAGATGAACTTAAAATAATCTCAAACACTGCATGCCATATGATTCTTAGAACCAGAAGGCACTTTTGTACATATATTTTCTAAAAATTATTGGTTTATATCTTTCTTTACCAAGTCTTTCATTCCTATTCCCCCTTTGACTTGTCTAAGCATAAGACTCATAACCAAAAATAAATAAAATGATGTGAAAACGCTGTGTACTTTTTTTTTTTTTTTTTGAGACAGAGTCTCGCTCTGTCGCCCAGGCTGGAGTGCAGTGGCGCGATCTTGGCTTACTGCAAGCTCCGCCTCCGGGGTTCACGCCAGTCTCCTGCCTCAGCCTCCTGAGTAGCTGGGACTACAGGCGCCCGCCATGGCGCCCGCCTAATTTTTTGTATTTTTAATAAGGACAGGGTTTCACCGTGTTACCCAGGATGGTCTCGATTTCCTGACCTCGTGATCCGCCCGCCTCGGCAACGCTGTGTACTTTTAACCACTACATATAAATAAATAAACATTTTTGACATTTGTTTTTACAGAATGAACATAACATCCTTGAAAGTTTTTTTTGTTGTTGTTGTTGTTGTTGTTGTTTTTCAGACGGAGTCTCGCTCTGTCACCCAGGCTGGAGTGCAGTGGCGCGATCTCGGCTCACTGCAAGCTCTGCCTCCCGGGGTCACGCCATTCTCCTGCCTCAGCCTCTCCAGGTAGCTGGGACTACAGGCACCCGCCACCACGCCCGGCCAATTTTTTGTATTTTTAATAGAGACGGGGTTTCACCGTGGTCTTGATCTCCTGACCTCGTAATCCACCCGCCTCGGCCTCCCAAAGTGCTGGGATTACAAGCGTGAGCCACCGTGCCTGACAACTTTGAAAGTTTTTTTTCACAGTTTTACCAATAATGCTACACATGATTGATTTTCCCTTTCCAGTTTAAACTTTTCAAAATGCTGAAACTTTAAAATGTCAAACAACTTAAAACACTTTTTCACAAGACCTGATTTTGCCTTTGGAAATCATATTTTTAAAAATCTGGTCATTTCTTATAGAATCAGTGCTATTTGAAAAATGAGTAATAAATCTTATTTCATTTTACTTTATTTATTTATTTATTTAATGAGACGGAGTCTTGCTCTGTCGCCCAGGCTGGAGTGCAGTGACTGGATCTTGGCCCACTGCAAGCTCGGCTTCCTGGGTTCACGCCATTCTCCTGCCTCAGCCTCCCGAGTAGCTGGGACTACAGGTGCCCACCACCACGCCCGGCTAATTTTTTTTTTTTTTTGTATTTTGGTAGAGACGGGGTTTCACCGTGTTAGCCAGGATGGTCTCGATCTCCTGACCTCGTGATCTGCCTGCCTCGGCCTCCCAAAGTGTTGGGATTACAGGCGTGAGCCACCGCGCCCGGCCTCATTTTACTTTATTTTTTAAAGCCAAAAGAGCACAGGGTTAGGGAAGTTTTTGAAGGTGTAGTAGAGTAGCTTTAGGAACCAGACCTCTGGGCTCTTAGTTCTGAGGTAACCCTGTGGATCGGCAGACCAAGTAGATCTAGATTAGTGGCTTGCAGACTTTTCAACCATGACCCACATTATATCACGACAAAGTGGACCTATGTGTGTGTGTACCCTACATTTATATAAAATAAGTTTCAGACATAATTCTTATCCTTACAAAATATGATGTACCCATAATTCCTTTTCTGTCCTCTTTTTAAAATGCTATTCTTGACCCATGAAATTTACTTTATGACCCATTAATGGTCTACAGATTACAGTTTGAAAAACTTTGATCTAGACCGAAATTAGGCTCCTAGCACTAATGGCTGGCCTGGAAAAGATATTAGCAGCATTTACTTACAGGATCATGAAGTGAAATATGAAAAGCAAATGACTGGCCGGGTGCGGTGGCTCACGCCTGTAATCCCAGCACTTTGGGAGGCCGAGGCAGGCGGATCACAACCTCAGGAGTTAGAGACCAGCCTGGCCAACATGGTGAAACCCCGTCTCTACTAAAAATACAAAAATTAGCCAGGCGTGGTGGCACACACCTGTAATCTCAGCTACTCGGGAAGCTGAGGCAAGAGAATGGCTTGAACCCAGGAGGCAGAGCTTGCAATGAGCCAAGATCGCACCACTGCACTCCAGCCTGGGCGACAGAATGAGACTCCATCTCAAAAAAAAAAAAAAAAAAAGTAAATCACTATAGTTTATAGGATTATATTATTGATTTTGTGGGGCATAATTTACATTTTTATTAGAAATTGCCTTTTGTTCATAAACTGATTCTGTTAGGAGCATAATTTCCTATCTTTTAGACTCTGAGTCTGACGTTGCATTCTGGCTGGATTTCTGAATTGTTAAAAACAAACTTTCCAACAAATTTGGAAAACTAGTGTCTTAGTTAATATTTGATGCATGAGAATAAGGATACCATCTTTGTGAAAGGAGGCTATTAGCAATTATTTTTGCTTAGAAATATTTACATAAAAGAATAATTTCGAGGCCGGGCGTGGTGGCTCACGCCTGTAATCCCAGCACTTTGGGAGACCGAGGTGGGCAGATCATCTGAGGTCAGGAGTTCAAGACCAGCCTGGCCAACATGGTGAAACCCCATTTCCACAAAAATACAAAAATTAGCCGGGCGTGGTGGCACATGCCTGTAATCCCAGCTACTCAGGAGGCTGAGACGGAAGAATCGCTTGAACCTGGGAGGTGGAGGTTGCAGTGAGCTGAGATCGTGCCATTGCACTCCAGCCTGGGTGACAGAAGAAGACTGTGTCTCAACAACAACAAAAAAGAATAATTTCATTTAGGTGTGACAGCTTCTTGAAGTTGGTAACTGAACAAGTTATAATCACTTTGGAAGTGAAAATAACAAGGCATTTATCTACCTTAAGATTCAGTAAACCAAATCTGCAGGGTAAAATTGGAAATTACTCATGTTATTTTCCTACTACTTTTGAAAAATGTATAATGAAATGTAATTTGGGATATTTATTTCACTTTGCCCTGTTTATATGAATATATTAGGCAAATATATTTATTCATTTATATTCTAATAAAATAATTATACTTTGTATTTACGTAAACTTTAAAATAAAAAAATCACTTAATGTTACAAATAAACATGAATACCAACTGTAGAAAGTGCTGTCAAAGAAACTATCAGATTGTGAGTGACACAGAAACAGGACATACAGGTGAAGGGGTCAGGTAGGCCTCACTAGGAAACCATGTTCAAATGCTAAAAAAGGCAGTTTATAGGCATTCTCACTGATAATATGCCCAACTACACCCAGGTCAGACTGGGTAAATGACTTCCAAGTTTACAAAGCTAGCAAGTAGTGAACCCGTTCGAGTCTTCAGAATCCTCGGGTTTTGCTCATAGCATATTAATGTGACTCCTCAAAAGTCACCTGACATTGACACATGAATGCAGTGTCATGTGAGTACATGCTGCTACACACTGCTTATAAAACATATAAAATGAGGTTAGGTTAACATCATTTTAAGTCGTTAAAATGGCTTTTTTTTTTTTTTTTTAAGACAGAGTTTCACTCTTTTTGCCCAGGCTGGAGTACGGTGGCGTGATCTCGGCTCACTGCAACCTCTGCCTCCCAGGTTCAAGTGATTCACCTGCCTCAGCCTCCCAAGTAGCTGAGATTACAAGCGCCCACCACCACACCCGGCTAATTTTACATTTTTAGTAGAGACAGGGTTTCACCATTTGATCAAGCTGGTCTCGACCTCAAGAGATCCACCTGCCTCAGCCTCCCAAAGTGCTGGGATTACAGGCATGAGCCACCACACCCAGCCTAAAATTGAATTTTTTATAGATTATTATTACTCTCATAGGACAGTAGAGCATATATTTGCTATTATATGGAACATTAAATTTCAATGTTCATAATTTCCCATCTTTTATATAGACTGACTCATAGATTTTCACATACTAAACTTTAAAAGGTCCCTTATGTATAACTTACTCAGCTGGATTGTGGTAATAATTTCATAATGTATGCATATGTGAAAGCATCACGTTGTACGCTTTGAGTATATATAGTTTTTGTCAATTATACCTCAACGCTGAAAATATTTTGGTGAGTTAATTCTATGTGGTCTATGTGTTATAGTGATTGTAGCAAATTTGAAAATGTTCAGTGCTTAAATAGCCATTTTTATGTAGGATTTAATTTTCACAGAGAAGGGAACGTTTTTGGCAGTGTGGGACACCAGGCATGGAGGTGTAGGATCTGGGTATTAGGAGCAGGTGGTGGTAGAGAGGAAGAGAACCACAGCAGTGGTGGTGATGTCAGCAGCTTACCAGAGCTAGGGATAGAAGCCCCCCACTTAGAAGTGTGACATCTGAGTTAACCTCTGCTGCTTACTTAAAAATGTATTTAGGATTAGTGCCATGCTGTGAAATGGCGTATGAGAGCAGGAACTCTCTATATAAAAATGTTTTTTATTCAGTCTTTGTGCTCAGTACTACAGATATCTTAATAAATAAACAATTGAATAAAATCATCATTTGGGGTGTTGAGAAATCGTTTCACTTTGGAAGTTACCAACATAGGTACTTGGCTGGGTTTCTGGCTTATTTCTTTGTTTCCTACTCTCATTTGTGGTTTTTTTTCAGTTCTCTTCTTCCCAGTCTGACAAGAGTATATCTTTGGCCATTCAAGGTTCTATTATAAATAATTGCATACATTGAAAAGGACATCTTACATTATCTTTAATAATGTATTCTCTAAAGGAATATAATGATATATAATTTTATAAGTTTTTAATAGGCATATTTTTTAACAAAATAAGGAATAAGAGCCATAAATTTTGATTCCCTGGGTTTGTCAGAAGGGAAACTCCAGGGGGAAATGTATTTATGGATGTTATATGCGTTTTAACTAATATACAGTATAAACATAATTTGGAACATTGTCTTTCGGAACTTAAGGAGGGGAAGAGGAAGGGAACTAACATTTGTGGAGTGCCTGCCATGTGCCAGGCACTGTGCTAGACACTTTGACATACATTATAGGGTTTACTGTGAGTATTAAATGAGATACTGTATCCCCATTTTACAGATGAGGAAACTGAACTTGCCCCAAGTCACATGGCTGGTAAGTGGCAGAGCTGGACTAGAACCCAGACTCCAAACCCCATGCTTTTTCTGCTGTACCGTGTTTAAAGCTTGCAAAGAGAGGTATGAAGTTAATGACCAAAATTGAGAGTTCTAGGAATTTTCTTTTCCCATGAAATATTTGATACTGAACCTAAAAAAAAAAAAAATGCTTTCATGTCAGGAGCTAGATGGAAGCACATCATAATGAGAACGCCTTTGCTTTTAAAATGCTGTGTTAGACTTATCTAAAGTGCATCTAAGGAAAATTTAAGAAACAATGCCTTTTATCAAGAAAGGCCACTTTGAAGAGACACATCGCATCTTGTAGGGCTTTCCATGTCTTAGAGGTAAAGGTTTAGCTATAATAATGTAAGTTTATAAGAAAGACTGCTTATTGTAAGCATTCTAAATGACAGCAGGCTTGTGCAAAACCCGAGGAAGTTTAAATTTTACTTCATACAGCATACATAAACTCATGAAACACCCATTATATGCCAAGTACTGTGCTAGATTCTAGGGGTTTCTGGGGTTAAAAAGATACTATCCCTGATTTGTCTTAAAGTTTTTGCTTTCCTGAGAATAAAGTTAGTGTACAAATATCTTATAATCTTTCTTCAATCATGATTGTTAATTCCCCACTGATAAGCCATATATTTTCAGAATATGAAAATTCTAGAATAAAAAGTAATTTAGACACTTTCAGTAGTTAAATGGGATAGGAAGTGGCCTTTATAAGAATACAGGAATAGCAATGTGTCATCAGAGAATGCAGGATGGTCTTTGAACTGTGATCCTTGGTATCTTATCTGCTTTAAATTTCCACTGAGTTGTTAATATTGGAAATTTGAAGCTAACTAAGATAAATACTTTTTATAACTTGTTTTAAAATTAAAACTTGTGACATTTAGATTTTCTCAAAACAAGAGATTATCTTTGTATCTTTATTTTTTTAAGAGACAGGGTCTTGCTATGTTGCCCAGGCTGGACTTGAACTCCTGGGCTCAAGTAATCCTCATGCCTCAGCCTCTGAAGGAGCTGGGATTACAGGCATGAGCCACTGTGCACAGCTGTCTTTGCCTGTATCTTTTTAAATGTACTTTACTAATAAGATTATATTTGAGTATATGGAATTTGTCCATTGACCATTAGAAGTATACAACCATATAGATCCTTTGGGATATTATAGAAATTTATACAAATTCCTACTAATTTATACTAATTCCTGTTTCTGGCTTGAACTAATGAGCTGTCATTTTGATTTTTTTGAGGGAAGTAAAATGAATATATGATACCTCTGAAAAATTATAATAAAACCCAGTCACCTAACATCTCAGAACTAATACATCTGAATATATCATCCCCTTCCAAGTTATTTTAAAGTGGTATTTTTTTCTGAGCTATCGCTCAAAATGTTTTTTTTTATTATTATTATACTTTAGGTTTTAGGGTACATGTGCACAATGTGCAGGTTTGTTACATATGTATCCATGTGCCATGTTGTTTTGCTGCACCCATTAACAGGTCATTTAGCATTAGGTATATCTCCTAATGCTGTCCCTCCCCTCTCCCCCCATCCCTCAAAATGTTTTTAAGAATTCTTATTTTGGAACTGCCATTATCTTTCATGGTGCCAAATTTGGTCCCTTGAGGGTGGTTGTTGCTTCTGGAAACAGGCAAGAGTTTTTTTGTTTTGTTTTGTTTTGTTTTGTTTTTGAGACGGAATCTCACTCTGTCGCCCAGGCTGGAGTGCAGTGGCGCAATCTCGGCTCACTGCAAGCTCCGCCTCCCGGGTTCACGCCATTCTCCTGCCTCAGCCTCTCCGAGTAGCTGGGACTGCAGGCGCCCGCCACCACGCCCGGCTAATTTTTTTTTTGTATTTTTAGTAGAGATGGGGTTTCACCCTGGTCTCGATCTCCTGACCTCGTGATCCGCCCGCCTCGGCCTCCCAAAGTGCTGGGATTACAAGCGTGAGCCACCGCGCCTTTCCAAGAGTTGTTTAGAAGCATTTCTGATAAATACAAGGCCAATGAATGAACTTCTTTTTTTCTTTTTTCCTTTTTTTTTTCCTGAGACAGGGTCTTACTCTGTCGCCCAGGCTGGAGTGCAGTAGCATAATAACGGCTCACTGTAGCCTCAACCTCCTGGGCTCACATGATCTTCACACCTAAGGCTCTGGAACCAAAGACGCGCGCCACCACACCTGGTTAATTTTTGTATTTCTTGTAGAGATCAGGTTTCTCCATGTTGCTCAGGCTGGTCTTGAACTCCTGGACTCAAGTGAACCTCCCACCTTGGCCTTCCAAAATGCTGGGATTATAGGCGTGAGCCATCATGTCTGCCCTTGAACTTCATTGTTCACCCATTGACTATTCCCACCCACCCTTTTTTTTAAAAAAAAGTTTCTTGTGGCCGGGCGCAGTGGCTCACGCTTGTGATCCCAGCACTTTGGGAGGCTGAGGCAGGTAGATCATGAGGTTAGGAGTTCGAGACCAGTCTGGCCAAAATGGTGAAATCTCATCTCTACTAAAAATACAGAAATTAGCCGGGAGCGGTGGTGGGCATCTGTAATCCCAGCTACTTGGAAGGCAGAGGCAGGAGAATCGCTTAAACCTGCGAGGTGGAGGTTGCAGTGAGCCGAGATTGTGCCACTGCACTCTACCCTGGGCAGCAGAGTGAGACTTCGTCTCAAAATAAAAATAAAAAAAAGTTTTTTTTTGTTTTTGTTTTCTTTAAACTAGCTTTTGCATATATCATGGAACCATCCTGCTCTAACTTCATATTACAAGAAAACAGCAAATGTCTACAGAACTAGAGTGTAATGAGCCGCTCTCTACCTATTAATTTTACTGCACATCTGTGTGAGCAGTGTTTGGAAAGAATGATCCTAGACCGAGGTCCATATCTATGCTGCCTGCACGTGTCAACCTGGTGTCATGTAAACTTCTCATTCGTCACTGGCTATTGTTCCAATTTTAGAAGACCTAGGTGGCCACCAGCTGTTCTATTGTTTCAGCCTTTATTACCCCATAACCTTCTTCCCTGGATGTGGGTGAAGAGAAAAGAGAGGAGAGCTATGTTATTCTCTGCTCCACTCCATCTCCTCTGACAATACGATGAAGATATTTTAAACAATCTATTAAGTTAGTTTATAACTGGCTTAACGTGACCTTCTTAACTATCTCAAAGCTATACAGTTTTGTACGACTCATTGAGTTGTCTGTGTATATATTATTTTGAATAGTCACAAAAACAAATTTAAGACTTCTCCCAAGTTTATTCATATGCTGGTGATCATTAATCACAATTACGCCGGATGCGGTGGCTCACACCTGTAATCCCAGCACTTTAGGAGGCCAAGGCAGGCAGATCACGAGGTCAGGAGATCAAGAACATCCTGGCCAACATGGTGGAACCCCGTTTCTACTAAAAATACAAAAATTAGCTGGGCATGATGGCGCGTGCCTGTAATCCCAGCTACTCGGGAGGCTGAGGCAAGAGAATCACTTAAACCGGGGTGTAGGAGGTTGCAGTAAGCCAAGATTGCACCACTGCGCTCCAGCCTGGCGTCAGCAAAACTTCGTCTCAAAAAAAAAAAAAAAAATTATTACCTGTCACCAGTGTTTTAAAATTATGTGTAGAAGGAAAAGGCAGTACAACCTTATAAACAATATTTTTATTAATTCTACGAAAATCTTTAAGTGAGCTTCCTTGAAAGCCATGTTTTTAACTGTTGTATTCTTTCACCTAATTCTCAAGCCTTAGAAGGCAAAAATCTGGCATATACCCAAATAGAAGCACATAAATCAGTTAATCTTTGTTTAACTTTTTTAAACAAAGTTTCAGTGATAATATCCTATTTAGCTGACAAAGTATTTGTCTCCCATGGGTAGCATTTCACTTCTTATTCATTGGGTATAATACATTTTCATGAAATACAGAAATGCTGTGTTTTCCTCTTTTGATTGGAATTTAGTTCAGGCAATTGTTACAGAATTTGGTAACCTTTTAAGAAGTCTTTTTTCTTGCACTTAGCTTTGAGAGCATGTATTTTGTAATGTCTCATCAGAGTGACAAACTAACTCTGGACCATACGTTCTCAATGTTGAAGTGTTGGTGGTAGAAATATTTTATCACTCGAATCCATCTGTCTTTTCTAGGAAGCTATGTTTCTTGCAGTAGACAAATTTTGAATATAAATTAGGAAACTTTGAGAACTTACGTTTAGTATTTGATCTGAATACTAAGTAAATATTAAACGCTGTCTTTTAACTGTATGATTATATGTGCTTAGACAATACTCTTAAATGAATATTTACAAATGTATTATTTTCCTAGGAAACCTAAGAAAGACAAAAATTATCTTTCCCCAGAGAAACTAGGTTTAAGCAGAGCTTTGCTGGGTTTTTGTTGTTGTTTTTTGTTTTTTTACTGAAATTGCAGTGAGCTCAATTCCTTCCAGTGCTTCAATCATTTTCTAGTAATGAGAATTGCACTTAAAGACATTCAGTGACTATTTCAGGCATGATATGGAGTATAGGAAAATCTCTAAACTGAAACATTCAGAGGATGGAGATATTCTGCTTAATGGAAATTTTTGCAGTGGTGTGCTACAGTCAGCTTCTGCTGGCTTGCTAGAGCCTATTATTAAATTTTCAGGCCGGGCGTGGTGGCTCACGCCTGTAATCCCAACACTTTTCGAGGCTGAGGCAGGCAGATCACTTGAGGTCAGGAGTTCAAGACCAGCCTGGCCAACATGGCAAAACACCATCTCTACTAAAAATACAAAATTAGCCAGGCGTGGTGGTGCACACCTGTAATCCCAGCTGCTTGGGAGGCTGAGGTACAAGAATCGCTTGAACTGGGGAGGTGGAGGTTACAGTGAGCCAAGATTACACCACTGCACTCCAGCCTGGAGCCACTTAGTGAGACTCTATCTAAAAAAAAAGCCGGCGCAATGGCTCACGCCTGTAATCCCAGCACTTTGGGAGGCCAAGGTGGGAGGATCACGAGGTCAGGAGATTGAGACCATCCTGGCTAACACGGTGAAACCCCGTCTCTACTAAAAATACAAAAAATTAGCCGGGCGTGGTGGCGGGCACCTGTAGTCCCAGCTACTCGGGAGGCTGAGGCAGAAGAATGGCATGAACCCAGGAGGCGGAGCTTGCAGTGAGCCAAGATTGTGCCACTGCACTCCAGCCTGGGCGACAGAGCGAGACTCCGTCTCAAAAAAAAAAAAGAAAATTTCAGTACCTTTGTGAGCTGGTTGTAAAACAGCCATTATTAAAAATTAAATGTGGCTGGGTGCAGTGGCTCACGCCTGTAATCCCAGTACTTTGGGAGGCTGAGGCGGGCGGATCACAAGGTCAGGAGATAGACCATCCTGGCTAACATGGTGAAACCCCGTCTCTACTATAAAATACAAAAAAAAATAGCCAGGTGTGGTGATGGGCGCCTGTAGTCCCAGCTACTCGGGAGGCTGAGGCAGGAGAATGGCGTGAACCAGGGAGGCAGAGCTTGCAGTGAGCCGAGATCGCACCACTGCACTCCAGCCTGGGCGACGGAGCAAGACTCCATCTCAAAAAAAAAAAATTAAATATGCATGTGTATAAATATATATATATATATATACATGCATATATATGTGCATATATACATATACACAATTTACACATTAAAAACATTAGTACTAAAAACTCATAATTTCCAAGTATTTTCTCTGTGCTCTGTGGGTATTGCCATCTGTTTTGTCTGTATGCTGTGCTGCTTCCCACGTGTGTGTCTTTCCAACTCTACGCTCAGGAAAGTCACCTTGGTAGCTTGAAATTGGCCATGGTGGAAGTATTTACATCATGAGAATTATCGAACACTATACATCGGGGCTTTTTCATTGTTTTCCCCTGAGGACTGTTTCTTAAATATTTATTAGCACACCACTGATTTTAAGCTAAATGAGCATCTGTGAGTTTTTGCCTTTGATAAAAACCTGTCTAAAATGCATTAGGATGCTTTTCTACCTTAAGTGTTTAGAGGATGCTGAATATCATTGTTCTAATTGCTGAAGAAGATCTTTAATACTTGAGATTGCTACAATGCTCGGAATAATTATCTTAAGCATTATAAGATCACCTCTTGTGAGATGTCAAAAGTATATCATTTCCAGATCAGTTTTATGTAAAATGTCAAATTATGAATTCTTTATATAAGCTCGAAATATTTTGTTTTACTGCAGCTGCCACTGGTGACATGCCAGCTTACCAGATCCGAGCTCCTACTGCTGCTTTGCCACAGGGAGTGGTGATGGCTGCATCGCCCGGAAGTTTGCACAGTCCCCAGCAGCTGGCAGAAGAAGCAACACGCAAACGAGAGCTGAGGCTAATGAAAAACAGGTGAGATGTTGCACAGGGAATTGGTAACTTCTAGGACACTTTTAAAAAATTACAGTTTTCGCCAGACACGGTGGCTCACGCCTGTAATCCCAGCACTTTGGGAGGCCAAGGCAGGCGGATCACAGGGTCAGGAGATCGAGACCATCCTGGCTAACACGGTGAAACCCCGTCTCTACTAAAAAATACAAAAAAATTCTCCAGGCGTGGTGGCGGGCGCCTGTAGTCCCAGCTACTTGGGAGGCTGAGGCAGGACAATGGCATGAACACGGGAGGCGGAGGTTCCAGTGAGCCAAGATTGCGCCACTGCACTCCAGCCTGGGCGACAGAGTGAGACTCCATCTCAAAAAAATGATAAAACTATTAAATATTAATAAATAATAAAATAATGAAAAAATTATATTAATAAATAAAAATAAAAATAAAAATTACAGTTTTCAGCCGGGCACAGTGGCTCCTGCCTGTAATCCCAGCACTTTGGGAGGTTGAGGCGGGCAGATCACAAGGTCAAGAGATTGAGACCATCCTGGCCAACATGGCGAAACCCTGTCTCTAGTAAAAATACAAAAATTAGCTGGGTGTGGTAGTGTGCGCCTGTAATCCCAGCTACTCAGGAGGCTGAGGCAGGAGAATCACTTGAACCCAGAAGGCGGAGCTTGCAGTAAGCTGAGGTCGCGCCACTGGACTGCAGCCTGGGTGACAGAGTGAGACTCCGTCTTAAAAAAAAAAAAATTACAGTTTTCATAAGCTGTTTCTCCCAAGTTACATGTTATGTGGCATTTCATGTGGGTTTGTGCTCTGTGTGTGTTATTAGATTGTCTTCCAGTCAGAATTCCTGGCCACTAAACTATTTCATCAGCAGGAGTTACATCCCTATGTTGTAAGGGTAATGTCCAAAAGACACAGTAACTTTTAAAAATAATGATTAAAGGACTTTGTTAGAAACGAAGAGCTATTTTGTATTTAGTGTTTGCGGTGAAGTAGGTGATAAGTCGAATTTTTTAGCTTGTCTCTGAGAAAAATAAATTGAAGTGTAAGTGAAGCATTACTTTTCGACATTTTCTACATGTAATTTCCTTTTGTCTATTTTGTAACTTTTTTTCCTCTATTACACTGAAATACGTGTTTAATCTGATAAATTCTAGTCAAGTGCAAATACAAAATAACAAAAAGAATTTAAATCATCCATGGCTGTAACCACTTAAGATACCTCCTATTATAGTCTATGTACTTCCAGTCAGCTCTCATTTTCTCTCACTTTTTCTTGCTCCATATCTCTGTCATTTTATTTTTTAAGCAACATATGATAAAATGCTATTTTCTAAAACTTTTTAAAAATTTAAACATAAATAAAATTTTATTTTATTTAACTTGTATATTATTTATTGGTTTAGTTTTTATTATGGATAATGGTGCAAATTAATCTGATTTTCAAAAGGAACAGAATTGTCTTACAGTTTCCCAGTGGTCTTGTCACCTTAGTCCTAAGTGTCAAATAATGTCCTCATTGTGAGCAGCCAGGACAGAGGCTCAGCAGTGTTATCAAGGTCCCAGACTCCCGCTCCCGGCCGTGTCATCTTCAGTATGTATCATTCATTCTCATGATCACAGCGTGTCTGCTGAACCTCTAGGCATTGCCTCAGACAGGAAGAAGGGCTAGAGCCAAAAATTGGGGCTAGCTGAGGTCTGGCCCAACTGCAAACCTTTCCTGGAAGATCCTCCAAGCAACTTTCACCTACATTTCATTGGCTAGAAATAGGTCTTTAGTCCCTAGCTGTACAGGATTCTGAGAAAGGTTTATTTTCGCTTTCTAAATCTCAGTTTCAGAGCAAGACAAGAGAAAAGCAGATGATACCTGGCTGTTAGGTTGCTCATTATCTGTTTAGCAGGTTTTAAGTGCTTTATTTCTACCGTGTCTTTAATGCTTACATGAGAATAGGTGATTATTATGCCCAGTTTACAAATGAGGACCAGAAGTTCAGAGGTGTTAAGGAATAAGTTGGTCAAGATCACATGACCCAAACTGGGCAGAACCAGGATGGGCAACCAGGCAGTCTTTATTCCAGAGCCTGTCCTCTATACCAGCATCGGGCATCTCGAAAATACCCCATGATAACCTGCAAATTTCACTTCCTGGGGAAGTGTGAGGCTTTAGTCATTCACATATCTCTTACATATTCTCTTTTTATTCTTTGATTGGCATCTACAATTGATATTTCATTATATCTTATTTCTGCCAATCCAGCAACAGTTTTTATTTCTTTCCAGCCTTGTCAGTTTCTTCCTTGCCTTGCATTTCCTCTCCGTGCTGAGGATACACCCAGACACATGCAAGCCTGAAAACTGAGCTCACCATTAATAGAAGAAACAGGTGTTTTCCATGGCTGAGGAGTACTTAGGAATGTACCATCTACTGATGTGATCGGGGAAAGCTTTGTGCCTGCAACATTTTGACTCTAGTAATATGTGTGTCTGTGCATGCACACACACACATGCACACTCAAATGTAAAAGATGAAGTATGAGTATTTATAATAGCTTGGTAAATAAAATGTTAAAGATTAAACACCCACAACACTGCTATTAGGTCTTTAAATTTTTCATTTAATGGTAACCCTGTTTTGTAAAATGACTATCTTCCTTCTAGGTCTAGAATTTAATATAATTTAATCATGAAAACCTTGGTATTCATAAATGAATTTCAGTGCCTTTGTGGAAAAGAGTTAAATTATGTTCCCAGATTGGCAGATATGTGTGTTTGGATTTATTCTTAACTTTTCCAATTGCATCATTTAGATTAAATTAGTCACTATAACATTTTATTCAATTTTACATTTTAAATTTTTTTTGTTAGCCAGCTGAGAAGTCTGAGAACTTTGTGCGTTCACAGGGTGAGTCCATTGTTCCTGGCTAGGAAGCAGGGGTTGATCTTTTCCTGCAGTTCATTTGGATTGAAGGTTCTTCTTTGCTGACTCTTGCTTCCACAGTGAAAACACAGATCTCCAGTCAGTGAGAGTCAGCTATCTTAAAAAACAAAAATCATGTATACATCACATGTGGTTCAGGATGCTAACTGGCATTACAGAAACCGGTGTTTAGACATTCAACACTGCTTTTGTTAACATATTTGAATGATAATATCTGTTTCAATGTAGGCTTTTTTGACATGAAGGGTGATCTACCTCAAAGACAGTTATTCTGGAATTGAATCCTCCAAAATGAGGCCAATCAAAGGGTGTCTTCTACAGAGGAGTAAAGGGAAGTGGTTGCCATCCCTCCCACCCTGAAAAAAAGAAAAAGAGAAAATGTTGGCTCTATTTATTGTTTTGGTGGGGTTATGTATGAAAATGACTAAGTCAACTCATCTGTTTGTGTTGTTGCTTTGGCTACTGGTCTGTTCTTTCAGTTTGGGCTTAAAGTGCTTTAAAATTCAATATATTGGATATTAAATGCATGTGATTAGGAAACAGTCTTGAAATATGCCCAGAGTTACTCAGTAGCTTCTTTTTTATAATTTTAATTGTGGTGGTCTCGCATTTGTGGGTTTAAATTGTCTGAGTTATCGAGTGTTGTATTTTGTAGCCCCCTTCTTTAATTTTCAGAAGCACTGTCCATTTCATTTCGGTTTATAAAAATGCACATCTTTTGTTTATTATGATTTATCCATGTTGTGTTTTCTAGCCAATAAACTGTGTCTTGCAGTCACGATTGATCTTGTTTTACTGAGATTTAGTTTTGAAGACTAAAAATGTCCAGTGTTGATATTTAAGGTTTTCAAGGATTAATTCTTATAATCATTTTTGATCGAATAAAATTAACTCATTATGTTGGAGTATGTGCCTTTTGGGAGACAAAAATAATTAAGAGAATTGAAAGGATCTATAAATGTTTTTGTAGAAATTCCACTTGGGGATGTGGTCCTATTGTAGTTTACTGAAAACAGTTCTGGTCATTGTTACCAGTGGAATGTGTGCCCTAAGAAAACACCATTTGTGATGAATGCTGGGCAAACTGTGTTCTCAAATCATTCCTGTTGTCTGATGGTTATCTTACAAAAACATGTGCCTGGTTATGTTTGTTATGTGGCTTTGTACAGTCCTTACCTAGGATCGATTGGCTGTTGAGTTCGGGGGGCAGAAGTGCACTGACCCCACTGTGGATTGTGTTGGAAGGCTGTTCCTGTAGTCATTTGCCTTGTGTTGCTTCCAGGGAAGCTGCCCGGGAGTGTCGCAGGAAGAAGAAAGAATATGTCAAATGTCTTGAAAATCGTGTGGCTGTGCTTGAAAACCAAAACAAGACTCTCATTGAGGAACTCAAGGCCCTCAAAGATCTTTATTGCCATAAAGTAGAGTAACTGTCTTTGACTTGGACCTTGTTTACTGTGAACTCTAATCAAGGCAGGAGATGCAGCAGTTCTACTTATTGCCATGTGGACTTGTGGAAAGGACACGTGTGACCCTTAAGAATCCAGTTTGGATTAGTGTTTGAAATTGAATTGGGAATGTTGTTCCAGGATGTGGAATGCAGCCGTGATCACACTTACCAAGCTTACTTTGATCTGTTTGTCAATAGCATGCAAAAAATGCTTTGTTTGCCCTTTGCTTCTGCTTTTTTCAGGGAAGCTGCCAAAGAATGTCGACGTCGAAAGAAAGAATATGTAAAATGTCTGGAGAGCCGAGTTGCAGTGCTGGAAGTCCAGAACAAGAAGCTTATAGAGGAGCTTGAAACCTTGAAAGACATTTGTTCTCCCAAAACAGATTAGTAGAAATATTTAACTATGAACTGAAGACAGCATGTATAGTTGCTTTTGAAGGAATACAATATATAGCTGGCAAGAATGTATAGTTGCTTTTGAAGGAATACAATATATAGCTGGCAAGAATGGTGGCTTCTTTTCTTTGTATCATTCATCTTCTTCTTTAATCACTTAACATTCCTAAAATGCTTCACTGTACATAGTTAAGTCATAGCTATAACTTCAAATTTTTTAAAAGAGACAAACTGTAAAAAATGTGTGTATTCTTAAAATGCAATATTTGTAAGGCTTGTTCCAATGCCACATACTTGCATCTCCCATTCTATGTGTCATCAATAGTGTCCTATGCAATAAAATTATTTGCAGGTCTTTAAATCATTTTAGGAAAGGATGATCAAAAATAATGCATCCAGCAGTACAATAAAAGTAACCACAAAAAATACCTCAGGAAAGAAGAGAAAGAAAGTCTATCTAATGACATGCCTATATGAGAAGAATAGCCTAGATATGAATATATGGCATTTGCAGATTTTTATATTAGTCGCTTTGTTAAAAAAAAAAAAGATTGTATTGCTGTCCTTGAATGCCATAGTCAAAGAGAGTTTTTAATAGAACCATGTTGGTTGCACTTTGTAGTGTTTGGTGCTCATTTAAATATCTGAACATTTACTACAGTTTTTAACTCCATTGTGTCATATAAAAGATCTTGCAGAAGTTCTTAGTGTCGGTTTAATATTACCTAATGAAAGTGATGACATATTTTTTATATCTGGAATGAGCCTGTTGGGATCGCATTGCATACCTTCGGGGTACAAGTCAGTTTCTACACTGGGTGCTGATCCTTGCACACGCCCTTTCTCCCATCTCACAGTGGGGATGGCCGCAGGGCTGTGCACCCAGAAGAAAATGGCTGTTAGCGTTTCAGCCTTCATAATGGCCTGAGACTTTCTTTCGGTAGGTAGTCTGGAGCTGTCCGGCTGGTGGCCCCCTATTTTGCCATTTAGCAAACAACCACAGGAATTTTAAAAACAAAAACATCCCAAGATTTTTTCATTTCAAAACGCTTCAAAGTCCACATTAGATCAGATACTCGGCTGTCAGCACATTCAGCTGAGGTTCATTACAATCGAGACTGCAATGTGATCTACGTTTCATCTTGTTTTTATAATAAAAAGCTTCAGGGAACAAGCCCAAAGCCCTCACTGCAGGATGCTCTATCCCCTCTCATTCCCTGACATTTCTTGATTGTCTGCCTCGTGCTGGACTCTGCTGTGTTTCCTGCTGTGACTTCTGCTTTAAGGATGTCCCTGCACTCCCCCCCCCGCCCCAGTTTCAAGAGTGGGTCTGATCAGTGTGTGGTGGGAGATAGAAAATTGGGAGCTGGTTTGTGGAGCATCCAGCTGCTGCTTCCCCTGTACCACTGGAATTCTTTCCCTTATCTGTCACTCCCAGCAAGTAGGTCATGTCATTGTTGGCTTTCTTTAAAAAAAATTTATTCTTCCTTCAGAGTAGGAGCTCTGAATTTCTTTTTTTTTTCTTTTTTTTTTTTTTAAGACAGAGTCTTGCTTTGTCGCCCAGGCTGGAGTGCAGTGGCATGATCTCAACTCACCACAACCTCCGCCTCCTGGGTTCAAACAATTCTCCTGCCTCAGCCTCCCGAGTAGCTGAGATTACAGGCGTGCACCACTACACCCAGCTAATTTTTCTATTTTTAGTAGAGATGAGGTTTCACCATGTTGGCCAGGCTGGGCTCGAACTCCTGGCCTCAAGTAATCCACCTGCCTTGGCCTCCCAAAGTGCTGGGATTACAGGTGCGAGCCACCGCACCCAGCCTAAATTTCTTTTATCTCAATTTTTGTCTTCTCTTCTGCAGAGAAGATGAGGAAAGAAGACAAGGAAGAAAAAGGAAAGGAAAACTCCAGGTTTCAGGTGCAGGACAGTAGGACCTTGCATTCACTCATCCGCCCAGTCAGTTGCTGTACATCAGTGATGTGGCTGGGGTGGGTGGACACACAGGGGACATGAGGATCAGCAGGCAAGATGTACAAAGTTGGAGATGATGCACGCTACATGTTAGAATTCTAGAAAGATGCAGGTGGGGGTTAAACAGGAGACTTGATGTGGGAAGTGGATTTTGAACTGGGCCTTGAAGTGATTGACAGTGCTGGGGCGTGAGGTGGGTACTTCGGGAATACAGAGCACACACACTGCTCCAAGGAGCTTGGGTCTGGAGGACAGAGGGAGGCCAAGTGAGTTCTCACTGAAGAGCTAGTTTCATTTAAAAATCGGGGCAAGACAGAAGGAATGTGTGCGCGTGTCTGTGTGTACTCTAGTCTGCAAAACAGGTTATATTAGAGGAAAGGGACTCTATCCAATTACTTGGGACCACCAGCAACAGAAGCCCCCCTTCCCAAACCCAGTAGGTTAAACAATAAGGAAATATACTACCTTGCAAAACAAGAAGTCCAGTGGTAAGAAATCCCAGGCTGGCTAATTTAGTGACAACGATGGCATCACGACCAGATCCTTCCTCCTCATTCTTTTCCCTCTACCTGCTGGTTCCCCTGACCTTAATATTGCTGCCACAGTCCCAGGCATCAGAAATGGAAAAGACAGCACCGTTTTGGGGAGGTACTGCTTTTTTGTTTGTTTTTGTTGTTCTTTTGAGATGGAGTCTCACTCTGTCGCCCAGGCTGGGGTGCAGTGGTGTGATCTCGGCTCACTGCAAGCTCCACCTCCCAGCCCAAAGACTGGGCTGAAAGGCACTGGGTTGCTCATGAGGATTCAGCCCCTAGGATTGAGGAGCTTCCAGGCTCCGGGGAAGCATATGGCCATCAATGTCGAATGAAACTGGGCTTCTGGAAGAATGGCTTGTAGACACTGGGGATGTCTGGCGCTGGGACTGAGTGAGCGCTTACCCTGTACCACAAGTGAGGAACAGCTTGTGAGAGGCTGAGGCTTGAGCCACGCTCCCAGACATGCATGGGAACTCTTATTCTTGCTCATGAAATGTATCCCTGAAACCAAGCTTCTGGTACCAAAATAGCACAAATTGACAGCAGTGCTTTCAGCCTTACAGCAGATACTGCCTACGACCTTTCCCTCAACAGAACCAGCAGTAGGGGAAGATTTGCAGGGGGGAACGTTGCACATCTCTCACACCCATGCGTGTGGGATCCACAGCGCTCCCAGACCCGTGCGTGTGGGATCCAGAGCTCCCTGCACACCCGTGCATGTGGGATCCAGAGTTCTCACTGCGTGTGTCTTTCTTTGAATCCTAAAAGTTTCATCTGGACTGCTGGCTATAGAAATTACTGCTCCAAGATTAGGGGACTGCATACCTTCTCTGTCCTGTGTAACTAGGTACTTCATAACACTAAGTCATGTGAGATGGGAATATTAAGAAAATGAACTCCTGCTAGTATTTAAACATGCGTGACCACGAAGCATGCCTGAAACTGAGAACATGGACAACAGCAACACACTGTGCATGAACGGCAGCTGTTTGAGTGCCAGATGCCTCATTCCTTGTTCAACCACACTTCTCAGTTTTCTTCATATATGCTTATGTCCAAAACATGCAGTTTCCCATGTGCCTAACAGTACACCTTTAAAAAATATCATGACTTGTGAAACCAACTTGATTGTTCTAGTCTATACCAAAAATAATTAGGCCACTTTGACGTGTGAGGCAGGCAGAGCTGTTGCCAGTTGGCTGGCCATAATGCAATGACTGTCGTATGGTAGTATACCATGGTTCTCAGAAGCTCAGATGTGCCAGGCTGGAGTGCAGTGGCATGATCTCGGCTCACTGCAACCTCTGCCCCCTGGGTTCAAGTGATGATTCTCCTGCCTCAGCCTCCCAAGTAGCTGGGATTACAGGTGTGTGCCACCACGCCTATCTAATTTTTGTATTTTTAGTAGAAACAGGGTTTTGCCATGTTGCCCAGGCTGGTCTCGAACTCCTGACCTCAGGTGATCCACCCGCCTCGGCCTCCCAAAGTGCTGGGATTACAGGCGTGAGCAACCACGCTGGCTATGCTTCATCTTTTCTAAGGTCATCTTAAAGACATAGACTTGATTCTGAACTACTCAAGCATGGTATATTTTAATCTTTATGCTTTGTGGGAAGGTTTTTTCTATATAAATCCATTTTCTTGGCTGGGCTTGGTGGCTCACACCTGTAATCCCAGCAACTTAGGAGGCTGGGGCAGGAGGATTGTCTGAAGCTAGGAATTAAAGACCAGCCTGGACAACATGGTGGGACTCTGTCTCCACAAAAAAAAAAAAAAAAAAAAAATTAAGCAAATTAGCCAGGCATGGTGGTGCGCACCTACAGTCCCAGCTACGATATATACATGATTCATTGATCATGTTGCCTGTATCCTTAAATTGTCCCATCTTCAGGGCTATGTAATGCGGAGTTTCCAGAAAGTGACATGGGAGTCAGCATGTTCATTCACTCCTTCAAGTCAACAAGTGAGGCTGCATTTGTAAGAAGTCCAGGAGGAGACAGGGCAGCTTTGGGACCTAGGGCTGTGGCAACCCTTACATTACCATCCTGGGCTTGCTTTCCTCCAGCTGTGTATGTAGCTCCACAGATACTACAGCCATGCAGTCATGGCAGTCAAGAATAACAGCTACCATGTACACAGAGTGCTCACCTTGCGCCTAGGGGCTTCCACATTTAATTCTCCTAGCAGCCCAACAAGTGTTGATGCTGTTACCATTATCCTCATTTTGCAGATGAGGAAGCAAGCTTGGAGAAGTTCAGTAGCTTGCCAAAGGTCACATGGCTCAGGACCAAGTGCAGAACCGGGACAGGGAGCCTCTGTCCTGGCAGTTCTCACCCAGTCTGGACCCAAAGGCAGGAAAGTGATAAGAAACACTTGCTGGCAATGACTCAAGCAGGTGGTGGCTGCAGAGAGAGAGAGCTCTGTGGCTCTGAGTGGCTGTGTGTGGGAACACCCAGACCTTCCTGTTCAAATGCACAAAAGCACATTTTTGCTTCTCTCTGGTTTTTCAAACCCCTGATGCTGATCAGGAAAAAATGACTCTACAGTTAAAGGACTAAGGACTACCTAGCTATTGGAACATCAAAGTCACAGTTATGCTCATTGAAATAGAATCTTACAGCTAAAAGAGTTCTTGCCGGTGTAATTTTTTTATTTTTATTTTTATTTTTTTTTTTGAGACGAAGTCTCACACTCGGTCACCCAGGCTGAAGTGCAGTGGTATGATCTTGGCTCACTGCAACCTCCACCTCCCATGCTCAAGTGATTCTCCCACCTCAGCCTCCCAAGGAGCTGAAACTACAGGCACGCGCCACTACGTTTGGCTAATTTTTGTTTTTTGTAGAGACGGAGTTTCGCCATGTTGCCCAGGCTGGTCTTGAATTCCTAAGCTCAAGTAATCCACCTGCCTTGGCCTCCCAAAGTGCTGGGGTTACAGGCATGAGCCACTGAGCCTGACCAACAGGTGTAATTTACTCCTTTCATCTTATAGACAAGAAAACCAAATTTCAGGTTGATTTACTTAAATATTGCCAGCTATTGACAATAGACTAGAAATACTCAGATCTCTGAACTAGTGTGATAATCTTTATATTACTGAGATACCTCTATTTTTCTATAAACTGGATTTTCAACCAGCTTTTGTGCAGCATTGCTTTCTGAGGAAGGATTTGTCCCTGTGGTTTGAATGGACGGAAGCTGGAAGGAAAACCCCGTCACTTACTATGCAAAAGTCCAGCTGGTCTCTGTGACAGCTGGAGGACACAGGGACTCTGCCAGATCTATCTCAGCCACCTCACTTTATGAAAGATGCTTGACCTGTGGTTCAGTCATTTTCTAGGACAAATGGCTGTTAACAAAGTGTACAAGAGTTCTTGCTTTCAACGTTCGTGGAGCTCTCAGAAGCGCTGACTTACAGCAGACCAGCGTCAGGCTTGACTTAGGAATGAACTTTTAAATTCTTACCTTTTAAAACAGTTTTACTATTGATACACTTTTTTTTTTTTTTTTTTGAGACAGAGTCTCGCTCTGTCGCCCAGGCTGGAGTGCAGTGACACGATCTCAGCTCACTGCAACCTCGGCCTCTTGAGTTCAAGTGATCCTCCTGCCTTAGCCTCACGAGTAGCTGGGACTACAGGCACATGCCACCACACCAAGCTCATTTTTGTATTTTTAGTAGAGACGGGGTTTTGCCATATTGCCCAGGCTGGTCTCGAACTCCTGACCTCAGGGGATCCACCCGCCTTGGCCCCCCAAAGTGCTGGGATTACAGACATAAGCCACCGCACCCAGCCACTACTGATAGACTTTTGAGGAGGTGAGAAGCCCAAATAAGGAGGCTTTGGATGAAAGTGGGCTGTCCTGGGAGAGGATAGCGTGAGTGTGCCCATCTGTGTCTTCTGTTTTGTGTTCCATACCTCTGGAATTTTCATTCGGTAGGTCTGGATATTTGTATTTTTAACCAGTTCCTTGCATGTTTGTTTGTTTGTTTCTTTTTGAGACAGGGTCTTGCTCTGTTGCCCCTGCTGGAGTGCAGTGGCACAATCACAGATCACCTCAGCCTCCACCTCCTGAGCTGAAGCGATCCTCCTGCCTCAGCCTCTGGAATAGCTGGGACCACAGACATGTGCCACACCACACCAGGCTCAAGTTCCTGGCATGTTTCTGAAGCACTCTAGTGTTGGAGAACACTGAACTGTATGATCTGGGGTTGGGCCTAGCCTAATTTTCCTTTAAGTCATGGATGCTCTTACCCAGCATTTATCCAGCACATAGACTGTTTAATGTCACAGCCACAGCGCCACCTAGTGTATGTGTGACTTCCAAACGGCGTATTTTCTTAGAAACATTAGTCTATGAACATTTCAAAACTCAACGGGTGGTATTTCTTTTCTGCCATGGACTCTCCAAGTGTATGCCAAGCCCTATGGGGGCAGGGGATTAAGGACAGTTTTCTCTGATCTACTTTGGTGAATTATATTCAGAGTAACTCTGGGGAGTCTTGGGTTAACTGGGGGGGAGGGGCAATAATTTGACAAGGTTTGGGAATCCTTGAACTATAGAGTTTTCTCTAAGAGTACACAGTTAATTGCAAATAGGCTGAATTATTTGACATAAAAACTTTAGATATTACTTCCAGGCCACATAGTTTTAGCAAGTAAGTGACTTTAAAATGAATCCATCTTTTCTCAGCAAAATTACCAGTTTTGCTTTAACTGCGTATGATGGGTTACTTCAGGTGGTTAGAACGTAGTGGAAAAAGAGGCCAGGCGCGGTTGCTCACACCTATAATCCCAGCACTTTGGGAGGCCGAGCCAGGTGGCTCACTTGAGGTTAGGAGTTCGAGACCAGCCTGGCCAACATGGCAAAACCCCATCTCTACTAAAAATACAAAAATTAGCTGGATGTGGTGGCATGTGCTTGTAGTTCCAGCTACTGGGGAAGCTGAAGCAGGAGAGTCGCTTGCAGTGAGCCGAGATCATGCCACTGCACTCCAGCCTGGGTGACAGAGTGAGGCTCTGTCTCAAAAAAAAAAAAAAAAAAAAAAAAAACCATAGTGGAAAAGAGTCAAAGTGTTTTGCGTATCACTCAGACATGGCTGTGGGTGGCATTTTAGTTCTTATCGTAACCTGTGATCACAGTGTTGGCCTCATGGGAATTGGATGAGCATAATCATATCACTAGAAGTTCTTGGAAAATAAGTATCATTGACTGTGGGAGAGCAGTGATATTTTCATACGCTAAAAAGTATACATATCCTGTTGCTTAGTAATGCCGAGATCAGCATCTGTTTTGTTATTGTAGCTTGAAATATCATGAAAATGTAATTGGAGACAAAGGTGCTGATGGCATTTAGCAATTGCTTAGAGGTTAGATTAGTGACATGGTAATGATAATTAGATTATATGCCTTTGAACAATTTCTATTCAGAGACTTTTGATATAATATATGATATTATGAATAAGATAATGTTAGAAATTCCAAATTTTAGAACATTAACCCATCTCAACATTAATTTAAAAATAAATACACATACATGCATACTTCTTTGTTCATCCAGAATTTTTTTTATTAGCCTTTTCCTCACATAACCAGCAAGTGTTAAAATAGATTTGATGTCATGAAGGTTGCAACTTTTAGGCAGTATAATTTTTTTTCCTGACATGCATAGTTCTGTATTATGTACATGGTTTCATTCATCCTTTTATCCAGATGTCTGAATTGATGTAACCCAGCTGGATTTTATTGGAGTTTAGACCTAGAAGGGTAGAAGACAAATCTACTTTATCAAGGGTATAACATGCCTAACCTATTAGTCTTTCTAGTCCAGTAACCTGACTTAACATCATTAAATGCTGGGTTGCTGTTGCTCCAGGAATACAGGATTGTGGCAGTCTGGGGGGCAGGGAGGGGAGGTTGGAGTACCAGCAGAGAGTTTCATACAGGGAACACCCCATGTAACAATAGAGAAAGAAGACTGAGTTGCTGGAGGGGCTTAGCAGAAAATCTACGGGAACTCTACCACAGCTGGTATGGACTTCACCCACCAAAGCACATTGAGATTAGCTGTGGTTTCTTAGGGATTTCCACTACAATCAGTTACTTGAATACTTCTAGAGCATTTAGTATCCCAGACACCCGTTTCATGACTTTGATTTTAAAATGAGTCAGGCAGTGATTACCTATGTTCTTAAAAATCCATCCTGGATAAAAAGAACTACAGAAACAAAAGAACAAAGTCCAAAGCTACAGGTGCTGTGAAGAGCAGAATGAACAGTGGGTGTGTGCTTGGCTCGAGGAACCATGGCTGACAGCCACCAGACCTGGGTTCTGGTCCTAGCTTTTCTGTTAAAACTCCCTGTGTCACTTTGGCAAGGTCATTTGACCTCTGTTTGATTGGGAACCTCTGTTTTCTTCACATTGGCCTTGACATTTGTGACACTGTGAAGAAATTCACAGTGAAATGTAAATTTCAAAGAAGAATTCATCAGATCTTATTTGTTCCCTCATCCCTGTAAACACAGCTTCTAGATTCTTAGTACTCAGGTCATGAACCTATAAAATTATCTTTCAGAATGTCTTCAACATCAATATTTTTAATAATCCATTCTGAGGATTGCCCGGCATTTAAGAGAAAAAAGCCTTAGGCTGAAACTGGCCTGTGATGAAGGCAGGGACATCTACTTTGATTCTGGTAACTGGATTAAGATTTTCACACATGAAGACTTTACTTGGGCAAATTTTGTTTTACTTATGTTATTTATAAATGCACCAAAACTGTGAATGACTGAAAATTTTCCACCGCAGGAGTTTCCTCTGCCCTTCTCAACCTAACAGGGCCGCACCAAGTTAACAGAAATTATCACTGGCTTAGAAAAGGTTGTGGTTTTCAGTGTACATTAGGAGGGTTACTGTCCCATAACCCAGTTTATTATTTTAATTTTCTTGAAAGAACTGAAGTAATGAAGGGAGAAGCTATATTTTCTTTAGAAGATTTTTCCATGTTATTTGAAAAGTTTTATTGACACATTTTTCTTAGCAGAAAAACAGTTAAATTGAAAAAATTTTAAAATGTACTTCAAAATGTACATTTTAAAATATTTGCAATTACCCTTTAATAAAGCTGGGGGAAGATAAATAATATAAAATTATACATTTTATAGATGTGAAATATGTCATAAAAATTGAAGTTTATAAAAAATGTTTACCAAAATGTATAACCAGGCTGGGCACAGTGGCTCATGCCTGTAATCTGAGCAATTTGGGAGGCTGGGGCGGGCAGATCAATTGAGGTCAGGAGTTCGAGACCAGCCTGGCCAACATGGTGAAACCCCATCTCTACTAAAAACACAAAAAGTAAGCCAGGCATGGTGGTGCTTGCCTGTAGTCCCAGCTACACAGGAGCCTGAGGCAGAAGAATCGCTTAAACCTGGGAGGCGGAGGTTGCAGTGAGCCGAGATCACACAGTTGTACTCCAGCCTGGGTGACAGAGTGACACTCCGTCTCAAAACAAAACAAATGTATAACCAGTATAAGGCTAATTTAAAATAGTTTTAATATTTTTGATAGGAATGCATTTCTAGTTTGCTTATTAAAATTTATTATGGTGTGAGTTTTAAAATTGTATATACAATGGATAAACTGATTTTTAATATATATTTTTTATTTCAATAGCTTTTGGAGTATAAGTGGTTTTTGGTTTCATGAATGAATTGTACAGTGGTGAAGTCTGGAAATGCTAGTGCACTTGTCACCCCAGGAATATAAATTGTACCCAAGGATAAAACGATTTGATAGGCTCAGTCATAATCGATTTGAATAAGCTGATACTTGAAAATATTTCCTTATTCCTGACATCTGATAACTTCAAGTCCCCGAGACCCAGAACAAAGGCCTCTTGTCGTGAAGAGGCAGCTACATCTAGTGGTTGGTGGCATTTTCACTGGAAAATTTGGTTTATGAAAAGAATCCTTCATAGCTTGTCTTTGCTGACATTCTGTGGTTGTACAGAGCATTACAACTAGTGTGGTGTGTATGTGTAACTTAACTGAGGTATAACTTTTACACCATCAAATTCACCCATTTTACCTGTACAGTTCAATGATTTTTAACAAACTTACCAAGTTGTATACTCATAACCACAATACAGATTTAGCACATTTCCATCACCCCAGTAAGATTATTCACTCCCATTTATAGTTAACCAATACTTTGGTTTTATTTATTATTATTATTATTATTATTATTGTTTTTCTTTTAAAGACTAGGTCTCACTCTGTCGCCCAGGCTGGAGTGCAGTGGTGCAATCATAGCTCATTGCAGCCTCAAATTCCTGGGCTCAAGTGATCCTCCCACTTCAGCCTCCCGAGTAGCTGGGACTACAGGTGTCCATTGCCATACCTGGCTAATTTTTTAATTTTTAAATGAAAATAATGCCCAGGCTGTTCTCGAACTCATGGCCTCAAACAATCCTCCCACCTCGGCCTCCCAAAGTGCTAAGATTACAGGTGTGAGCCGCCGCGTCCAGCCCCTGGCCAGTATCTTGATTGTAGCCTGTGAAAGACCCTTAGTTAGAGGACCAAGTTAAGCCAGGGCCGGATTCCTGATTTACGGAAACTGTGAGATAATAAATGTTGTGTCAAGCCTCTAAGTTTGGGGATTGTTATGCAGCAATATGGACCTAATACGTCTACTCTCCAAGCTAATCTAGCAATGTATGCAACCGAATATCCAATCTGCCAACCACAGAGACCAGTACTGTGTCCCTTCACTGGCACTATCCTCGGAGCAGAAGAACCAGCCACTAGGTGGCAAGTCAGTGACAGGGACCCTCTTCCACCTTGGAAGGGACAGAGACAGAATGTTTGATCCTCCGGCATGGGATACCTCATAACATCACATCAGGCCTGGGACCCACATTACAGCAAGGGAGGTGGGAGAGTGGCCCAGGAATACAGGATCCCGTAGCGAAGCCACAGAACAGTGGACCTGATAGAGGCATGGCTGAAGTGCCCACTCCAGGGCAGGACTTTCAGGGCATGAGGTGCCATCCTCCAGGACACAGGCTGCACTTTAGAGACCTTTACACAGTGCTCAGTGGGAAGAATGCATGGGCCTGGGGACCAGAGGCCCTGCCTGTCTCATCCCCAGGGACCAGTTGGGAAAGGAATCGGCATTTCCCATTCTCTGTAAGTTTGGGTTCTGCAGGTCTAAAGGGCCTGGTTCCAGGAGGACACTTCTGCCAGGGGTGGTGCCAGGGCACCCAATCTTCTGCCAGGGTACTCAATCTCCTTGTGCCAAGGGACCTTGCAGCAGGAAGAGGAGTCACCCTCCTGGTGGCACTGACTGGCCGCCATTACCAGGAGGAGGAAAGGCTTCTGCTCCAGACTGGAAGCGTATGTTTGGCACCCAGGCGATCCATGTGGGCACCTCAAGTGCAGCCATCCCAGCTGAGAACAGCAGATGTGCCGGCTGAGGGATGGATGAATGGGGAACAGATGCAGAGGAAAGAGACAAGGAGTGTGGACCGCAGCCTGAGGCCAGCTGTGGTGGGAAGGGCTGTGGTTTGTCCTATTAACCTTCCTCTTCTAAATTCTCCCATAGGCCAGGTATGGTGGTATACACCTGTAGTCCCAGCTACTTGGGAGGCTGAGGCAGGAGGTTCCCTTGAGGCCAGGAGTTGGAGCTATGATGGCACCACTGCATTCCAGCCTGGGTGACAGAGTGGGATCCTGTCTCTAAAAAAAGAAAAAAATCCCCAGGAGGAGGCTCCCCCACACTCCCCAGAACCTCCAAGGAGCTGCTGTCTTAATGTATGTGAGCAGCTGGTGGGCAGGGGTGGCTGTGGGGAAGACTGGGACATCCCCCACTCCCCTGCGTACAGGATCTTGCCCTTAGCTGCTGGGAGTGCTGTCAGCCCACAGCCTTCAACTCCGTCCCTTCGGGTGCTGCCTCACCCGATGCTCATGGGTCTGTATCCAGCAACGGACCCAGGTGGCCCCACCAGACCACACCTAGGGTCGGTCGGTCTAGCTCCTGAGCTCCCTGTGGGGTCAGATGAGGTGGTCATTTGGCCAGCACAGGAGCTGTGTCTCCCTCCACCTACTCTTGGACTCTTGCCCTCCCAAGAGCATCCTTACAAAACCGTGTGTGCATGCCAAGTCCATCTCAGAGCCCACTCTGTGGCAGCAACTTTGTGCCGATCAATGACAAAACTTAGACAAGTTGGGCCATTTTTCTAGAAAATCATAAATTTCCAAGCCAACTCAAGGGAAAAGAGAAACCGTGAACAGTATAACCATTTACAAAAGTTAATTATACAAAATAACACCAGGGTCATTCAGCTTTACAAGCAAGTGCTATCACATTTCAAGGTATGGATTCCAGTCTTAGAAAAAAAACAGTTACAGAAAATAGTAAAAGAAACCTAACTTATTTTATGAGATTTGTATAACATTTGTAGTAAAATTAGGAAATTCCAGTATAAAAGAAAATGTATATGCTAATCTAATTGATAAACTAATATACAAAAGATCTAAATAAATTGCTACTAAACTAAATCCAGCTATATATATTAAAAATATTACAGTATGATCAACTAGGGTTATCCTAGGAATACACATTAACAGATTAACATATAAAAAGAGAAATAAAACATATTTCACTTGATGCAGAAAATCATTAGCTATGGTTCAACACCCTTTCTTGTTGTCAAAACATTTACAAGACAAACTTCTTGGCAAACCAAGAATAGATGGTGATATGGTTTGGCTGTGTCCCCCACCCAAATCTCAGCTTGCATTGTAATCCCCATAATCCCCACATGTCGAGGGAAGGACTTGGTGGGAGATGATTGAATCATGGGGGTGTTTCCCCCATGCTGTTCTCATGAGAGTGAGGAGTTCTCACGAGATCTGACGGTTTTGTAGGTGTTTGACAATTTCTCCTTCACACATGCCCTTTCCTGTTGCCTTGTGAAGAAGGTGCTTTCTTCCTTTTTGCCTTCCGCCATGATTGTAAGTTTCCTGAGGCCTCCCCAGCCATGTGGAACCCAGCCATGAGTCAATTAAACCTCTTCCATTTATAAATTACTCAGTCTCAGGTATTTCTTTATAGCAGTGTGAGAACAGACTAATACAGATAGGAACTCCCAAAACTTGACAGTGTGCAGCCAGCTTACTTATTAGTATAGTTAGAAGCATGATTCAGTATTGTAATGAAGTCCCTAGCTAGTGCAACAAGATAAGAAAAACAAAACAAGAAAAACTAAGTTGTCATTATTTACAGATTAAAATGTCCATATACAAAATTCAAAAGAATCTGCAGACAAAATGTTAGAAAGAAAAATAAAATTCACTAAGGTTGCTAAATAAAAGATAAATATGTAAATTAAAATTTAATAGTATTCCTATATACCTACAAAAAACAAGTAGAAATTGTAATAGTAAAAAATCCTATTCATAACAGCAAAACATATACACAGCACCTAGGAATAAACATAACAGGCTATACAACAATTTTACAGTAAAAATTATAAGTCTTTACTAAAGGGCACAAAAGAAGGCCTAAATAGAGAAACCATGTTATAAATGGAAAAGCTCAGCATTCTAAAGACGTCAATTCCCAAATCAATCTATAAATTCAATACTACTCCAATCAACACCCTAACAGGGCTTCTTTTTCCATAGAACCCAGCAAACATCTCAAAACTCACAGTGAATTGTAAAAGGCCAATGTGGTGACTGAATAATGGCTCCCATGAAAATGTCCACCTCTTAAAGGCTGGATCTGTGGATACATTACAATAGCAAAAGAGACTTTTCAGATGTGATTAAATTAAGAGACTTGAGGAGATTATCCTGGATTATTGTGTAGGCCAATCACTGGGGTCCTTCTAAGAGGGAAGTGGGATGGTCAGAGTGAGAAAGAGGCTATGTGACCAGAGGAGCAGAGAGAGAGAGAGACCAGAAGATGCTGCACTGCTGCCTTGCAGCAGGGGGAAGGAGCCACGAGCCCAGAAATGTAGGCAGCTTCTAGAAGCTGGAAAAGACAGGGCCATGGATTCTTCCCAAGAGCCTCCAGGAGGAGCACAGACCTCCAGAACTGTAAGAGAATAAACTTGTATTGTTTTCAGCCCCTACGTTTGTGGTAATTTGTTATAACAGCAACAGGAGACTAACACAGTAAAAAATAGTCAAATGACTTAGAAGAATAAGGAGAGAAACTTGCCTTGCAGGTATCAAGACTTTCTAGAAAACTATTGTGATTTGAGTAAAATGGAACTGATGAAGGGTGTGAGACTAATGAAACAGAAAGGAGTGATAACCACTCACTGATTATGGTATGTCTAGAGCTGGCATTACAAACCAGGAGGAAAAGAACAGACTCTTCAATAATGCTGGATAACTGCTTATGCACATGACAAATTAAATGAGGTACATACCTCACTTAATAAAATACATACCTCATTTACTAAAATACATTCTGGCCAGGCCCAGTGTCTCACACCTATAATCCCAGCACTTTGGGAGGCTGAGGCGTGTGGATTACTTGAGGTCAGGAGTTTGAGATTAGTCTGGCCAACGTGGTGAAACCCCGTCTCTACAAATACAAAAATCAGCTGAATGTTGTGGTGTGTGTCTGTAATCCCAGCTACTCAGGAGGCTGAGGCAGGAGAATCGCTTGAAACCAGGAGGCAGAGGTTGCAGTAAGCCGAGATCACGCCACTGTACTCCATCCTGGGCGACAGAGCGAGATTCTGTCTCAAAAATAAACAAATAAAAAATAAAAATATATTATGTCAATCAAACATTAAAACTTTTGAAGAAAATTAGAAGAATGTCTATATCAGGATTAGGATTTGTTGAAAAATTATTGAAAAGCTCAAACAGTACAGAAAAGTCAGGTAGAGATCAAATATGTTAAAAAAGAATACTGCTGTATGACAAATAACACCATAACAAGGGTAAGAGACAAGCCACAGACTAGAAGATATTTTCATTACATAAAACTGGCAGAGGATTATTATCTAGATATAACAAGAACTAGCATTTTTTTTTTTTTTTTTTTGAGACAGAGTCTTACTCTGTTGCCCAGACTGGAGTGCAGTGGTGCGATCTCAGCTCACTGCAACCTCCACCTCCCAGGTTCAAGCAATTCTCATGCCTCAGCCTCCCCAGTAGCTGAGACTAAAGGCACCCACCACCATGCCTGACTAATTTTTTTGTTTTTTTGTATTTTTAGTAGAGACAGGGTTTCACCATGTTGGCCAGGCTGGTCTCGAACTCCTGACCTCAAGTGATCTGTCCACCGTGGCCTCTCAAAGTGCTGGGATTACAGGTGTGAGCCACCGTGCCCAGCCTTAAGAACTAACATAAATTAATAAGGAAAAATACAACAATCCACATGCAAAATGGGTGAAAATTGAATGTTTACAAAAGGGAAAAAGCAATGAATAAACAGGAAAATATGCTGAATCTTTCTTGTATTAAGGAAATGAAGATTAAAACAGTAATTATCATTTCATATTCAGCAGATGGGCGAAAAATTTTAATACCACCTAGTGTTGGGAGGATAGGGAGGAATGGGGACTCATATACTACTGGTTGGAATGTAAATTGCATCTTTATAGAGAAATTGGTCGCTATCTATCAACCTTGAAGAGGCATGTATGTTGGGAGAGCTCCTAGGTTTATATCTGAGAGACTCTCAAATAAGGAGACAGGTACAAGGAGATTGTTTATTGCAACAATGTTTATAATAGAAAATTTTAGCTGGGTGCCTGTAATCCCAGCACTTTGGGAAGATGAGGCCGGTGGATCACCTGAGATCAGGAGTTCGAGACCAGCCTGGCCACTAAAAATACAAAATTACTAAAAATACTGCTACAAATACAAAATTAGCTGGGCATAGTGGCGCATGCCCGTAATCCCAGCTACTCAAGAGGCAAGGCTGGAGAATCGCTTGAACCCAGGAGGCGGAGGCTACAGTGAGCTGAGATTTCAACACTGCACTCCAGTCAGGACGACAAGAGCAAAACTCTGTCTCAAAAAAAAAAAAAAAAAGAAAATGTTGGGAACAACCTAAGTGTCCTTCGGTAAGGAAGGGATAACTGTGGCTTATTCATACAAAGGAATGCTTTCAGCAGTTCGAATGCATGAATTATAGCTACATGGATCCAAAGGATCAATGTTGAACTGTGTTTCCCATAAGAAAAAACTGTAAACTGACCTAAGAGTTATACCATTTGTGTCAGTTTTACACTCATAAAATAACACTATAGGCCAGGCAGGATGGCTCATGCTTGTAATCCCAGCACTTTGAGAGAACGAGGCGTGAATTGCTTGATGCCAGGAGTTTGAGACCAGCCTGGGCAACGTGGCAAAACCCCTTCTCTACTAAAAATACAAAAATTAGCCGGGTGTGGTGGCAGGTGCCTGTGGTTCCAGCTACTCCAGAGGCTGAGGTGGGAGGATCCCTTGAGCCCAGGAGTTAGAGGCTGCAGTGAGTCAAGACCGTGACACTGCACTCCAGCCTGGGCAAAGGAGTGAGACTGTCTCCCAAAAAAACAAGGAAACAAAAAGCCAGTTCTGCCCACTTTTGCCCTCTCTGCTGCCTAGCTTGCAAACATGATGGCTGAGGAGGATCCGTGCCATCCTAAACTACAAGGTGACCTTGATGACAGGTCACACTCTGAGGATGGAGAGGCAGAAACAGCGTCATAAGGACTCCAGCGTGGCTTTTATGTGAAGCCACCATACTGGCTCCTGAAAGGCCTCCCTATGTCGGGGCTGTTACATGAGAATAAACTCTTGTATTCAAGCCACTCTCGTGAGATTTCTGTTACTCCTGGGGGAATGCAACTGCTGACTGACACAGCTTCCATATTGTGGGGTCTGACCTAAGCAGACCTGTACTGTGATTTTAGTGATTCAATTTTACCTTTGGTCTCATTATTTTGAATGTCAGTTGGGGGATGTTTATTCACAAGACTGCAGATTGCAGACTCCACCACCACCCAGGAAGTAATAGAGCATGCATTTTATATTTTCTCTATAGTTTTTTTAATTTTTAAATTTTTTTGTAGAGGTGGGATCTTGCTGTGTTGGCCAGGCTAGTCTTGAATTCCTGGCCTTAAGTGATCCTCCTGCCTCAGTCTCCCAAAGTACTGGGATTACAGGTGTGAGCCACCACACCCAAACTACCTGTAGTTTTTAAAAAATTATTAAGTAAAGGGTTGACAACACCAAGTACAATACCTTCTGTAGATAAAAGGTACCCAAATATTAATATAATATCTCCTTAAAAATCATTGAAAACACATACATTTATTTTGTAGCTACTGTTATAAGGCAGGAAAGTTTATATTTTCTTTATAGCTGGCACCAGAATACTTTTGACAGAAAAACAAAACAAAACAACAAAAAAAACCAAACAACAACAAAACACCTGTTTCTGTTGGGAAAATCTACTTGTGTGCTTGGGGTGGAAGCTGCTTCCCTAGAGCCTGAGCATTGGCCACCCCCAGGCTTGAGGAAATTGAAAACTCCTGTGCATTAGAGAGGAGAAAATTTCCTAACTCCAGGGTTCCTTTTTGTGGGAGGTGGAAGTTTGAGGTGGGATTTGCTGTGTGATAAAGGCTTCCCTGGGAACCTACTTGTTCACAGCCCACAGAGTGTGAATGTGAGGCACGCCAACTCTGATGGCAGAAACTTAGGGCCACATAGAGGCAGTAGAAGCAGTGGCGGAAACAAGGGGCCCACCTGTAGCCAGTGTCTTGATGACATTTTGAGGTTCCTCCTGACATCCTTGGAGATAAATGACTCTAGGACATAGCTGGAGGTTCATGATCACTATGGCTGCCAAAGCCGTGGACTCAGGTGCTGGGAGTGGGAAAGTATTACAGACAATTTCATTTTTAAATGTGAGAGCCAAAATTCTCAATAAAATGTTCATAAAGGTAATTTAAGGTACATTTAAATAGTAATATAGATCAACTAAGTGAGATTCATCTCAGGAACACAAAAACTCAAAAAAAATTTTTAATGCAAAAATGTTAAGAAATCTATGAATATAACTCATATTCATTTGTTAAGAAGGAAAAATACGATTATCTCCATAGATGCCAAAAACTGGAACCACTTTCTCCAGCTTTTCTCCCAACTGGGAGACAGTAAACAAAATGGCAAGTGGAAGGCCGCGATTTCTGTTCTTGTGCAATACTCATCCTTGGAGTCCTATGTCTCTGTTTGGGCCGCCTCTTTCTTGTTGGGTATATTAGGGTGCTTCTTAAGGAATTCCCCCCTGCTGCTCACCTCCGTTCCTTTTTTAAAATTTTTATTTATTTATTTATTATTTATTTATTTATTTATTTATTTATTTATTTATTTATTTATTTATTTATTTTGAGACCAGGTCTTGCTCTGTCGCCCAGGCTGGAGTACAGTGGCGCGATCTCGGCTCACTGCAACCTCCACCTCCCGGGTTCAAACGATGTTCCTGCCTCAGCCTCCTGAGTAGCTGGGACTACAGCCATGCGCCACCACACCCAGCTAATTTTTGTGTATTTTTAGTAGAGACAGTGTTTCACCATGTTGGCCAGGCTGGTCTCGAACTCCTGACCTCAAGTGATCTGCCTGCCTGGGCCTCCCAAAGTGCTGGGATTCGAGGCATGAGCCACCATGCCCGACCTTTTTATTAAAGACTTTTAAAGGGGCCACGCTAATCTTCTCTGTATTATTCCAATTTTAGTATATGTGCTGCTGAGGCGAGCATGACATCTGTTCCCCTTATACTGCTGCTGGGAGTGGGAATGGGATGAGTCAGGAGCACCTAGAACCTGCTTGGTCAAGAGGATAGGGGGACTCTCACATGTCACTCTTACTCTTGATGGGAATTTTTTAAGATTATAATATAAGTAAGACCAATCCCTCCATGCCCTGTCCACAAGTACCTTTTGTAATTGCTACTGCATTATTTTGCTGCTTTTAAACCACTTCTCTATTTTGTTGTGAATTTTGAGGAGGTATCTCATTGCAGTCTCTCCCCATTTTACCACCGAGGTCTAGAATATGCACTAATTTAAAAAGAGAAATCGATAACTTTCCTGGGAGGGTGAGGGATCCTTGACAGTCACATATAGATTGATTAAGACCCTATTCTGCTTTTCCCATGGAATGGGAACTTCTGGAGCCTGTGGTCCTACTATGAGCCTGGCTATCAGGCAATCACAAAGCTCCTATTTGAGGTAAGAAGACACCAGAGGCCAGGCACAGTGGCTCACACCTGTAGTCCCAGAGCTTTGGGAGGCCGAAGTGGGAGGATCACTTGAGGCCAGGAGTTTGAGACTTGCCTGGGCAACGTAGAAAGATGCTATCTCTATAAAAAAAAATTAGTCAGGCAGGCTAGGCAACAGTGGCTTACTCCTGTAATCCCAGCATTTTGGGAGGCCAAGGTGGGCGGATCACCTGAGGTCGGGAGTTCAAGACCAGCCTGACCAACATGGAGAAACCCCATCTCTACTAAAAATACAAAATTAGCCAGGCATGGTTGGGGCCTGCCTGTAATGGGGGAGGCTGAGACAGGAGAATTGCTTGAACCCGGGAAGCGGAGGTAGCAGTGAGCTGAGATCTTGCCACTGTACTCCAGCCTGAGCAACAAGAGCGAAATTCCATCTCAAAAAAAAAAAAAAAAATTAGCTAAGCATTGTGGCATGTGCCTGTGGTCCCAGCTACTTGGGAGGCTGAGTCAGGAGAATCACTGGAGCCCAGAAGTTCAAGGTCAGAGTGAGATATGATTGCACCACCGTACTCCAGTCTGGGCAACAGGAGACCCTCTCTCTTTAAAAAAAAGAAAAATTCAGAAATCATATACTTTATAGGGAAGGCAGGACAGGAACTAAAGACAGGACTTTTTATCTGTCTTTAGAACTTGCCACAAAATATTGCAGTAATGACAGCCCCTGAGGCAGAGAAGCAAAAGGGATTTAAGAAGGAATTTCTGGAGCCACACATTCAGAACATTAAATGGCTTTAGAGTTGTCACCAACTGGTTCCGGTGGCAGGATGCCCAAACACATTCAGATGGGAACCAGCAGTAATGAGTATTGTCAGGAATCATCTGTTAGATTTCTAAACACACACGAACAGGAAGGAGGAAGGACCTCTTCCTGTGAAACCAGAGAGGCTTGTGCCTCAAGCCTGGGCTACTCAATCAGAAACTCTAGGAAACATGTATTTTTACAAAGCTCTACAGACAATTCTGTTACCCAGTGCTATGGTTTAATGTGTCTGGCAAATGCCAGGCGTTGGAACCGAATCCCCAGTGTGGCAGTCGTGAGGGGCAGGGCCTTTTAGAGGCGATTGGGTCATGAAGGCTCTGCTGTTGTGAATGGATTAACCCATTCATGGGTTCATGGGTTAATGGATTAGTGGTTATCATGGGAGTGGCACTGGTGGCTTTATAAGAGGAAGAGAGCCTTGAGCTAGCACACGCAGCCCCTTCCACTGGGCGACACCCTCACAACTCTGCAGTCTCCACCAGCAAGAAGGCTTCTACCAGATGCTGACCCTTGACCTTGGACTTCTCAGCCTCCACTGTAAAAAGTAAATTCCTTTCCTTTAGAAATTTCCCAGTTGCAGGTATTCTGTTATAAGCAACAGAAAATGGACTACGACACCCTGACAGGGCTAAGAACTGCTTCAGTAGATGCTCTTCTTTTCCTCACCCATTGTGACCAGGGACTCAGGCCTCCACAGTGCTGCAGCATACTACAGTTTCACATAATATGAGCAGGGTGCAGTGGCTTTTGCCTGTAATCCCAGCCCTTTGGGAGGCCGAGGTGGGTGGATCACCTGAGGTCAGGAGTTCAAGACCAGCTTGGCCAACATGGTGAAACCCCGTCTCTACTAAAAATACAAAAATTAGCCGGGCTTGGTGGTGGGTGTCTGTAATTCCAACTACTTGGGAGGCTGAGGCAGGAGGATCGCTTGAACCAGGGAGGTGGAGGTTGCAGTGAGCCGAGATGGGGCCACTACACTCTAGCCTGGGCGACAGAGTGAGACTCCATCTCAAAAACAAAGAAACAAAAAACATAGTCATTGGCCAAGCACAGTGGCTCATGCCAGTAATCCCAACATTTTGGGAAGCTGAGGCAGGTAGACCCTTTGAGGCCAGGAGTTCAAGACCAGTCTGGGCAAGAATCACACCACTGCACTCTGGCCTGTGTGACATAGTGAGACTCTGTCTCTTAAAACCAAGAATAAAAACCAAAAATTGACATAATAATGATATTTGTGACTGATAACAAATACTGAGACATAGAAGAATTTTAGGAATCTCATACAATTTTGGAACACATATTGATAATACATATTGATAATACAAAGAAGGTTAAATATCATTTCTCATTTAACAATGCTTCCCATATAATTATTTACTTAGTAAATAAGCCTAACACATCTCTCTTGGACTCCCAGGGGTCCTTTTTGGAACCTCTAAAAGTTAGTTTGAGGTTAAAAGGACAATTTTAGAATTTAAAATTTGACTTTGGGAAGTTTATCCAATATGAAAGGTTTAAAACACTTGATCAAAATAGGAGTACAGGTCACTGCAAAGTAATAGTCATTCATTCAGCTAAAGTGATAATTCAGATTTCAAAAAGCAAAAACCTTTACTCTTTGATAGACGCTCAGTTTTTCAAACAATCAAAAGACCTAATGAAGATAGCATAAGACCTAATGAAGATAGCATAAGACCAACAGAATCTGTCTCTCCTTCTCCCCTTTTTTACAGTTGATCTCAAAGGTAAACAAAATCTTTTGCTTTTACTAATACTACACCATGGCCACTGTGTAGACTCCAGAATCAAATGGCTCAAAACCTAAGTCATAAAGTCACAGACAAATCAAGCAAGTTTCAAAAATATCTCCTAGCATTTTGGGAGGCTGAGGCGGGAGGATCTCTTGAGCCCAGGAGTTCAAGATCATCTGGGACAACACAAGGAGGCGCCATCCCTTCAAAAAGTAAAAAAAAATCAGGCAGGTGTGGAGGCATGCACCTGTAGTCCCAGCTACTCAGGAGGCTGAAGTGGGAGGATAACTTGAGCCTGGGAGGCCGAGGCTGTAGTGAGCCGTGATCTTGCTGTTGTGTTCCAGCTTGGGCAACAGAGCAGGACTGTGTTTCAAAAACAGTAACAACAACAAGAAAGACTGCAGAAGCTATTAACAGGTTTACAATCTTAAAACATATCACAGAGACAGTATAAACCTGTCTAAACCAATAGACTCAGAGCAAATGTCTAAGTTAAATTCAGACGATGTTTTTATTTTATTGTATCAACAATATTAAAACTGGTTTTATTTACCAAAGATGTTGCATGCATTTGGAAAGCATTTGGGCTTATTTACTTAATTTATAAATGCTAATTTATTTATAAGTCAATTTGGTACCATGTAGACAATATACAAGCAGACATGTGCATATAAAAATACATGCAGACGGCTGGGTGTAGTGACTCATGCCTATAATCCCAGCACTTTGGGAGGCTGAGGCTGGTGGATCGCCTGAGGTCAGGAGTTCAAGACCAGCCTGATCAACATGGAGAAACCCCATCTCTACTAAAAACACAAAATTAGCTGGGCGGGGTGGCAGGCGCCTGTAATTCCAGCTACTCAGGAGGCTGAGGCAGGAGAATCGCTTAAACTCGGCAGGTGGAGGTTGCGGTGAGCTGAGATCCTGCCATTGCACTCCAGCCTGGGCAACAAGAGCGAAACTCCGTCTCAAAACAAAACAAAACATGCAGACATAAATAACATAAATAAGGGTCTTATAGCTTTCATTTCAAAATTATAGCCATGAGACTGGTAAAACTCACTAGTTTAAAAAGACAGGTGGATTAAACTGTGTCTCTGTAAATGGAACAGATTAAAGTTTATCTGTCTCACATAGTTGAAGCCTTTACTGAAATAATAATAAGAGATAATAATCTTTAATTATCAGATTTCAACCAGGAAAAACAGCCAATATTTGTGGGTTTTGAACCTTTTAACCAAAAGGAAGTGGCTCCCTAATTGGGAATCAAATCCAGTCCACAGCGGTGAAAGCACAGAATTTTAACTCCTAGGCCACAAGGTGGAGTGGCCCACCACTACAAATCCTGCAGGGACTCCAAAGCAGGCAGTTTAAGCGTACAAAGGATTTTAACTTTGTTTTCTGTCAGATTTTTGTTCTGAAACTTTTGTTAGGAAGATGTCTAAGGCTAGCCATGATACTATTAGTGCCTTTCTTTTAATTTGATCTTTCCCTAAACACAAATAAGGCGCTTGTTTGGAATTTGAGGTCTCTAAAATAGTTTTAGTTTAGGGGGCCTTTGTAACTTAAAGAATCAATCTTTTGGCCACTGATGATTAGAATTTCCTGAGATGTGGCCAGGCATGGTGGCTCAAGCCTGTAATCCCAGCACTTTGGGAGGCCGAGGGGTGGCGGATCACTTGAGGTCAGGAGTTCAAGACCAGCCTGCCAACATGGTGAAACCCTGTCTCTACTAAAAATACAAAAATTAGCTGGGTATGGTGGCTTGCCTCTGTAATCCCAGTTACATGGGAGGCTGAGACAGGAGAATTGCTTGAACCTGGGAGGTGGAGGTTGCAGGGGGCCGAGATTGAGCTACTGCACTCTAGCCTGGGTGCCAGAGTGACACTCTGTCTCAAAAAAAAAAAATTTCCCCAGATGTACTTATGCAAATAGCAACTCAATCTAATAAGCCTCTTCATGGAATGCCCAGGAGGTTATTTTCCAGGTTCCAATTAAGTTTTTACCAATAAACAAGAGGTGCTTCTTGGAGAGGGCATAGAACAGGCAGCCTCAACGATCCCCATCCTCACAAATTCACTCCCAGGAATAGACTAAGGCAGCAAAAGGCTGTTGCCACAGATGATAAAGGATGGTGTTTTTACGTACAGGGCCTCTAGTATCCCACAAATTTGTGGGGGGCCGCCAGTCATACACCTATTAATCTGTGACACGAGGCAGGCTCTCCTAGGATTGGACTTTCCCAGGACTAACCAGGCAGCAAGGGTTGAGACAACAAAAGCACCTTATAAATGGGACTCATTGGCCGGGCGCGGTGGCGCGTGCCTGTAATTCCAGCTACTCAGGAGGCTGATGCAAGAGAATCGCTTGAGCCCAGGAGGCAGAGGTTGCAGTGAGCTGAGATCACGACACTGCACCCCAGCCTGGGTGACAGAGCGAGACTCCGTCTAAAAAACAACAACAACAACAACAACAAAAAACTGCAGGGCCAGCTGGCACAGTGGGCTTCTGGGGGTTCTAGGTCCATGTTCTACCCTAGGGCACCCCTCTTTATGACAGATCAATACCAAAATACAAGGGAAAAGACTGAGAGAAAAAGGATCAGACAATATGAATATTCATGCCTAAAAATACACCAGAATTGCTACGTAACCCGACTAGTCACACAAATCCTTTTCTCCAATTAATCAAGATTTTAGGAAAGGGAAAAGAGACAAACAGTGATTTCTCCTGTCTACTTGACCGGATTTCATGGAGAGAGGCCGGGAGCCTGGCTGGTAGGAATTTCTTACCCTTCTGATGCTTTGTCAGGTCCTGGGTTCCCTGGACTGTGGCTTCCAGAAATGTAGAGCAGCTTTAGGATCCTGTTGTGACGCCAACACTGTAGGGGCCAAGGAAAACTTTCCCAAAGGTTTGCTGAACATCAACAGACAAAGGCAGATTATTAAGAGACAAGGCATGCAAATCTATTTAACATGCACAGGGGAAAATCACAGAGCGACTACCCCAGCTTCCCAGTGAAGCACGAAAGCTTTTCTGCTTTTTTTTTTTTTTTTTTTTTTAGACAGTCTCGCTCTGTTGCCCAGGCTAGAGTGCAGTGGCGCCATCTCGGCTCACTGCAACCTCCACCTCCCAGGTTCAAGTGATTCCCATGCCTCAGCCTCCAGAGTAGCTGGGAATACCCCACTACCACACCTGGCTAATTTTTTGTATTTTTAGTAGATATGGGGTTTAGCCATGTTGGCCAGGCTAGTCTTGAACTCCTGACCTCAAGTGATCCACCCACCTGGGCCTCCCAAAGTGTTGGGATTACAGGCGTGAGCCACTAGGCCCAGACTTTTCTACCATTTTGAGATTACAGAAAAAATGGCTCTGAGCATGGCCCCAAAAAGTTTATGGTGGTAAGTCAGGTGACAGTGGCAAGACATTATGGATGGGACAGAAGAGGATGCCTGGCTAGCAAAGGTGGTCTTGTTGTGCAGCTGAAACCTCACGGGTAGCAGCCCTCAGAGAGAAGAGGTGGGAAATATTCCTTTCAGATCTTGAGAGATGTCAGACTCTCAGTTCATCTTTCCTAGGTCTGGACCAGCGAGGACCTCAGAAAGCCTGGCTGCAGGGATGCAGATTTGCTCTACAGATGCAAAGCTCAGCGCAAAAGACAGCTTGACAGGGCTGCTTGGCTCTCTGAAGAGCTATCTCAAAATATGTCAACAAAGGATATTTTGGGGTGAAATATTTTGGTTTCCTTCAATATCTCAGGCCCTTTGGAGCTTAAAATCAAGTTATCTGACCAGACCTATGATCTGATTTCTTTTGAGAACTTAGAAGAAAACTTAGAATGAAATAACAAGAACAAGCCATGGGAATGTGGGAAAATGAGAGGCTGGAGTTGGATGTTTTGATCCTCAGAATCCTCATTTAACAAATGAGGAGTAAAACACTGTATATATAGTGTATGTCTCTATATACAGATATACAGAGTTGCTGGATTAATGTATTTGGGACATTCTTAGGTTAAAAAATTAATTTTTAAATCTGAACTGTAAATATTACTGGGTGTCCTGTACTTTTATTTGCTAAACCTGGCAGCCTTAGTAATTTTAAACAAAAAAATGAAATATAATGTTTGCTAAAAAATAGACTCTATTAATCAATTTCAGTCATTTTCTCCAAAACCTTCCTAGGAGAAATTACTCTGTTTTAAAAGAGGGCCGAGGTGTTAAGTCGCACTGACCAAAATTTGCTAACTGACCTCTAGAGGGAGCCAAATTGATAAAGAAACCGAAATGACATCCTAAATCCAGTGAATTTCTCTCTTTTTCTTTTTTTTTTGATGGAGTCTTGCTCTGTCGCCCAGGCTGGAGTGCAATGGCGCGATCTCGGCTCACTGCAACCCCCACCTCCTGGGTTCAAGCGATTCTTCTGCCTCAGCCTCCCGAGTAGCTGGGATTACAAGCTGGCACCACTACCCCTGGCTAATTTCTTCTGTTTTTAGTAGTGACTTTTAGTATTTTTCGTAGACATGGCCGGGCGCCGTGGCTCACGCCTGTAATCTCAGCACTTTGGGAGGCCGAGGCGGGCGGATCACGACGTCAGGAGATCGAGACCATCCTGGCTAACATGGTGTAACCCCGTGTCTACTAAAAAAAATACAAAAAAAATTATCCGGGTGTGGTGGCGGGCACCTGTAGTCCCAGTTACTCAGAAGACTGAAGCAGGAGAATCGCTTGAACTAGGGAGGTGAAGGTTACAGTGAGCCGAGTTTGCACCACTGCACTCTGGCCTGGCGACAGAGCAAGACTCTGTCTCAAACAACAACAACAAAATGATGCCATTATAACAATCTATGACCCAGCCAGGTTTGTCTCAAAATATAAAGCGGGAGAGGCTGGGCACAGTGGCTCACACCTGCAATCCTAGCACTTTGGGAGGCAGAGGTAGGCAGATCACTTGAGGCCAGGAGCTCGAGACCAGCTTGGTCAACATGATGAAACCCCATCTCTAGTAAAAATACAAAAATTAGCCGGGCGTGGTGGTGAGCACCTTTAATCTCAGCTACTCAGGAGGCTGAGGCAAGAGAATTACTTGAACCTGGGAGACGGAGGTTGCAGTGAGCCGAGATCATGCCACTGTACTCCAGCCTGGGCAAGGGAGTGACAGTCCATCTCAAAAAAAAAAAGAGAGAGAGCATTTGGGGCCGAGTGTGGTGGCCCATACCTGTAGTCCCAGCATTTTGGGAGGCCAAGGCAGGAGGATCCTTGAGGCCACAAGTTCAAAGCCAGGCTGTGCAACATCTCTACAAAAAACACATTAGCTGGTCATGGTGTTTCATGGTGGTAGTCCCAGCTACTCAGGAGGCTGAGGCAGGAGGATCACTTGAGCCCAAGAGTTGGAAGCTGCAGTGAACTATACACCACTGCACCCCAGCCTGGATGACGAAGACCTTGTTTCATTTAAAAAAAAAATTTTAATTAATTATTTAATTCAAATAAAGAGGGAACACTTGGAATTTAGAAAACCCTCTCTTCAAAAGCCTATTTTGCAAGTCTGTGATCTCAGAAAATTTCAAAAGCAAAGACTAGACTGCAAAAATTGAACATTTACTCTTTCTTTTTGCCTTTTTTTTTTTTTTTCTTTGACGGAGTCTCATTCTGTCTCCCAGGCTGGAGTGCAGTGGCATGATCTTGTGCCTCAGCCTCCTGAGTATCTGGGACTACATGTGTGCGCCACCATGCCCAGCTAATTTTTTGTATTTTTAGTAGAGTTGGGGTTTCACTATGTTGGCCAGGCTGGTCTTGAACTCCTGACCTCAGGTGATCCACCGGCCTCGGCCTCCCAAAGGGTTGGGGTTACAGGTGTGAGCCACTGTGCCCAGGCTTGCCTTCTTGACACAAAAATTATAATCCTGCATGAGGCAGATGCATGAAGCCAACAGAATAGGGAAAGGTCATATACATGTTGGGGGACCCAAGCATATTATGTATTTAGTATTCCAATAATGTCCCTTACAATGTTATTCAGTGTCACAGCCAATCTGGCTTCATCAAGTACCCTTTTTTTTTTTAAAGAGAGATGGGGTCTTGATATGTTGTCCAGGCTGTAGTGCAGCGGCTATTCACAGATGTGATCATAGCACACTCTGGGCTCTAACTCCTGGGCTGAAAGTGATCCTCCCACCTGAGCCTCCCTAGTAGCTCTCTGCTAATTTCTTTTTTTTTTTCTTTTTGAGACAAGGTCTTGCTTTGTTACCCAGGCTGGGGTGCAGTGGCTATTCACAGGCATGATCACAGCGCATTGCAGCCTCAACCTACCAGACTCGAGTGATCCACCCATCTCAGTCTCCTGAGTAGCTGGAACTACAGGCACATGCCAGCACACTTGGCAATTTCTTTTTTATTTATTTTTATAGAGACAGGGTCCCACTTTGTTGCTCTGGCTGATCTTGAACTCCTGGGATTAAGCAGTCCTCCCACCTCAGCCTCCCAAACTTCTAGGATTACACGTATGAGCCACCACACCCAGCTCCTGATAATTAAAAAAAATATTTTTTAGAAACGGGGCCTGGCTATGTTGCCTAGGCTGGTCTCAATCTCCTGGCCTCAAGCAATTCTCCTGCCTCAGCCTCCCAAGTAGCTGGTACCACAGGTGCATGCCACCATGCCCAGCCTCAAGTACTTTCTTATGTCTAATGTTTAGCCAGTAGTTATTCAAATCCAAGCAAAGAAAAATAATTTCTAACCTCTTAGCACTCACATTCTTGATTAGAATATATGCCATGTCCCTATTATCTGGAGGTCATCCTTTGGGGCTACTCTAACCCTCCACAAACATCAGAAAAAAAAAAAGGAAAATCTTCCTCAGTGCCTGAAGTAACTATAGTAGAAGATGATTTAACCAGCAGTCTAACTGGTAAACAAATTGTTCTAAAATAATTTTCATGTGATCATCCATTGTTAAAAATTAGGTCATTGCAGGCTGGGAGAGGTGGCTCATGCCTGTAATCTCAGCACTTTGGGAGATGGGTCACTTGAGGCCAGGAGTTCGAGACCAGCCTGGCCAACAGATGAAATCCCGTCTCTACTAAAAATTCAAAAATTGGCCGGGCACGGTGGCTCAATCCTGTAATCCCAGCACTTTGGAAGGCCAAGGAGGGCAGATCACAAGGTCAGGAGATCGAGACCATCCTGGCTAACACGGTGAAACCCCGTCTCTACCAAAAATACAAAAAAAATTAGCCAGGCATGGTGGTGGGCGCCTGTAGTCCCAGCTACTTGGGAGGCTGAGGCAGGAGAATGGCATGAACCTGGGAGGCAGAGCTTGCAGTGAGCCGAGATTGCGCCACTGCACTCTAGCCTGGGCGACAGAGGGAGACTCCATCTCAGAAAAAAAAAAAAAATTAGACGGGCATGATGGTGCATGCCTGTAATCCCAGCTACTCAGGAGACTGAGACAAGAGAATCACTTGAACCCAGGAGGCAGAAGCTGCAGTGAGCCAAGATTGTGTCAACGCACCCCAGCCTGGGTGACAGAGCGAGACTCTGTCTCAAAACAAGCAAACAAACAACAACAACAAAACTACATCCAAATATATTAGAGATAGATCAATATTTAAAATTTATTTTTTATTGTTTAGAGACAGAGTCTTGCTCTGTCACCCAGGCTGGAGTGCAGTGACATGATCATAGCTTACTGCAGCCTCCAACTCCTGGGCTCAAGCAACCTTCCTGTCTTAGCCTCTCAAAGCACTGGGATTAGAGTTGTGAGCCACCATGCCTGGCCTGATTTAAAACATTGTAATCATTACGCTCTTTTAGAATTAATTAAGATATTTAAACTTCAGATATATTCATCATTGAAATGGGTCAAGTTGCAGATTTCCTGGGTAATATATTCATTTTATGAAAACCAGTAACCTGAAATGATGCATTTGATTGGGTGGACAGCAAAGCTATGTCTGCTATTATATACTATATACTAGGATGCAAGTTCTATGAAAGCCAAAACTTTGTTTTGTTCAGCCCCTCATCCCTGCCACCAAGAACAGAGTCTGATATATAATAAACACAAAATAAATGTTTTTTGAATGAATTAATGCATGCTAACTCATTTTTCAAAATTTATGTTTAATTGTGGCAATATAAACATAGCATAAAATTTAACATCTTTTTTGTTGTTTTTTCGTTTATTTGTTTTTTGAGACAGGGTCTCACTGTCACCCAAGCTGCAGTGCAGTGGGGCAATCTCAGCTCACCACAGCCTCCACTTCTCGAGTTCAAGTGATCCTCCCACCTCAGCCCCTGCAAGTAGCTGGGACTACAGGCACATGCTACCAAGCCCGGCTAATTTTTGTATTTTTAGTAGAGACGGGGTTTCGCCATGTTGGCCAGGCTGGTCTTGAACTCCTGAGCTCAAGGGATCCACCTGCCTTGACCTCCCAAAGTGCTGGGATTACAGGTGTGAGCTACCGCACCCGGCCAACATCTTAACCATTTTTAAGTGTACAGTTTAGTTTGTCTTGCAATACTGAGTCTCTATACCCATTAAACAACAATGCCCCACTTTTCCTCCCTTCAGTACTTTCTAACTCTATGAAGATAGAGAACTCAAGGTACCTCATATCAGTGTAATTACACAGTATGTGTCCTTTTGTGACTGGCTTATTTCACATAGCATAGTGTTCTCAAGGTTCATCTATGTGGCACATCAGAATTTCCTTCCTTTTCAAGGCTGAGTAATATTCCACTGCATAGGTATACCACCTTTTCTTTATCCATTCGTCCACTGATGGACACTTGGGCTGTGTCCATCTTTTGGCTATTGTGAATAATGTTATGTGAAAATAGATGTTCAGATATTGAAGATCTTCCTTTCAATTTTTTGGATGGGTGAGGGAGGTTTATATCCAGGAGTGTCATTGCTGAATCGTGTGGTAATTCCATTTTTAACTTTCTGAAGACTTTCCATACTGTTTTCCATAATGGCTGCACCATTTTACATTTTCTCCCACCATCCACGAGCATGTTTCTAACTAACTCCTAAGTTTGGTGATCTGGTTTCCAGGTGTGGTGCCGAGGAGCAGCAGGACATTAGGAGGTGTTAGCAGGTAAAACAATAGGACAAAGTATCATCTGGCAATCTACTACTGAGAGACAAGAATTCCAAGAAGCAAAATTAGTACTATATTATTACAATATTCAATCACGATGCTTTCAGTGGTGTTCTGGAGATGCCATGAAAAACGTTACGTTGATTTTTCACTGTGCAAGGAGGCAGGCATCTATCTATTTCAGAAAGACATACATTGATTCTCAATTATGTAAGTATTGTCATACTTAATTTTGTTGTTTAAAAAACTAAGACTTCTATCAAATATGGTGAAATTTTCAGCCGGATGCAGTGGCTCACGCCTGTAATCCCAGCACTTTGGGAGGGTGAGGCAGGTGGTGGATCATGAGGTCAGGTGTTCAAGACAAGCCTGGCCAACATAGTGAAACCCCGTCTCTACTGAAAAAAAATACAAAATGTTAGCCAGGTGTGGTGGCGGGCACCTGTAATCCCAGCTACTTGGGAGGCTGAGGCAGGAGAATCGCTTGAACCTGGAAGGCGGAGATTGCAGTGAGCCAAGATCGTGCCACTGCACTCCAGCTCAGCTGACAATGCGAAGCTCCGTCTCAAAAAAAAAAAAAAAAAGTGAAATTTCCAAAGGACTGGTGGTCATTTTAATTTATCCAGAAATGTCATTTATAGAGGATGTATCCCTTCCCTATGATGCCCCGTTAGTGGGATGTTACTGCTTCCATATAAAATAATAAATCATATGGATACTAATACCCTCCCGTATTAGTTCATTCTTGAACTGTTATAAATACATACCTGAGACTAAGTAATTTATAAAGAAAAGAGGTTTAATTGGCTCATGGCTCCACAGGTTATACAGAAAGCATCATTCTAGCATCTGCTCGGCTTCTGGAGAGGCCTCAGGAAACTTACAATCATGGCGGAAGGTGAAGGGGGAGCCCACAGGTTACATGTCCCGAGGAGCAAGAGCGAGAGGGGAGTTGCCACGCACTTTAAAACAGCCCCATCTTGCGTGAACTAGCACCAAGGGGCTGGTGGTAAAACATTCTGCCCCATGATCCAATCATTTCCACCGGTCCCCACCGCCAACACTGGGGATTACAGTTTCACATGAAATCTGGGCGGGGACACACATCCAAACCATATCACCTCCCAAATATAAAATGTGATGCTATAAGGACAAATACTAAGCTAAAATGATATTTGTAGTTCATAGTGTTTGTGTCATTGTGAAATGTTTATTGATTAAGAGGGAATCTGGCCAGACACAGTGGCTCACGCCTGTAATCCCAGCACTTTGGGAGGCCGAGGCGGGCAGATCACAAGGTCAGGAGATCGAGACCATCCTGGCTAACTCGGTGAAACCCCGTCTCTACTAAAAATACAAAAAATTAGCCGGGCGTGGTGGCGGGCGCCTGTAGTCCCAGCTACTCGGGAGGCTGAGGCAGGAGAATGGCGTGAACCCGGGAGGCGGAGTTTGCAGTGAGCAGAGATTGCACCACTGCACTCCAGCCTGGGCGACAGAGCGAGACACCGTCTCAAAAAAAAAAAAAAAAAGAATTCGAGATCAGCCTGGCCAATATGGTAAAACCCTGTCTCTACAAAAAGACACAAAAATTAGCTGGGCATGTTAGCACACGCCTGTGATCTCAGCTACTCGGGAAGCTGAGGCAGGATAATCTCTTGAACCCAGGAGGCGGAGGTTGCCGTGAGCTGAGAAAGCACCACTGCACTCCAGCCTGGGTGACAGAGCGAGACGCCATCTCAAAAAAGAAAAAAAAGAAAAAGAAAAGAAGGAATCTATTTAGCAAGGAAAAACCTTGGGAAGTAAGTTGATCTTTAGACATGTGTGAAATAGGATACTTGAGGGTGAGGATAAAAATCAGGATATTCTAGGTTTCCTGAAGCTGTGTTCTTTCTCCACTCAACTCATCTTTCATCAACCCAAATTTACAGGCCAAACCATTGAAGAATGACAAGTCTAACCTCTAATTACCATGGCGGGTAGAGCGGGGAGGAGATGGTGCACTGTGCACAGAGCACCAGGAACCCAAGGGAAGTTAGGGGAGACCCAGGCCCTGAGGAGGGCCATGACCTAGTGATGACACACAAGGGGCATTATTACAGTGTAGGCAGGGTGCCCCTGGGAGGGATGGGTGGGTGGGAGTCAGGAGAGATGTGAGCCTCCTACCAGGAAGACCATACTGAGGCCACCAGGTTGAGAGCCACCTGGCTGGGGGGCTTGTCCAGGGACAGCAGGGGCAGAGGCATGGAGGTGAGCTCTGTGTGACAGGAGCCAGGCCTGAGAACGCTCAGGGAGGAGGGGGACCGGGGAGTTAGGAGTCCTGTTTGTGAAAAGCTTGCTCGGGCGGTGCACTAGCAGAGACTGCAGCCAGGAGACTTGAGAGGTCGGGGAACAGGGCACGATCTAGAGAAGGTGTGGAAATTGAGAATAGGGCCAGGCACCGTGGCTCATGCATGTAATCCCAGCACTTTGGGAGGCTGAGGTGGGAGAATCACTGGAGCTCAGCAGTTCAAGACGAACATAGTGAGACCCTGTGTCTACAAAAAGTTTAAAAATTAGCCAGGCACGGTGGTGCACACCTGTAGCCCCAGCTACTTGGGGAGGCTGAAGCGGGAGGATCACTTGAGCCCAGGAGTTTGAGGCTGCAGTGAGCTAGGATTGCACCACTGCACTCCAGCCTGGGTGACAGAGTGAGACCTTGTCTCTAGATAAATAAATAAATAAATGAAAAAAATCACGCCTGTAATCCCAGCACTTTGGGAGGCCAAGGCAGGCGGATCAGGAGGTCAGGAGATCAAGACCATCCTGGCTAACACGGTGAAACACCGTCTCTACTAAAAATACAAAAAATTAGCTGGGCGTGGTGGCAGGCGCCTGTAGGCCGAGCTACTCGGGAGGCTGAGGCAGGAGAATGGCGTGAAACCAGGAGGTGGAGCTTGCAGTGAGCAGAGATTGCGCCACTGCACTCTAGCCTGGGCGACAGAGCAAGACTCCATCTCAAAAAAAAAAAAAAAAGAAAGATAAAAAGAAAGAAAGAAAAGAATAAATAAATGAAAAAAAAGAAAAATAAAGAAAGAAATTGAGAATAAACAAGTGGTGAATAATCCGAATGGCAGAGCCATGGGAAGGGGTGCAGGAACTGTCACAAACAGCAAGGCTGTTATTTCACCATCACTTTATGTGCCACACTTGGGGTTCCTGGGAAAAGCAAGGTCCTTGCTCTTCTAGGTTCACAGCCAGGAAATCGTGCAGTGAACCCAAGTCTCCTCTGGTCACATCAACATCAAGAGCTGAACTGGGACTAGAAGTCACCGCCCCAGAGCTTTTTGCTACCAGGTGAGCCTTGACCCTGTCATTTCCCAGTGCTAAAAATTATTTCCCTTACTAGAAAAACCTTTTGTTTCTAATAAATGCTTTGTGTTTTTTAACAGGCAGTGGGTTATGGGGACTGGCAGTGGAGGAACATACCCGTTGAAAATCAGACTAGGGGCCGGGCGCCGTGGCTCATGCCTGTAATCCCAGCACTTTGGGAGGCCGAGGTGGGCAGATCACCTGAGGTCAGGAGTTCAAGACCAGCCTGGCTAACATGGCGAAACCCCATCTCTACAAAAAATACAAAAAAATTAGCTGGGCATGGTGGTGCATGCCTGTAATCCCACCTACTTGGGACGCTGAGGCAGGAGAATTGCTTGAACCTGGGAGGAGGAGGCTGCAGTGAGCCAAGGTCATCATTCCATTGCACTCCAGCCTGGGCAACAAGAGTGAAACTCCCTCTCAAAAAAAAGAAAAAAAGAAAAGAAAAGAAAATCAGACTAGGGCTGGGTACAGTGTGGCTCAAACCTGTAATCCCAGCACTTCGGGAGGCCAAGGCCAGAGGATCACTTGATCCCAGGAGGCTGACGCTGCAGTGAGCCGTGATCATGCCACCACACTCCAGCCTGAGCAACACAGTGAGACGTTGTCTCTAAAAAAGAAAAAGAAAATAAAACTAACACTTTGGTTTCCTCAGCGATGTTTGCTTAGGAAGTGGCCTGAATTTTACACTTTTTAAAAGTCTTTTTTAGTGACACTAGGCTTGTTTTGTTTGGTTCAGTGATAGGGTCTTACTCTGTTGCCCAGGCTAGAGTGCGGTAGCATGATCTAGGCTCACTGCAACCTCCGCCTCCCAGGCTCAAGCGATTCTCCCACCTTAACCCAAGCAGGCGCATGCCACCACTCCTGGCTAATTTTTTTTGAAATTTAGTAGAGATGAGGGAGGCAGGTCTTAACATGTTGCCCAGGCTGGTCTCGAACTCCTGAACTCAAGCAATCCACCTGTCTCGGCCTCCCAAAGTGCTGAGGTTACAGGTGTGAGGCACTGCTCCCTGCCAACACTAGGTTTTTGATGCCTTATACTGAGACTAATGTTGAGTTGTAGAGGTTTTATATTAATATTAACCACTAAGCATGGGCTGGACTAATTATTTTGGCCTAAAATGATGGTATTCATCTATTTTGCAAGCAATGAAGCAACGGCTTTTTTGTGTATGTATAAAACTTCAGTGGAGATTTCAGAAAATCTCTAAATGTAAGACTGTGTAGATTGTTTATGTTGTTTAAGACCTTAAAAAAATAACTAGAATGATAGAGAATGAGTCTTGGTCACATTTTATTTCTCAACTGCAAGTTGACTTATTTGGTATTTGAATCTTTAAAACTGAAAGCAAGAAAATTACTTCTAGTTAGTTACAAACAAAATAGCCCAAGGCACTGCTCTATTCTAGAATGTTCTGCAGAAAGTGTGGTTTAGGATTTATAACAATGATGAAGAGAAGAGCAAGATAGAATGGCTGACCTCTTCCTGCTTCACCTTGTACAGTAGGGAGTCCTCGCAGAAAAAAACAACCTTGCAGCTTTGAAAAAGATCTGGGATCTAAAGTGAGACGGAGCGCGGTGGCTCACACCTGTAATCACAGCACTTTGGGAGACTGAGGGAGGCAGACTGCTTGAGGTCAGGAGTTTGAGACCAGCCTGGCCAACATGGTGAAACCCTGTCTGTACTAAAAATACAAAAATTAGCCGGGTGTGGCCGGGCACAGTGGCTCACGCCTGTAATCCCAGCACTTTAGGAGGCCAAGGCAGGCGCATCACAAGGTCAGGAGATCGAGACCATCCTGGCTAACATGGTGAAACCCCGTCTCTACTAAAAATACAAAAAATTAGCCAGGCATGGTGGCGGAAGCCTGTAGTCCCAGCTGCTGGGGAGGCTGAGGCAGGAGAGTGGCGTGAACCCGGGCGGCGGAGCTTGCAGTGAGCCAAGATCGTGCCACTGCACTCCAGCCTCGGTGACAGAGTAAGACTCCGTCTCAAAAAAAAAAAAAAAAATTAGTTGGGTGTGGTGGCAGGCTCCTGTAATCCCAGCTACCTGGGAGGCTGAGGCAGGAGAATCGCTTGAACCCGGAGGTCAGAGGTTGCAGTGAGTCAAGATCGCACCACTGCACTCCAGCCTGGGCAATAGAACGAGACTCTGTCTCAATAAATAAATAAATAATAAAGTGAAGGACAGAATGAAGCCGTGAAAATCAGGAGTCATGAGGGCATTTTTCTCAAAATATGGTGGTCCATGTATCCTCAGAGTCAGAATCTTCTGAGATGTTTACTATAAATACATATCCCTGGGTCTCATTCTAGAACTGCTGGGTGAAAATCTTTGGAAGAGAAGTTTGAGAACCTGTTAAACAAGCTCTCCAGGTAATTCTGTGCACGTTCAGTCTGAGAACTGCTGCATCTGAAGAGGTAAGCCCAGACTGCTGTCAAGGTCAATTCTGCCTCTTCCTGACACTCTGCCATTTCCATGACCACTTGGTGAGAAGTACTGCACTTAGCTTTTTCACACTTCTCAAAGTGACAGATTTATGTGTATTCATAAGGTTCCTTTTCAGTAAGTGAAAATACATCTGGGAAGATTCAGGGCTTCGCATTCATGTTCACATCTAACACTTGATTGAGACAATTGCTCTGATCTTGGGGGGATGTTCAACTTCAGGCTATGTTTTCTCAAAATCAAGTATTGATTGATGGATGGATTTTTAAGGTGAATGTCATCTCAAGATTTTATTAAAGTATGGAACTCTTCATGAATTTGCATGTCATCCTTGCCCAGGGGCCATGCTAATCTTCTCTGTATCATTCCCATTCAAATTCGAATATTTAACTTGACGCTTATAAAGAAAAATAAATGTTCACCTTAGAGTTGTGACTTAAGACTATTTTTTGGTCAGGTGCAGTAGCTCACACCTGAAATCTCAGCACTTTGGGAGGTGGAGGCAGGAGGGTTGCTTTAGCTGGGGAGCTTGAGACCAGCCCAGGCAGTATAGTGAAACCACATCTCGACAAAAATAAATAAAGGCTATTTTAAATATAATGTTACATACATATGAGCAAATATAATATTAAATTCCTTAGTGTTATCGGTGTCTGAATCCAATACAAAATGTACAAATGAAATGCAAACAAAACTATAAAACTAATAAAAATTAAAATTGGCAGCACCGCTGAGACAGATGGTGTTGTTTGCTGAAACTAAATTGCTCATATTAGGTTTATAGTAGTAGAAAGATGTAGCTTCAGGTCCACTTTAATTCTTCATTAAAGTAACATGACTGCAGATAAGGTTTTGTTTGCTAAATGGGAATAATTAGACTTCATACTTAACCAAACTTTCCCTAGCAAGCAATCCTTCAATGTCACTTTTTTTTTTTTTTGATATGGGATCTCGCTCTGTCATGCAGGCTGGAAGACAGTGGTACAATCACAGCTCACTGCAGCCTTGATCTCATGGGCTTAAGAGATCCTCCCGCCTCAACCTCTTAAGTAGCTGGGGCTAGAGGCACGAGCCACCACTCCTGGTTAATTTTTGTACTTTTTGTAGAGATGGAGTTTCATTATGTTGCCCAGGCTGGTCTTGAACTCCTGGGTGCAAGTGATCTGCCTGCTTCGGCGGCGCAAACTGCTAGGATTACGGGCGTCAGCCACTGTGCCCAGCCTTCAACACAAGTTTTAATGAAATTTTTCTGCAACTTTCAGACACCTACAGCCCTCTAGAGGAGGGGCTTTTCTATTTTCTGCAAAGAACAAGATAGTAAATATTTATAGGCTTTGTAGGCTAACAGGCAAATTAAGGTATTATATAGGTACTTACAAAACAAGGAAATGTCTTTTTCACACAAATAAGATACTGCTGGACACTGATATCAATCACAGCATAAGATTTTAATTGTCTATATTCATTGCTTGAGGGCATTTATAGAATTTTATTATATTCTTTATTTGATGTTTGCCTTTTAACACATTACTACACTGCAGATTAATCATTTCCCCTCGAAGGTTATGTAGAGGCTCCTCAACAGCACAATTAAATGGGTTTTGAAATCTGAGAATATCCTGGCTGGGTGCCGTGGCTCACACCTGTAATCCCAGCAGTTTGGGAGGCCGAGGCGGGCAGATCACGAAGTCAGGAGATTGAGGCCAAACTGGCTAACATGGTGAAACCCTGTCTCTACTAAAAATACAAAAAAATTAGCCGGGTGTGGTGGCTGGCGCCTGTAGTCCCAGTTGCTCGGGAGGCTGAGGCAGGAGAATGGCGTGAACCTGGGAAGTGGAGCTTGCAGTGAGCTGAGATCGCGCCACTGCACTCCAGCCTGGGTGACAGAGCGAGACTCCGTCTCAAAAAAACTTAAAAAAAAATGAGAATATCCTTTGCACTTGCATTGAGGTATGAAAAATATTGCTGGAACAGTATTGGAAAATATATTCTCTGCAAATTTGTACCGGATGGCGATCTTGCTTCTTGTTTTAATTTTTGACAGCAGAGGGAGTAAATAAAGCGGCTTGATACTGCTTATGGTTCCAACCACATTGTTGTCATCTAAATGACTTTATTGAATAGCAGTTTTATATACACCCTCTGTTTTGTCTTGTAGTTTGAGGCTTAATTCATTAAGAAACATTATCAAGTCTGCAGCAGAAGCTACTTTCCAAAGCCATTCAGAATTGTAGTGGTCACGGAAAGTCCTCATTTAGAAAAATTTGAATCTTAACTATGAGGTTAAAAAAAATTCCATACAATTTTACCACTACAAAACCATAGAACTGCTGTGTGATAGGGCAAATGAGGATATTTGCTTCTATTTATGACAAAAATTCACGGGATTGAACATTATTAAGTCCGTGAGAACAAATGAAATTCACTGTTGACACTATTGGCTGAATAACACATGATAGAGTCAAATATTTTTCACATATGTACCTGTTGATGACTAGTACAATGAATACAAAGAAGTCTTCCAACACCTTGAATTTTAAAAAAACTTTGTAAATTTGTTAAACTAGGCCTTTGTCTTCTCCACGTAGTTTTTTTTGGGATAGGATCTCACTCTGTCATCTAGGCTGGAGTGCAGTTGTGTTATCACAGCTCACTATAGCATCCAGCTCCTGGGCTCAAGCGAGCCCCCTACCCTAGCCTCCTGTGTAGCTGTGACTACAGGCATGCACCAGCATGCTCACTAATTTTTGTATTTTTTTGTAGAGATGGTTGGGGGGGGGGGTCTCTCTTTGTTGCCTAGGCTGGTCTTGAACTCCTGACTTTAAGCCATCCTCCCACCTTGATTTCCTAAAGCATTGGGATTACAGGCATGAGCCACCACACCTGATTTTTATCACTATCCATTTTAACACATCTTAGTAGATTCCCCATGAGATTGTACTGAATTGGTGTTTTCTCGAGTTCTCTGAAAATATTCTCAATTATATTTGTTCCATGTAGACCATTCATCATAGAGGCTAACATTCAGTGAGTTCAAACCAGGCATTGACTCCTTGAATAAACAACAACTGAATACTGTTAGAAATATCTGTTGAGTCATTAGAAGCCAAGAAAAGTCACTCAAAATCATTTGCGTTGTTTTAAAATTGGCTATTGATGTTGCTCTCAATATCCTCAACTGTTTGAGCAACTGTGTTTTTTTTTTTTTTGAGACGGTGTCTCGCTCTGTCGCCCACGCTGGAGTGCAGTGGCGTGATCTCGGCTCACTGCAACCTCCGCCTCCCAGGTTCACGCCATTCTCCTGCCTCAGCCTCCCGAGTAGCTGGGACTACGGATGCCCACCACCACGCCCAGCTAATTTTTTGTATTTTTAGTAGAGACGGGGTTTCACTGTGTTAGCCAGGATGGTCTCGATCTCCTGACCTTGTGATCCTCCCGCCTCGGCCTCCCAAAGTGCTGGGATTACAGGCATGAACCACCGTGCCCGGCCTTGAGTGACTGTTTTTTACCCAAAAGTGAATAGTCTTAAACTAGTTTATTTTCTCTGGACACATTTCTTTGGCTTCTGAAATTAAATATGATTTAATTAATTCACCATCAGTAAATGTGTTTGGTTGCCTAACAAATGAGCCATTTGGAAATTTATTTTGGCTGCAGCTTCATTTTTATTTTCTATTTTAGTGGAAAAAAATTATGCTGTAATGAGATATTCTTTCTGAAATTTCCTAATTTTTCTGAGCGGTTGCTTTCCTGTGAGTTGAGAATGTTGTGATGAATGCTTAGTCTGGTAATGCTGACCTACTATATGTCATTTTTTTCTTTAGCACATAATTCCTTGTCATCTAATTTGATGATAAAATAATTAGGCTGGGTGCAGTGACTCATGCCTGTAGTCTCAGCACTTTGGGAGGCCAGTGGATTGCTTGAGCCCAGGAGTTCAAGACCAGCCTGGACAACATGGCAAGACCCTGTCTCTACAAAAAAATACAAAAATTAGCCAGACGTGGTGGCCTGAGCCTGTAGTCCCAGCTACTTGGGAGGTTGATGTGGGAGGATCACCTGAGCCCCCAGGGAGGTTAAGGCTGTAGTGAGCTGTGATCGTGCCACTGCACTCCAGCCTGGGGGAAAGAGTGAGACCGTGTATAAAAAAAAAAAAAAAAAAAAGAAAAGAAAAGGAAAAAAAAGAAAAAAAATGGTGTATCGTTTAATTTCTATGAATTTGCCAGTTTTATTTCTGTAATTGATTTCTACCTTTATTCCGTTGTGGTCAGAGAGGATACATTGTATGATACTTTAAACAATCCACTGTTGGGTTGTGGCCTAACATAGGATCTACCCTGGGTAACTTTCCACGTACACCTGAGAAGAGTGTGTATCCTGTTGTTGTTGGGTAGACTGTTCTATGTCTGTATATGTCTAATAGACAGACAGTTGGTTTATTTTGTTAAATCATCTATTTCCTTACTTATCTTCTGTCTGGTTGTTCTATCCATTATTGACAGTGGGGCATTAAAGTCTACAACTGTTATCCTAGAACTGTTTATTTCTCCCTTCAATTCTATTAGTTTGTGCTTTATATATTTGGATGGTCTGTGAGGTGCATAGGTGTTTATAATTGTTTTGTTTTTTTTGAGACAGAGTCCCGCTCTGTCACCCAGTCTGGAGTGAAGTGGCACGATCTCGGCTCACTTCAACCCCCACCTCCCAGGTTCAAGCAATTCTGGGACTACAGGTGCACACCACCACGCCTGGCTAATTTCTGTATTGTTTTAATGAGATGGGGTTTTACCATATTGGTCAGGCTGGTCTCGAACTCCTGACCTCAGGTGATCCACCTGCCTCGGCCTCCCAAAGTGCTGAGATTACAGGCATGAGCCACCACACCCAGCAAATGTTTATAATTTTCAGAGAATTTCTCTTTCTGTCGCCCAGGCTGGAGTGCAGTGGCATGATTAAGGCTTACTGTGGCCTCAACCTCCTGGGCTCAAGTGATCCTCCCACCTCAGCCTCTCAAGTAGCTGGGACCACATGCATGTGCCACCATGCCTGGCTAATTTTTAAAATTTTTTGTAGAGATGGGATTTCACCATGTTGCCCATACCAGTCTTGAACTCCTGGGCTCAAGCGATTTGCCTACCTCAGCCTCCCAAAATACTGGGATTACAGGTGTGAGCCACTGCCCCCAGCCATATAATTATTATACCTTCTTGCTGTACCGAACCTTTTTATTAATCTATAATGTCTTTCTTTGTCAATTGTAACTTTAAAAAATTTAAAGTCTATTTTGTCTAATATTATTATAGCCATCCCTGGCCTATTTTACTTACTATTTGCATGGAATATCTTTTTCCATTTTTTCACTTCCAACGGATTGTGTCTTTGGATCTAATAAAAATCATCTGAAGATAGCATATAAGTGGATCAGGTGCTTTATCTATTCTGCTAATCTCTGATTTTTGATTGGAGAATTCATTTACATTTAAAGAGATCACTGATAAGGTGGGTTTTCTGTCATTTTGCTATTTTTTTCTATATGCCTTATAACTTTTTTGTCCCATGCTTCCTGCCTTACTATCTTTTGTGTTTACTTGATTTTTTATAGTGGAACATCTAAGTTAGTTTCTCATTTCGTTGTGTGTATATCTACAACTATTTTCTCTGTGGTTACCATGGAGATTGCATTTAACTTCCTAAAGTTATAAAATTCTAATTTGGATTTATACCACTTTAACTTAACATACAAGGCTGGGCGGTGGCTCACGCCTGTAATTCCAGCACTTTGGGGGGTCAAGGTGGCCGGATCACAAGGTCAGGAGTTCAAGACCAGCCTGGCCAGGATGGTGAAACCCCATCTCTACTAAAAATACAAAAATTAGCTGGGCGTGGTGGCGGGTGCCTGTAATCCCAGCTACTAGGGAGGCTGAGGCAGAGAACTGCTTGAACCCAGGAGGCGGAGGTTGCAGTGAGCTGAGATCATGTGCCTGAACTCCAGCCTGGGCGACAGAGAGAGACTCTGTCTCAAAAATAAAACATTAAAAAAACAAAAACAAAAATTCTGCTCCTTTATAGCTAGGTCCTCACTCCTCTTGATTGTTGGTGTCATGAAATTACATGTTTATAATGTGCTGCCCCAAGCCATAAACTAATAATTATTTTAAGTGCATTTGTGTCTTAAAAGTAAAAAACAAAATGTGGAATTACAACCCAAAGTTATAATAATACTAGCTTTTTGACTAATTTTTAAGAATGTATTAGTCTCTTAAAAGACTATCATATAGTCTATCATATAGAAAACAAAAAGTGAAGTCAAAAACCCTTGTTACAATAATACCACCTTTTATAATGGCCCACGTATTTACCTTTATTGAAATCTTTGTTTCTCCATATGGCTTCCAGTTACTGCCTAATGTCCTTACATTTCACACTGTATGACTTTCTTGAGCATTTATTGTGGGGCAGGTCTAGTGGTAATTCTCTTTCTTTTCTTTTCTTTTCTTTTATTCTCCCTCCCTCCCTCCCTCCCTCTCTCCCTCCTTCCTTCCTGCCTGCCTTCCTTCCTTCCTTCCTGCCTTGCTTCCTTCCTTCCTTCCTCCCTTCCTCCCTTCCTTCCTCCCTTCCTCCCTTCCTTCCTCCCTTCCTCCCTTCCTTCCTCCCTTCCTCCCTTCCTTCCTTTCTCTTTCTTTCTCTGTCTCTCTTTCTCTCTCTTTCTCCCTTTCTTTTTTTCCTTTCTTTCTCTCTCTCTTTCTGTTTTTTTTGAGACAGGATCTTGCTATGTTACTCAGGCTGGTCTCAGACTCCTGGGCTCAGGTGATCCTCTCACCTCAGTCTCCTGAGCAACCAGGATTGCAGGCACACACCACCACACCCGGCTGGCCCTCATTTTTTTATCTGGGAATGTCTTAATTTCTCCCTCACTTTTGAATAACTGTTAAGCCAAATATAAGATTCTTGTTGTTGTTTGTTTTGTTTTCTTTTAGCACTTTGCATACCTTGGCCCACTGTCTTCTGGCCTGCAGAGTTTCTGGGAGAAATGTGCTGACAGTCTTATTGAGAGACCCTTGTATGTGATGAACCCCTTCCCTCTTGCTGCTCTCAAGATTTTCTCTTTGTCTTTCAAAAGTCTGATTCTAATGTGTCTTGGTGTGGGTCTTTGAGTTTATCTTATCTGGAGTTTATTGAGCTTCTTGGATGTTTATATTCATATCTTTCATCAAGTTTGGGATGTTTTTCAGCCATTACTTCTTTGAATATTCTCTTAGCTTTCCTCTTCTTCTTCTGGGATTAGAAGAATATATTAGATAATATATATTCTAGTCTACTTGATGGTGTCCCACAAGTCCCTTAGATTCTGTTTACTTTTCTTCCACCTTTTTTCCTTCTGTTCCTTAGACTCAATAATTTCCACCGTCTTTTCTTTAACTTTGCTGACTCCTCCTTCTGCCTGCTCAAATCTGCCTTTGAATCCCTCTAGTGAATTTTTTTATTTTATTGTGCTTTTCAGCTCTAGAATTTTTTTGTTTCTCTGGGAGGCAGAGGTTGCAGTGAGCCAAAATCATGCCACTGCACTCCAGCCTGGGCGACAGAGTGAGACTCTGTCTCTAAATAAATAAATAAAACACAGTAACTCTGGAAATCAGATTCTCGGAGTTTGCTGTTCTTTGTTATGGTTTTTGTTTATTGTTGTTGTTGTTAACAACTGTCTTTGTGACAAGAAGTCAGGTTGAGGTGGAAAGCTGATGTCTTCTGAGGCCTCTTCTGAGCCTGTGCCTTTCCCTGGGCAGGTGTGAGTACTTCCTAATTTTCCTTGTATATGCAGTTGCTTTTGACTATCCCAGACTTTAGTATCTGACTCCCAAGGGGGAAAGAAAGAAAAAATGAAGGTGAGGGAAGGGCACTGGCCCTTCATTTCCAGAGGAGGAGGGTCTTGCCACAATGACAGCGGTGCAACAAAATTGTCCATGTGCTTCTTGGTGCCTCTGTAATCAAAAGCAGCAACCAGTGATTCTGATATTTGTGGAGATCCTAATAGTTGGAGGGCAGGGCTTCTTTGCCGACCCTGGCTCCTGCAGGTTGGTTCAATCTGCCTTAGAAACACATGTGGGGCACAGTGGCTCACACCTTTCCCAGCACTTTGGGAGGCCGAGGTGGGTGGATCATGAGGTCAGGAGTTCGAGACCAGCCTGGCCAACATAATGAAACCCTGTCTCTACTAAAAATACAAAAATAAGCTAGGTGTGGTGGCATGAGCCTGTAGTCCCAGCTACTCGGGAGGCTGAGGCAGGAGAATCGATTGAACCTGGGAGGCGGAGGTTGCAGTGAGCGGAGATTGAGCCACTGCACTCCAGCCTGGGTGACAGAGAGAGACTGTCTCAAAAAAAAAAAAAAAAAAAGGAAACACATGCACTGCTGCCTGCCGTGGGGAAGGAAAAGGGTAGCTGCTACTGCACCAAGAGCTGAAATTGACCAAAATTAACCACAATTTACCATCTAAGTCATTCTGCTGAAAGCTGCAAGTCTTCAATAGATTCCAGAGTTCTAAAATAGTTATGACAAAGAGATTCTGCCCAGGTAATTATTATCTAGATAGGGAGACCGATTCTTGGTGCTTCCTATTCGATCATCTTTCCAGAAGCCTCTGTCCAGGCCTTTGTTTGAAAGTATAGCTTTAAATCTTGTTACTTTTCCTTGGGTGGGGTTTTATTTTCAGCCTTATTTATTCACTGTGGCCTTGACTTCCTAGGGTCAAGTGATCCTGCCACCTCAGCCTCTTGAGTAGCTAGGAGTGCACCACCATGCTTGGCTGGTTTTTAAATTTTCTGTAGAGATGGGATCTCACTATGTTGCCCAAGCTGGTCTTGAACTCCTGGGCTCAAGCTTCACAAAGTGCTGAGATTATTGGCATAAACCACCACATCCAGTCCTGGTTTTTTTTTTGTTTTTTTGTTTTTTTTGAGACAGAGTCTTGCTCTGTCACCCAGGCTGGAGTGCAGTGGCATGATCTTGGCTCACTGCAACCTCCACCTCCTGGGTTCAAGTGATTCTCCTGCCTCAGCCTTCCAAGTAGCTGGGATTACAGACACATGCCATCATGCCTGGCTAATTATTTTTTTTTTTTTATTTTTTTTTTTAGTAGACACGAGGTTTGGCCATGTTGGCCAGGCTGGTCTCAAACTCCTGGCCTTAAATGATCCACCTGCCTCGGCCTCCCAAAGTGCTAGGATTACAGGCTTGAGCCACTGTACCCAGCCCCAGTCCTAGTTTTTTTTTAATGTAGAAAAGAAAATGTGGGCTCTTCTTAAGGAAATTTTGTGCATAATCAAACAACATACTTTTTTTTTTTTTTTTTTTAAGGGACCCTGGGACATCCCATTGGCTCAGAAAATCACTTGCTCTTCTAACTCTTACAGCCATTTTCTATTATACTAATGTCCCAGGAAGAAAGCAGAACTACCAGGGTCAGAGAAAGCACGGCAATCTCTATGTTGGGACTGAGAATTTGATCCTGTTCATGCTTTGTCTTTCTACTTCCACCTTCAGTGCCTTTTTCTGTTCTTTTCTGGTGCTCTTTTCTCTCTTTTCTCCTCTACCCCATGCCTCTTGTGGTATCATGCTACCTCATCCTTCCTATCATGACCAAGGCATTTGATGAACTCATTCCTGCCAGCTCTTCTCAGAGTCTGGGTCAGACAGGACCACAGGGAGAAAAGACTCTTGAATCATGGGACTTACATTTGGGTTAAAGCACAGACCAAATGCTGTATGTAAGAGCCTACCTCTACAAGGCTGCCCCTGCTCCCACTATTGCACCCATCCTGCCAGGGGCCGACTGGGCTGACACCATCATTCCTGTCACTCCCACCACTCCCCTCCCCCCACAGAATTGCAATAGTATGTCAAATCTGGGACCCCGATCAGGGATCTGGGAAGTTGAGAAAGCATCCAGTTGGCAAACTAAGATATGGGTTTCACCCTAAGAAAAGAGTTTTAAATGCATGAAAATTGCCTGGGAAGCTTTAGAAGAATGTAAGTGCCTGTGCCCCACCTGAGGTCAATCAGGTCATTTGATGTGGTTTAGAATAACTGCCCAGTTAACGTTGCTAGGCAGGGCCTATCACCAGGACATAATTTCTCTTCTCTACATCCAAATCCTGACCAACGCTTAATGGAAGGGACTTTTGGGACCCGTGAGTTACATTAGAAGCTGATAGTTCCATTTAAAGATCTTGGCAGTTCCTGCAAGGCTTGGTGTGTTAAGTGTGTGAACAGTGGGCTGGGTTCTGTGGCTCAAATCTATAATCCTGAAACTTGGGCAGGAAGATTGCTTGAAGCCAGAAGTTCAAAACCAGCCAGGGCAACCTTATGAGACCCTGTCTCTACAAAAAATAAAACAATGAGCTGGGTGTGGTGGTGCACATCTGTGGTCCTGGCTACATGGGAGGCCAAAGTGGGAGGATCACTTGAGCCCAGGAAGTTGAGGCCATAGTGAGCCGTGATTGTGCTACTGCACTCCGCCTAGGTGACAGAGCAATAATCTGTCTTAAAAAAAAACAAAAGAAAACAAAACAAAACTGAATAGCTTTGGCAGGTTGAGGAAGGAGGATCGCTTGAGGTCAGCAGTTTGAGACCAGCCTGGACAACGTAGAAAGACCCTGTCTCTGAAAAAAAATTTTTTTTTTTTTTGAGATGGAGTCTCTATCTCCAAGGCTGGAGTGCAGCCTGGTGCACTCTCAGCTCACAGCAACCTCCGCCTCCTGGGTTCAAGCTATTTTCCTGCCTCAGCTTCCCAAGCAGCTGAGTGAGATTACAGGCGTGTGCTAACACGCCTGGCTAATTTTTGTATTTTTAGTAGAGACAGGGTTTTGCCATGTTGGCCAGGCTGGTCTCAAACTCCTGACCTCAGGTGATCCGCCCACCTTGGCCTCCCAAAGTGCTGGGATTACAGGCATGAGCCACCACACCTGGCCTACAAAAAATTTAAAAAATTAACCAGGCTTGGTGGCTCATGCCTGTAGTCGTAGCTACTCAGGAGGCTGAAGCAGGAGGATTGCTTGATCCCAGGAGGTCGAGGCTACAGTGAGCCACCATGATGCTGTTGTATTCCAGCTTGGGTGACAAAGGGAGACCCAATCTCTAAAAAAGATTAACAGAATATAGATAACTGAATAGGCCAGGCACGGTGGCTCATGCCTGTAATCCCAGAACTTTGGGAGGTCAATGCAGGCAGATCACCTGAGGTCAGGAGTTCAAGACAAGCCTGGCCAAAATGGCAAAACCCTGTCTCTACTAAAAATACAAAAATTAGCCAAGCATGGTGGTGCGTGCCTGTAATCCCAGCTACTTGGGAGGCTAAGGCAGGAGAATTACTTGAACCAGGGAGGCAGAGGTTGCAGTGAGCTGAGATGGCGCCATTGCACTCCAGCCTGGTCAAAAAGAGTGAAACTTCATCTCAAAAAAATAAAATAAAATAAAAAGAGAGATCAGGAGTTTGAGACCAGCCTGGGCAATATGGCAAAACCCCATCTCTACTAAAAATACAAAAATTACCTGGGCATGGTGGCGCATGCCTGTAGTCCCAGCTACTTGGGAAGCTGAGACAGGAGAATCTCTTGAACCCAGTAGGAGGAGACTGCAGTGAGCCAAGATGGCACCTCTGCACTCCCACCTGGATGACAGAAACTCTGTCTCAAAAAAAAAAAAAAAAGAATTGAATAGTGTGAGTGTCACACAGAAGGTCAACATGAGTCATTTTATTTTATTATTATTTTTTTTTGAGATACAGTCTCACTCTGTTGCCCAGGCTAGACTGCAGTGGCACAATCTCAGCTCACTGTAACCTCTGACTCCTGGGTTCAAGCAATTCTCTTGTCTCTGCCTCCCGAGTAGCTGGGACTACACGTGCACACCACCATGCCTGACTTATTTATTTATTTATTTTTTAGTAGAGACGGGGTTTTACCATATTGGTCAGGCTGGTCTAGAACTCCTGACCTCACGTGATGCGTCCGCCTTGGCCTCCCAAGGTGCTAGAATTACAGGCGTGAGCCACTGTGACCGGCCAGCATGAGTCAATTATAAACTAATTATATCATTGATTGATATTGGGACTGGAGAGTCTAAAAGTTTGGATTATCCTGGTATTGACTTTCCTTTAGATTCTCTAGAAAGCATCTTGAAGAAACATTATACTGACCTTAGGCTTCTCTTAACCAGTCTTTTCTCGGAAGAGTTTTAAAGTACCTTGACTCAATCCACAACTTGAGAAAATATGGAAGAAATGAAACATAAAAAAAATTATCACTCTAAGAACAGTGTTCTAAAAGGAAAAAAAAAAAAGGTCATGTGTGATGGCTCATACCTGTAATCTCAGCACTTTGTGAGGCCAAGGCAGGAGGATCACTTGAGCCCAGGAGTTCAAGACCAGCCTGAGCAGTACAATGAGACCCTGTCTCTACAAAAAATTTAAAAATTAGCTGAGTGTGGTGGCATGTGCCTGTAGTCCCAGCTACTTGGGAGGCTGAGGTAGGAGGATTGCTTTAGCCAAGAAGTTCAAGGCTGCAGTGAGCTATGATGGAGTCACTGTACTCCAGCCTCAGTGGCAGAGCAAAGACCCTGTCTTAAAATAAAATAAAATAAAATAAAATAAAATGAAGAAAAAGGGGAGGGGAGGAGAGAGGAAAGGGACAGAAGGAAAGCAAAAGGTAAAATATGTCATTAAAGACATTTTTACTTTCTTTTTAAAATTATTTATATATCTATTTTTTTCTCCAACTTTTATTTTAAGTTCCGGGATACATGTGCAGGATGTGCAGATTTGTTACACAGGTAAACATGTGCCATGGTAGTTTGCTGCACAGATCATCTCATTGCCTAGGTATTAAGGTCAGCACCCATTAGCTATTCTTCCTGATGCTCTTCCTACTCCCCTGACAGGCCCTAGTGTGTGTTGTTCCTCCCAGTGTGTCCATGTGTTCTCATTAGTCAGCTCCCTCTTCTAAGTGAGAACATGTGGTGTTTTGGTTTTCTGATCCTGCGTTAGTTTGCTGAGGAATGGCTTCCAGCTTCATCCGTGTCCCCACAAAGGACATGATCTCATTCCTTTTTATGGCTGCATAGTATTCCATGGTGTATATGTACCACATTTTCTTTATCCAGTCTATCACTGATGGGCATTCAGGTTGATTCCATGTCTTTGCTATTGTGAATAGTCCTGTAGTGAACATATGCATGGCATGTATCTTTATAATAGAATGATTTATATTCCTTTGGGTATATACCCAGTGATGGGATTGCTGGGTCAAATGGTATTTCTGCCTCTAGATGTTTGAGAATCACCACACTGTCTTCCACAATAGTTGAACTAATATACATTCCCACCAACAGTATAACAAGATTCTTTTTTCTCTGCAACCTCACCAGCATCTGTTGTTTTTTGACATTTTAATAATAGCCACTCTGACTGGTATGAGATGGTATCTCATTGTAGTTTTGATATGCATTTCTCTAATGATCAGTATTGTTGATTTTTTTTTCATATGTTTGTTGGCCACATGTATATCTTTTGAGCAGTGTCTGTTCAGGTCCTTTGCCCAGTTTTTTGTTTTGTTTTGTTTTGTTTTTGAGCCAGAGTCTCGCCCTGTCACCCATGCTGGAGTGCAGTGGCATGATCTCAGGTCACTGCAACCTCAGCCTCCCAGGTTCAAGCGATTCTCCTGTCTCAGCCTCCTAAGTAGCTGGGATTACAGGTGCCCACTACCATGCCTGGCTAATTTCGCCAAGTTCGCCAGGCTGGTCTCAAACTCCTGACCTCAGATGATCCACCCACCTTGGCTTCCCAAAGTGCTGGGATTACAGGCTTGAGCCACCGTGCCTGGCCATTTGCCCAGTTTTTAGTGGGGGTGGTTTTTTTTGTTTTGTTTTCTTGTAAATTTAAGTTCCTTGTAGACTCTGGATATCAGACCACTGTCAGATGGATAGGTTGCGAAAATTTTCTCCCATTCTGTAGGTTATCTCTTCGCTCTGATGATAGTTCATTTTGCTGTGCAGTTTTAATTTCTTAAAGGGGGAGGGATGATAGCAAGAGAATCCTTGTGTCTCTACTTTTAAGAAAGGTGATGAAATATTTGGGGACTGCCTACAATGAAAATCTTCACCATCAAACCTCTAGGAATAGGCTGAGAGTATTAGTAGACTGGTGACCTATTGCGATGGACATAATGTGAAGAAATAATTCAGGCATCTTACGTACTAATCTCATTCTTTCCTTGTCAGACGAAAACAAATTAGATAACTAAAGAAGAAAGCTGAAGATTAGTATTCTTTTTGACTTGACAAATAATGATGTATATGTTTATGGGTGGAGATTAGGGTTTCTACAGTTGTTTTAGTTGTGAATTTCTGGGCCTTTCCACTGTCATTTATTAAACTTCACTTTGCTATTTTTGTGCATAAATCAGTTACTTCTGTGGAGGCCTCTTGCCTATAGTGACCCCTGTGCATTAGGTCTTGAATGTGCAGCCAGAGTTGAGAGCTGGGGAAGACAGCAGCGAAAGGCCCATGCCAAGGGCCTGAAGGTGCTGCTCCTGGCCAGCTTTGAATGAGGATCCGAGGATGTACACAGGTGTCCTGTCACTGAAGCAGGGCACAGGTTGCCTTATTTAGTGAAATTTCCTTAGTGGTTAAGGAGAAGGGGGCTTTTCAGGGGATGGCTCTCCAAAGCACATAGCTTCTGAAAGGAGCATAAAAGAAGGTCTAGTGGGTTGGCCAAGGTGGGGCAGATATGAAGCCCAGCAGCGTGTCACTGGCATGCTTGCTGCCTCCCACACTGTCAGATTCGCACCTGCAGGCTACCAGGAGAGGCTGTGGGTCACACAGCAGAAGCCAGCCCTACTGTTTACATTCTACAAGCACAATTATTTTAAAATTTAAAATTTTAAATGACATAAGCCATCCTTGGGTTGTTATGGAGAATAAAAGATGACAGAAGAGAATTTACATGTATCTCCAGGAAACTTCTCCTATTTTCTTTTCTTTTTTTTTAAGACGGAGTCTCGCTCTGTTGCCCAGGCTGGAGTGCAGTGGTGCAATCTCAGCTCACTACAACCTCCACCTCTCAGGTTCAAGCAATTCTCCTGCCTCAGCCTCCTGAGTAGCTAGGATTACAGGCACGCGCTACCATGCCCGGCAAATTTTTTTTTTTTTTTTGTATTTTTAGTAGAGACAGGGTTTCACTATGTTGGTCAGACTGGTCTCGAATTCCTGACCTCAGGTGATCTACCAGCCTTGGCCTCCCAAAGTGCTGGAATTACAGGAGTAAGCCACCGCCCCTGGCCCCAAGATAACTTCTGAAGTGAGAAATGTAGCATGATTTTTTGATCACTCGGTGGAGGAATTCCATGTAGCAGACTGATTTAAAACATTCTCTCTCTCACGTGTGGACACAGGCACACATTTCTCCTGTTCTATTACTTCCCCATATAGAGGATCCTCCTGTGCTGCAATGAAAATACTTCTCATTAGCCATAAACGAACCGAACAGAATGCAACAAGAGCCCTAATGCAATGTCGGTCACAGAGATAGCCCTACGGTGGGTGATGCAAGGGGAATCGTTAGCATCAGGAAGGGTGTCATTAAGAGTTCTTATTTTTTACTTGTATAGATTTAGAAAGTATTTGTTGACTTGATTTGAATGTAATTCATTCCACTTTCTAGGGCTCTCCTTGAAAGATGACCTACTGTGGCCGGGCGCGGTGGCTCACACCTGTAATCCCAGCACTTTGGGAGGCCGAGGCAGGTGGATCACTTGAGGTCAGGAGTTTGAGACCAGCCTGGCCAACATGGTGAAACCCTGTCTCTACTAAAAATACAAAAATTAGCTGGGTGTGGTGGCAGCCATCTGTAATCCCAGCTACTAGGGAGGCTGAGGCAGGAGAATCACTTGAACCTGGAAGGTGGAGTTGCAGTGAGCTGAGATCGAGCCACTGCACTCCAGCCTGGGGGATAAGAGTGAGACTTCTGTCTCAAAAAAAAAAAAAAAAAAAAAAGATGACCTACTGTGGGTAATGAGGGCACACAGAACAGCCCTTTCCATAAGACAGGTGCAGAGGGGTGCACCTGTAATCCCTCTGCTTTGGGAGGCTGAGGTGGGAGGATCACTTGAGCCCAGGAGTTTGCGATTGCAGTGAGCTATCATTGCCATCCTACTCCAGCCTGGGCAACAGAGAAAGACCCCATCACTTAGAAAAAAAAAAAAAAAAAGATGGTCATTCCAGCCTCAGCCTTGGGCTTCTGTGGGAAGCTCTTCCCTTGTGGGCCTCTTTCTTCTCCAATTCTCCTTCCTGTTGACATGCTCCAACACTCTGGGGCTGGCTCATTCTTTAGCTGCCAAATGAGGAACGGGCTAAAGAGCCCAGTGTGGAGCTGTCACCCTGTTCTGCTGGGATACACAGCTGACAGTCCAGCATGCCCATGGTGGTGGGCAATGGGGGTAGGTTTGGTCTGAGTCTGGCAGGAAGCCAGAGGAGAGGTTCTGATGATGATGTAGATGTAAAAGGAAGACGATGGGGCCCTGGCTGCTCCCTCTTGTGACAGAAAACACTGCTTCCAAGTATCGATTCCCAGGATGAAAAGCCAAAGAAACTAATAAAAAGGCCAGTGTGGGCATGAGTGCTGCCCTTTTGTTCCTTACATGTTCCTGCTTGAGTTGTGCAATGTCAGGTAAATAGCTGAGTGGTGGAATAAAGTCACTGATTTACAAAGTTGAAAAAACTGATGGGTTAACACATAGCTGAAAAAGTGAGAATTATTTTTGAGACGAGTGTTGTTGATGGCTGATGTGATACCTCAGTTCTTATCTTCTTTTTTCCTTTTTTTTGAGACAGAGTCTCACAACCAGGCTGCAGTGCAGTGATGCAATCTTGGCTGGCTCACTGCAGCCTGTGCCTCCCAGGCTCAAGGGATTCTCCTGCCTCAGCCTCCCAAGTAGCTGGGATTATAGGCATGTGCCACTACACCCGGCTAATTTTGTGTTTTTAATAGAGATGGGATTTCACCATGTTGGCTAGGTTGGTCTCGAACTCCTGACCTCAAGTGATCTGCCTGCCTTGGCCTCCCAAATTGCTGGGATTACAGGTGTGAGCCACCATGCAGGGCCCCTTGGTTCTTATCTTCTTGGTATAAAAGAATTTAAATGCCAGGTGTGGTGGTTCACACCTATAATCCCAGCACTTTGGGAGGCTGAGGCAGGTGGATCACTTGAGGTCAGGAGTTCGAGGCCAGCCTGGCCAACGTGGTGAAACTCTGTCTCTACCAAGGGCAAACAACATTCAATCTTAAGGCTTGAATATAATCTTCTTTGCCTTGTGTCCCACATGGGTGTAGTTGGGTCTCTGAGGCTTCCCTGCCCCCGTGATTTTGCTGAGCACAGTCTATACCACAGCTCTTATAGGTTTGTGTTGTGTTCCTGGGGCTCTCCTGGGCTGGTGTTGTGTGCTGGTGGCCCCACAAGTCTAGGGTCTTGGGGTAGTCCTTCCGCACAGCTCCACTAAGCATTCTAGCCAGGGCTCTCTGCAGTGATCCCTTCCCTGTGGCAGTCCTTTGCCTGGCCCCAAGGCTCTCTGAGGCATCCTTTGAAATCTAGGTGGAGGTGGCTAGCCTGCACAGCCCTTGCATTCTGCTTGCCTACAGAGTTAGCATTACGTGAGTGCCACCAAGGTTTATGGCCCGAAGTTCACAGCAGTGGCCTGAGCCACACCTGGGCCTGCTGGAGGCACAGCCAGAGTGACCAAGCAGTACTGGGCCAGAATGTGGGAAGGCAGCAAGCCCAGAGGTCTCAAGGGCTCCTGGGGCCCCTCCTTTGCCATTCTGCCCTCAAGGTCCTAGCACTGTGGGCCTGTGAAGTGCCTAGTAGCCCTGGAGATCTCTGGAATGCCTCTAGGGTGATTCTCCCATTATCTTCATGAACAGCATCTGGCTTCCTTCTATCTGTACTTATCTCCCTATCAAACAGTCACTTGGCCACACCCTCAGTTTTCTATCCTTAGGAATATTTTTAAAGATGTATGTGGCCAGGCTGAAAATTTTCCACTTTTTACATACTGCCTCCCTTTTGATCATAGATTTTCTCTTTAACTGATTCTTCCTTCTGGCATTTTACTATAAGCAGTTAAAAGCAGCCATGCGGCACACTGAACACTGCTTAGAGATTTTCTTTGCCAAATATTCTACTTCCTTCCGTCCTTCCTTCCTTCTTGCTCTCTTGCTTTCTTTTTTGTTTTTTGAGACAGAGTCTCACTCTGTTGCCCAGGCTGGAGTGCAGTGGCACAGTCTTGGCTCACTGCAACCTCCACCTCCTGGGTTCAAGCGATTCTCCTGCCTCACCCTTCCTAGTAGCTGGGGTTACTACACCTGGCTAAGTTTTGTATTTTTAGTAAAGATTGGGTTTTGCCATGTTGGCCAGGCTGAGTCTCAAACTTCTGATCTCAAGTGATCCACCCTCCTCGATCTCCCAAAGTGCTAGGATTACAGGCATGAGCCACTGTGCCCAGCCAAGTTCGCCACTCTTCTTTTTTTTTTTTTTTTTTTTTGAGATGGAGTCTCACTCTGTCACCCTGTCACCCAGGCTGGAGTGCAGTGGCATGATCTCAGCTCACTGCAACCTCCGCCTCCTGGGGTTCAAGCGAGTCTCCTGCCTCAGCCTCTCAAGTAGCTGGGATTACAGGTGCCTGCCACCATGCCCGGCTAATTTTTGTGTTTTTAGTAGAGATGGGGTTTTACCATGTTGGCCAGGCTGGACTTGAACTCCTGACCCAGTGATCCACCTGCCTCAGACTCCCAAAGGGCTGGGGTTACGTGCCCGGCCAAGTTCATCACTCTTAAATTCTGCCTTCTACAAAGTACTAGGACATGAACATAATTCAGACAGGTTCTTTGCCACTTTTGAACATATGACCTTTCTTGTAGTTTCCAACAAGATATTCCTCATTGCCACCTAAGACCTCATCAGAATGACCTTTATTGTCCATATTTCAACCAACATTTTGTTCATGATCACTTCAGTAATCTCTGAGACTGAAGCTTTCTCTACAACTCTCCTCTTCTTCTGAGCCCTTACTCCAATTGCCCTTAATGACTCATTCAGGGTGAAAAAAAGAGGTGAAAAAAGGAATAAACTCTCTCCAACAAGCCCTTTGGTAGAGGCACCCGATCCCATTCATGAGGGCTTGCTGTCATGACCCAGTCCCCTCCTAAAGGGTGCACCTCTTAATAGTGTTGCATAGGAGACTAAAATTCACCTTAGTCTAATGAATTTTGGAAGGGACAAAAACATTCAAATCTAGCACAAATAGAAAAATAGAAGAAAGGGGAGGAATTACCAATGTGTCCTCCATGACTCACATCCAGTGACATCAGACTTGTCACTTGCTTGTTTCAGGGTTGATAAACTAATTGTAGAGACATTTTCAGATTTTGTTTTCACTATGCAAAAATTAAAATTTTAAAATAACATATTTTGGTTTTTTGCCTGAATTGGTGCATGTGCTGGAAGTGAGAGTGCTCTAATTTGCCCAGAGTCCACAACAACACCTGCCAATCATGCTGTCCCTTTTTTGTTGCTCTAACTTCAGTGTGTAGCTGAATCTCTACCCCTTTTCACAATTCTTAGACATGCGCAGTTCTTTTTTTTCTTTCTTTTTTTTTTTTTTTTTGAGACAGAGACTTGCTCTGTAGCCTAGGCTGGAGTGCAGTGGTGTGATCTCGGCTCACTGCAAGCTCCGCCTCCCGGGTTCACGCCATTCTCCTGCCTCAGCCTCCCAAGTAGCTGGGACTACAGGCGTCCGCCACCACACCCTGCTAATTTTTTGTATTTTTAGTAGAGATGGGGCTTCACCATGTTAGCCAGGATGGTCTCGATCTCCTGACCTCGTGATCTGCCCGCCTCAGCCTCCCAAAGTGCTGAGATTACAGGTTGTGAGCCACTGAGCCTGGCCTTGGTATATTTTTATTGAGTTAAAGTTTATAGCAGTTTCTGGCCTGAAATGTAAAGGGATTAGAAGTCACGCTCTGTCATAACAAATAAAAAGCTGAATAAACTGAAAAATCAACAGCTCTTTTTAGATCTGTCAGAGAAGTGAAGTCACAGGGAAAACCACTGTCCCCAAAATTGAAGAGACAAACAGGCAGTTATGGAAAACCACAACTTAATAGAGCAGAAACCCACAAACAAAAACCTCCCTAGGAATCAGCTCCAGGACAGGAAAACCTGAACTGCAATGGATGGATTGCTGGAGGTTCAGCATGGAGAAGCCTGAGAGTTAAAAACTTCAGGGGGAGCCATTCAGAAGAGAGTCCCACACACTCCTTTGAATTTACCTCCCAGAGCTCTACCAGGTCCTCACAATGAAGGCTGAAGAAAAATCCCCTGTGCTTCTGGCAGGGGGAAGGGAAAGTCTCCATTCTGAAATACCCCAGAGCATTCTGTTGTCAACAAGGCCAGCCGTCAGGAGAAACTATTTTACCAGAGCCTAACCTGCTAGGCTTTTCTTAAAGACAGGGTCACCCAGGCTAAAGTGCAGCCTGACTGCTGTCCTTTGACGGGAGAAATCTGAGCTTCCCACCCTGCACCTCCACCATCTGTCTTTGCAGCTCATTCCCTCCTTCACCGATGCCAGAGTGGCCCCTCCAGCCCCACTGGGGCTCGCAATCCATTTCCTTGGCACTTTGCCCTCTGCCCCCCTTGGCAACCCCCTTGGGTTCCACAGTGCATTGTTGTAATTAACCTCTGGCTTACACCCTCAACTCACATGCTGCTTTCTTTCTGTTGTACTTGAGGTACAATCCTGGCCCCAGTGAAAATACCACTAATGGCTCACTCTTCACTTGCACTCAGGCAGCTGAAGCCAAATGGAGAAAAATGCAAACCCATGATGACCTAAAATGTATGACACTGTCACAAAGTGCCATAAATCTCTCTGTTTTTTTAGACAGAGTCTCGCTCCAGGCTGGAGTGCAGTGGAGCGATCTCGGCTTACTGCAACCTCCGCCTGCCAGGTTCAAGTGATTCTCCTACCTCAGCCTCCTGAGGAGCTGGGATTACAGGTGTGCAACACCATGCCCAGCTAATTTTTGTATTTTTAGTAGAGAGGGGGTTTCTCAATGTTGGCCAGGCTGGTCTCAAACTCCTGACCTCAGGTGATCTGCCTGCCTTGGCCTCCCAAAGTGCTGGGATTACAGGCGTGAGCCACTGTGCCTGGCCTCTTTTTTTTTTTTTTTTTTTTTTTAACTTTTTACATTCAGGGGTACATGTGCAGGTTTGTTACGTAGGTAAACCTGTGTCATGGAGGTTTGTTGTGCAGATTATTTCATCATCCAGATATTAAGCCTGGCAGCCATTAGTTATTTTTTCTGATCCTCTTCTTCTTCCCACCCTTCACCCCACACCCTTTGTGTCCATGTGTTCTCATCGTTTAGCTCCCACTTATAAGTGAGAACATGTGGTGTTTGGTTTTCTGTTCCTGCGTTAGTTTGCTAAGGATAATGGCCTTCAGCTCTATCCGTGTTCCTGCGAAGGACATGATGTTTTTCTTTTCTATGGCTGCATAGTATTCCATGGTGTATATGTACCACATTTTCTTTATCCAGTCCATCGTTGATGGGCATTTGGGTTGATTCCATGTCTTTGCTATTGTGAATAGTGCTGCAGTGAACATATGTATGCATGTGTCTTTATGACAGAATGATTTATTTTCTGTTAAGTATATACCCAGTAATGGGATTGCTGGGTTGAATGGTGGTTCTGTTTTTAGGTCTTTGAGGAATCACCAGTATTTTCCACAATGGTTGAACTAATTTACGCTCCCACCAACATTGTATAACTGTTCCTTTTTCTCCACAACTTTGCTAGCCCCTGTTATTTTTTGACTTTTTAATAATGGTCACTCTGACTGGTGTGAGATGGTATGTCACTGTGGTTTTGATTTGCCTTTCTCTAATGATCAGTGGTGTTGAGCTTTCTTTCATGCTTGTTACAAATTGCTATAAACATCAAGTGTGCTCTTGGTGCTGCCTGGAAGTCCTACATTTCCCTAATCCATTCTCTTTCCCGTTCTCCTAAATGCCTATTTGTCCTTAATCTTGTCTGCTGACATCCCAAAACCTCCTCATCCTCCTCATTCTTAATTAACTTTTCTTTTTTGAGATGGAGTTTCACTCTGTCACCTAGGCTGGAGCGCAGTGGCACGACCCTGACTCACTGCAGCCTCTGCCTCCAGGGTCCAAAGCGATTCTCCCGCCCCAGCCTTCTGAGTAGCTGGGATTACAGGCATGCACCACCATGCCCGGCTCATTTTTTTTGTATTTTTAGTAGAGACGGGGTTTCATCATGTTGGCCAGGCTGGTCTCGAACTCCTGACATCAAGTGATCTGCCTGTCTCAGCCTCCCAAAGTGCTGGGATTACAGGCATGAGCCACTGCTCCCGGTCATGCCTTCAATCATCTAACGCCATACTTTAAGCAAGGGGCTCGCTTGGAGGGAATGTCCACTCCCATCTGCTCTGTTTTCTCCCATGGAACAGTGTGCAGAAGGTCAGATATCTGGGGAAGGGTTAAGGGTGGAAAATAACCAAGTCCAAGTAGAGAAAAGCAAGATTCCTTCTTCTCTTCATGATAAGGAGAGGCATCTGAGGAAGGCCTCATTCAGAGACCCCAAAGAGATCTCAAATGGCGGCACCTGGACTAGGAATGCAGATGTGTGAGAACAATGCCTGCCTATGGGGCCTGAGTCCTTGACCACAGCACTCTTCAGGACTGTCATGCACTGGCTGTGTGCCAAGTCTGGCATGGAGAGGGCAGCCTTCCCTGTGAGGCCTGCCAGGAAAAGCCTGTGTAATTGCCTATGGTTAAGTTTGAAAGATCACATAGAGGTCTTTAGCTAAGAGCTGAACTCCTCACCCCCTGTTATGGCTCCATCCCCTGGCTGCTTTTGCTAGCAAACGCCTCAATAAACTTGTTTCTACTCATTATTTCCAATTCCTCTATTCCCATTCTGCCATGAATCCATTTCCATTAAATTTTTGTCTCCGTCATTTCATAAAAACTGCTATTGTAGGCTGGGCGTGGTGTCTCACGCTTGTAATCCCAGCACTTTGGGAGGCCAAGGCAGGCGGATCACGAGGTCAGGAGATCGAGGCCATCCTGGCTAACACAGTGAAACCCCGTCTCTACTAAAAAATACAAAAAATTAGCCGGGCGTGGTGGTGGGCGCCTGTAGTCCCAGCTACTCGGAGAGGCTGAGGCAGGAGAATGGCGTGAACCTGGGAGGCGGAGCTTGCAGTGAGCCGAGATTGCGCCACTGCACTCCAGCCTGGGCGACAGAGTGAGACTCCGTCTCAAAAAAAACAAAACAAAACAAAAAAACTGCTATTGTTCAGATCACCAAAGATCTCCACGTTTCATCTTTGTATCTATGGCCAGTTGATTTTGACAAGGGTACCAAGACCATTTGGTAAGGAAAGAATACCAGCCTGGGCTACATGGTGAAACCTTGTCGCTACAAAAAATACAAAAATTAGCTGAGCATGGTGGTGCATGCCTTTAGTCTCAGCTACTAAGGAGGCTGAAGCAGGACAATCACTTGAACCTGGGAGGTGGAGGTTGCAGTGAGCTGAGATCGCACCGCTGTATTCCAGCCTGGGTGATAGAGTGAGGAAAAAAGAAAGAAGAAAGAAAGAAGGAAAGAAGGAAAGAAAGAAAGGAAGAAGGGAAGGAAGGAAGGAAGGAAGGAAGGAAGGAAGGAAGGAAGGAAGGAAGGGAAGGAAGGGCCTTTTCAACAAATGATACTGGGACAACTGAATAGCCACATGCTAAAGAATGAAGTTGGACCCTTACCTCACACCATATCCAAAAATTAACTCAAAACAGATTGAAATCTTAAATGTAGGAGCCCAAAATATAAACCTCTTAAAAGTAAACATAGAAATAATGACCCTGGATTTAGTGACAGCTTCTGAGATATGACACTGAAAGCAAGAGAAGTCAAAGAAAAAAATAGAGAAATTGGACATCAGCAAAATAAAAAACACTTGCACTTCAAAATACACTATTGAGAAAGTGAAAGACAACCCATGGAATGCAATAACATTTTCACAAATCACATATCTGATAAGCAACTTGTATCCAGACTATATAAAGAGCTCTTACAACTCAATACTAAAAAGACATACAATCTAAATAAAAAGTGGGCAAAGGATCTGGAGGTATTTCTCCAAAGAATACATACATGTGGCCAAAAAGCACACGAAAAGATGCTCTACCTCATTAGTCATCAGGGAAATGCAAATCAAAGCCACAATCAAATGCCACTTCACACCCACTGGCTTGGCTATAATGAAGACATGAGGTAAAAAGAGTTAGCGAGAATGTGGAGAAATTGGAACCACTCACATATGCTGGTGAGAATGGAAAATGCCATTGTGGAAAACAGGCAGTTCCTTTAAAAGTTTCCATAGTTACCATTTGACCCACCAATTTCACTCCTAGGTATGCACCCAAGAGAAATGGAATGTCTACACAAAAGCTTGTACAGGAATTTTTATTTTTTATTATTTATTTATTTATTTTGTCGAGACAGAGTCTCACTCTGTCGCCCAGGGTGGAGTGCAGTGGTGCGATCTCGGCTCACTGCAACCTCCTTCCCCCAGGGTTCAAGTGATTCTCTTGCCTCAGCCTCCCACCTAGCTGGGATTACAGGCACCTGCCACTATGCCCGGCTAATTTTTTTTGTATTTTTAGTAAAGACGGGGTTTCACCATCTTGGCCAGGCTGGTCTCGAACCCCCGACCTCGTGATCCATCTGCCTCGGCCTTCCAAAGTGCTGGGATTACAGGCATGAGCCACTGCGCTTGGCCTTGTACAGGAATTTTCATAGTAGCATATTATTATTCATAATAGATAAACAATGAGAACAATCCAAATGTCCATTAACTGCTGAATGGAGAAATGAATGAAATGTGATATATCCAATGTGATATAACCATACCATGGAATAGTATTCAGCCATAAAAGGGAGGAACTACAGATACATGCTACGGCATGGATGAGATTATTAAAATGTTCTAAAATGCATGGTGGTGATGGTGGTAATACTCTTTAAATATACTGAAAACACTCAATTCTACTCTGTAAATGAGATATGTTATATCTCTGTACAGCTGGTAGAATAAACAAGATCTGCATATTTCTTAATCTCATGGTTAATTTTCAGTTCTCATCTTCCTAGAACTCTTGGCAGCAGCTCACAAAGTTGTTCATTTTCTCCTTCATAAAGTTCTATCTTTTCTTGGCTTCAAGGACATCACTATTCTCTTACTTCATTACCTACTCTTTATTTTGTTTTGTTGAATCTTCCTCATCTACACCCTTTTTTTTTTTTTTTTTTTTTTGAGACAGGGTTGCTCACTCTCTCACCCAGGCTGGGAATGCAGTGGTGCAATCATAGCTCACCGCAGCCTCAAACAGCTGGCCTCAAGTGATCCTCCCACTTCAGCCTCCCAACTAGCCAGGACCACAGGCATGCACCACCATGCCAGACTATTTTTAAAAAATTGTTTTTTATAGTGATGGGGTCTTACTATGTTGCCCAGGTTGGTCTTGAACTCCTCGGCTCATGAGATCCTCTCACTTTAGCCTCCCAAAGTGCTAGGATTACAGGTAAGGGCTACCAAACCCAGCCTGTTTTAAAAATCTGAACAGGCCGGGCACGGTGGCTCATGCCTATAATCCCAGCACCTTGGGAGGCTGAGTCAGGCAAATCACGAGGTCAGGAATTCGAGACCAGCCTGGCCAACATGGTGAAACCCTGTCTCTACTAAAAATACAAAAAATTAACTGGGCTTGGTGGCAGGCACCTGTAATCCCAGCTACTTGGGAGGCTGAGGCAGGAGAATCGCTTGAACCTGGGAGGCAGAGGTTGCAGTGAGCCAAGATCGCGCCACTGCACCCCAGCCCGGGCAACAATGTGAGGCTCTGTCTCAAAAAAAAAGAAAAGAAAAGAGAAAAATAAAAGAAAAAGAAAAGAAAATGGGGCTGTGGTGGAGTTGGTCAGTGCATGTTGCTCTGTACTCGCAATGAAGAAGAGCCTATTGCCAGGCTGTTAGGACATATAAATTGTATATCATTGCTTAACAACAAATGACAGCAAAGAGATGCATCTTATGGTGCCCAAGCTTCGTGTGCCCGAGAGAGTTCCAGCTTGTAATTACATGCTATAACGTGTTCCACGTCTGTATTCCTTTGATTACTGAGATGTGCTGCACATTGAGTGAACTTCACCTGGGTTTCACCATCCCACTGGGATCATTGAGGGTACAGTTCTTGAGTCTGTAGCATTAATGAAGGCAGTGGATTCTCCCTGAGGCCCAAACTAGCTTTTGATTCATGTATTTTTAGGAACTCTGCTGGTAAACATATTTCTGAATAATTTAGTGTACTACCATTGATGACACTAGATGATAAAAACTATCCTCTACTTAAGTGAATCGAGCAGCAGAAGACACTAAAATCTTCTGGTTTTATAATTCAGCGTATAGAAGATGAGATGTGGATAAAAATATCAATATTTCATTGCACACAGTAGAAATATTAGGGACACACTGTGACTTGAGGAAAGACAATAGCGGAAGAATAATAAAGGCTTATTGTACAAGGGTAAGGACAGTTTTGTTGTTGTTGTTGTTTTTTTTTTTTTTTTTTTTTTTTTTGGAGACTGAGTCTCGCTCTGTTGTCCAGGCTGGAGTGCAGTGGTGTGACCTTGGCTCACTGCAACTACCTCTGCCTCCTGGGTTCAAGTGATTCTCCTGCCTCAGCCTCCTGAGTAGCTGGGACCACAGGCACATGCCACCACGCTCGGCTAATTTTTTGTATTTTTAGTAGAGATGGGGTTTCACTGTGTTAGCCAGGATGGTCTCCATCTCCTGACCTTGTGATCCACCGGTCTTGGCCTCCCTAAGTGCTGGGATTTCAGGCGTGAGCCACTGCGCCCAGCTGGTAAGGACAGTTTTGACGGTAGGTAATGGATGCCCTAACCACCTACAAGGAATAGTGTACTGCTTCATAACAGTTTTTCTAAAAAATAGCTTAATTGGGCCAGGCGAGGTGGCTCAGGCCTGTATTTCCAACACATTGGGAGGCCGAGGAGGGTGGATCACTTGAGGTCAGGAGCTCGAGACCAGCCTGGCCAACAGGGTGAAACCCCATCTCTACTAAAACTACAAAAATTAGCTGGGTGTGGTGGCACATACCTGTAGTCCCAGCTACTTGGGAGGCTGAGGCAGGAGAATCACTTGAACCCGGGAGATGGGGGCTGCAGTGAACTGAGATCGGGTCAATGCACTCCAGCCTAGAAGACAGAATGAGACTGTCTCAAATAAAATAAAATAAAAACAAAAATAAAAAATAGCTTAATTGAGGTATGCTTTACAGATCATAAACTGTACATATTTCAAGTGTATAGTTTAACAAATGGATCTTCCTTATCTTCCTGCCCCTTACATGAAGGAGTACCCAGGACTCAGGCTTTGAACTTTTTTCCAGGTATTCTCATTGCCTGGGTTATGCTGCCCAGGTTTGCAGATGTAGGTATATATCTGTAAAACCATCACCATAATCATGAAAATGAACATATCCCTCAGTCCCAAAGTGTCCTCATGCCCCTTTGTGTAATCGCTTCCTCCTGCCGTGCCTGAAGTTATGTGGATATAGTTGTTCATAGTATTTCCTTATACTGCCTTTTAATGTCTGTGGGATCTGGAGTGATATCCTTCCCTTATTCCTAATATGGGTAATTTGTGTTTTATCTTTTTTGTCAGTCTTTCCAGAAGTTCATTAATTTTATTGCTGTTTCAAAGGAACAGTGTTCATTTTCGCTCTTCTTTTTTTGCTTATTTTCAATTTTGTTGATTTCTTCTGTGATCCTTGTTTCCTTCCTTCTGCTGGGTTAGGTTTATTTTACTAGTTTCTTTTTCCAGTTTCTTGGGGTGGAAGCTCAGGCTATTGATTTAAGACCTTTTTCTTTTTCTTATATAAGCATCTGATGGCATAAATTGCCCTCCAATTACTATTTCAAGGGCATCCCACAAATTTTGATATGTTCTATTTTCATTTTCACTCAATTCGAAATAATTTGTAATTTCCCTTGGAACTTCCTCTTTGATCCATGAACAATTTAGAAGTGTGTTGTTTAATTTCTAAGCATTTGGGGGATTTTTCTTTCTCTTATTCAGTTCCAGGTTACTTTCATTATGTTAGAGGCCATACTTTGTATGATTTCAACTCTTCTAAGTTTGTTACAGTTTGTTTTATTTATTTATTTTTTTCCAGACAGAGTCTCGCTCTGTCGCCCAGGCTGGAGTGCAGTGGCACGATTTTAGCTCACAGCAACCTCTGCCTCCCAGGTTCAAGCAATACTCCTGCCTTAGCCTTCCCAGTAGCTGGGGACTACAGGTGCGCACCACCTGTACTTACCCAGCACCATGCCTGGGTAATTTTTTGTATTTTTTGTAGAGAGAGGGTTTCGCCATGTTGGCCAGGCTGGTCTCGAAATTCCTGACCTCAAGGGATCCGCCCACTTCGGCCTCCCAAAGTGCTGAGATTACAGGCAGGAGCCACACATCTTTTTAGTTTAAAGCTGCCTATATCATTGTGTTTGAACTGGGTTTCTCGTAGACAGCATGTATTTGGTTCATTTAACATCCATTTTGATAATCTCTATTTATCTGTATATGTTGAGACAGGGTCTTGCTCTGTCACCCAGACTGGAGTGTGGTGGTGCGATCACAGCTCACTGCAGCCTTGACTTCCTGTACTCAAGTGATCTTCTCACCTCAGACTCCTGAGTAGCTGGGATTACTCAGATGTGAGCCACCATACCTGGCTAATTTTATTTCTTTATCATCATTATTATTATTTTATTATTTGTAGAGACAGGGTCTCATTATGTTACTTACTCAGGCTGGTGTTGAACTCCTGGGCTCCTAACGTGCTCCTAAAGTGGCGGGATTAGGGGCGTGAGCCGCCATGCCCGGCCAGTAATCTCTGACTTCAAATTGCTGTGTTTAAACCATTTGCATTTCTAAAAATTATGGATGTGGTTGGATTTAGGTGTTTTTGTTTTTGTTTGAGATGGAATTTCACTCTTGTTGCCCAGGCTGGAGTGCAATGGCACGATCTCGGCTCACTGCAACCTCTGCCTCCCGGTTACAAGCAATTCTCCTGCCTCAGCCTCCCAAGTAACTGAGATTACAGGCACGCGGCACTATGCATGGCTAATTTTGTATTTTTAGTGGAGATAGGGTTTCTCCATGTTGGTCAGGCTGGTCTCGCACTCCCAATCTCAGGTGATCTGTCCACCTCAGTCTCTCAAAGTGCTGGGATTACAGGCGTGAACCACCGCGCCTGGCCTGGATTTACGTTTAACATTTTATTACTTGTTTTCTATTTGTTCCCTCGGGTTTATGTTTGTTTCCTCTTTTCTGACTTCTTTGGGATTATGTGACTATTTTCTACTATTCCAATTTAATTTATGATTTCTTTTTGACGATATCTCTCCATACACCTTTTTCCTTCTTTTTATTTATTTAGTGGTAACTCCAGGTACTATGATATACATACTTAACTTTTCAGTTTACTAAGAATTAGTATTTTACCTTACCCTTCTTTTTTTTTTTGAGACGGAGTCTCGCTCTGTCGCCCAGGCTGGAGTGCAACGGCATGATCGTGGCTCACTGCAACCTCTAGCTCCCAGGTTCAAGTGATTCTCCTGCTCAGCCTCCCAAGTACCTCGGATTACAGGCACCCTCCACCGCGCCTGGCTAATTTTTGTATTTTTAGTAGAGACAGGGTTTTGCCATGTTGGCCATGGTTTCGAACTCCTGACCTGAGGTGATCTGCCTGCCTTGGCCTCCCAAAGTGCTGGGATTACAGGCGTGAGCCACTGCACCCGGCCAATATCACTCATTGATTAACAATGTACATTTTTTAGGATTTTCCACACATGTAGTCACGACCTATAAATAAAGACTGTTTAACTTATTTCTTTCCAACCAGTAAGCCTTTCTTTTTGTTCTTCTTACTTTATTGCATCATCTAGGCCCTCCAGAAAAAGGAAGAAAAGTGGGAAGGTGAACATTCTTGCTTTGTTCCCAATCTTAGAGTAAAAACATTTGGTGCTTTACCATTAAGTATGTTTTATTTAAATTTGTTTTTGGTAGGTAACTTTTATCAGGTCCCAAAAGTTCCCTTCAATTATTTGTTGACTATGAATGTTGGTTTTAAAAAACTGGCCGGGAGCAGTGGCTCAGACCTGTAATTCCTGCACTTTGGGAGGCCGAGGCAGGCAGATCACCTGAGGTCATGAGTTTGAGACCAGCCTGGCCAACATGGTGAGACCCAGACTCTACTAAAAATACAAACATTAGCTGGGCGTGGTGGCAGGTGCCTGTATTTCCAGGTACTTGGGGATCTGAGGCAGGAGAATCACTTGAACCCGGGAGGTGGAGGTTGTTTTGCAGTGAGCTGAAATCGCCCCACTGCAATCCAGTCTGGGTGACAGAGTGAGACTCTGTCTCAAAAAAAAAAAAAAAAAGGTCCCTTCAATTATTTGTTGACTATGAACGTTGTTTTTAAAAAATCAGCTGGGAGTGGTGGCTTATGCCTGTAATCTCAGCACTTTGGGAGGCCGAGGCAGGCGGATCACGAGATCAGGAGATCAAGACCATCTTAGCTAACATGGTGGAACCCCACTCTCTACTAAAAATACAAAAAATTAGCCTGGTGTGGTGGCATGTGCTTGTAATCCCAGCTACTGGGCAGGCTGAGGCAGGAAAATCTCCTGAACCCAGGAGGCGAAGGTTGCAGTGAGCAGAGATGGTACCACTGCACTCCAGCCTGGGCAACACAGCGAGACTCCATCTCAAAAAAAAAAAATTAGCTGGGCATGGTGGCGTGCGCCTGTAATCCCAGCTACTTGGGAGGCTGAGGCATGGACTCACTTGAGCCGAGGAGGCAGAGGTTGCAGTGAGCCAAGATTGTGCCACTGCACTCTAGCCTGGGCAACAGAGTGAGACTCTTGTCTTAAAAAAAAAAAAAGTCATAAAAGGGTGTTAAATTTTGTTTTTGTGCATCTATTGAGAGAATTATATGTTTTTTATTTTACCTGTTAATGTGCTAAATTTCATTGATTTATTTTTTATTGATTTTTATAATTTTTTGAAAAAGACAAGATAAAATTCACATACTATACAATTCACTCATTTGAAGTATACAATTCAATGGTTTTTAGTATGTTTTCAGAGTTGTCCCACCATCATCACAGACAATTTTACATTACCAGGTGCGGTGGCTCACATCTGTAATCCCAGTACTTTCCAAGGCCAAGGCGGGAGGATTGCTTGAGGTCAGGAGTTCAAGACTAGCATGGGCAACATAGTGAGACCCTTCTTTATGGTGCGGTGGCTCACATCTTTAGCCAGGTGCAGTGGCTCACATCTGTAATCCCAGTACTTTCCAAGGCCAAGGCGGGAGGATTGCTTGAGGTCAGGAGTTCGAGACCAGCATGGGCAACATAGTGAGACCCTGTATATATGAAAAAATAACAACAACAACAACAACAAAAAAACATAAAACAAAAACAAAAGCAAAAAATAAATCCAACACTTGAAAAGAAAACTCCCTACTCATTACCAGTCACTCCCATTTACCCCTAACCTTTCCAGCCCTGGGCACACAATAATGTACTTTCTATCTCTAGAGATTTGATAATTCCACACATTTCCTTTAAATGGAATCATGAAATATGAGGTTTTTTTTTTAGATGGAGTTTTGCTTATATCGCCCAGGCTGGAGTGCAATGGTGCAATCTCGGCTCACTGCAACCTCTGCCTCCTGGGTTCAAGCAATTCTCCCGCCTCAGCCTCCTGAGTAGCTGGGATGACAAGCACCCGCCACCACACCCAGCTAATTTTTTGTATTTTTAGTAGAGATGGGGTTTCACCATGTTGGCCAGGTTGGTTTCAAACTCCTGACCTTAGGCGATCTACCTGCCTTGGCCTCGCATAGTGCTGGGATTATAGGTGTGAGTCATGCCCGGCCTAATATGAGGTCTTTTAAAGCTAGCGCCTTTCACTTAGCATAATGTTTTCAAGGTACATCCGTGTTATAGCATTATTAGTATATTATTTCTTTTTATTGCCAAAAAATATTCCATTGTATCAATAGAACACATTTTATTCACTTAATCCTCTGTCAGTTGTTTGTATTGTGTCCACAGTTTTGCTTTTATGAGTAATGCTGCTACAGCATTTGTGTACGACTTTCTTTTTTTTTTTTTTGAGACAGAGTCTTGTTCTGTAACCCAGGCTGGAGTGCAGTGGCACGATCTTGCTCACTGCTACCTCTGCCTCCCAGGTCCCGGTTCAAGCTATTCTCCTGCCTCAGCCTCCTAAGTAGCTGGCATTACAGGCACACACCACCATGCCCAGATAATTTTTGTATTTTTAGTAGACATGGGGTTTCATCATGTTGGCCAGGCTGGTCTTGAACTCCTGACCTCGTGATCCACTGGCCTTGGCCTCCCAAAGTGCTGGGATTACAGGTGTGAGCCACCGTGCCCGGCTTGTGTATGACTTTTTGTGTGGACTAAGATTTTATTTATCTTGGGCACATATCTAGGAAGAGAATTTCTGGGCCATACATATGATAACCCTGTGTTTAACCTTTTCAGAAATTACCAAACTGCTTTCCAAAGAGGTTGCAACATGTTACATTCCCACCAGTTTCTTCACATATTTGCCACCTTATCTTTTGGATTGCAGCAATCCTAGTGGGCATAAAGTGCCACCTCATTGAGGATTTGGTTTGCATCTCCCTGATAGCTAATGGTGTTCCATCTTTTCATGGTTTATTGGCCATTTATACATCTTTTTTGGAGAAATTCAAAATTTTTGCCCATTTTTACTTGGATGGTTTGTCTTTTCATTATTGAGTCATGAGTTCTTTATATATTCTATATACAAGCTCCTTACCCAAGAAATGATTTGGGATTTTTCTCCCCATTTTGTGGGTTGTTTTTTAATTTTCTTGATGGCATCTTTTGGAGAACAGTAGTTTTTAATTTTTAATTTTTTTTTATTTTTATGCTTTGAAGACGGAGTTTTGCTCTTGTCGCCCAGGCTGGAGTGCAGTGGCACGATCTTGGCTCACTGCAACCTCCGCCTCCTGGGTTCAAGCAATTCTCCTGCCTCAGCCTCCTGAGTAGCTGGGATTACAGGCATTCACCACCGTGCCTGGCCAACTTTTGTATTATTAGTAGAGGCAGGGTTTCACCATGTTGGCCAGGCTGGTCTCAAACTCCTGACCTCAGGTGATCCACCCTCCTCGGCCTCCCAAAATGTTGGGATTACAGGCCTGAGCCATCGTGCCCTGCCAATAGTTTCAAATTTTTATGGTGTCCAGTTTATCTTTTTTTATTTCATTGCCTATGCTTTCAGCATCGTATCTAAGAAACCACTGCCTAATGTTATCCTCTAAGAGCGTTTTTTTTTTTTTGGGAGACAAAGTCTTGCTCTTGTCCCCCAGGCTGGAGTGTGATGGCGCGATCTTGGCTCACGGCAGTCTCCTGGGTTCAAGCAATTCTCCTGCCTCAGTCTCCTGAGTAGCTGGGATTACAGATACCTGTTACCACGCCCAGCTAATTTTTGTATTTTTATTAAAGACAGGGTTTCACCATGTTGGCCAGGCTGGTCTCGAACTCCTGACCTCAGGTGATCCACCTGCCTTGGCCTCCCAAAGTGCTGAGATTACAGGTGTGACCCACCACGCCCGGCCTGTTATCCTCTAAGAGTTTTATAATTTTAGCTCTTACCCGTAAGTCCTTAATCTATTTGGGTTTAATTTTTGTATACGGAGTGAAGTAGAAAATCCAACTTCATTTTTGTGCATATGAATATCAGTTGTCCCAGCACCATTTGTTGAGAAAACTATTCTTTCCCCCATTGAGTTGTCTTGACACCCTTGTCAAAAATCAAGTCATCATAAATGTGAAAGTTTATTTCTGAACTCTCAGGACAGTAAGGTTCATTATTCCAAAAGCATACTGTCTTGATTACTTAGCTTTCTAGATAGTTTTGAAATTGGGAGGAGTGGGTCTGTCAATTTTGTTCTTGTTTTTCCAGATCATTTTAGCTAATTCTAGATCCCTTGAATTTCTAGATGAATTTTAGGATCAGGTTGCCAGTTTCTGCAAAGAAGTTAGCTGGAATTTTGGTAATAAATGCATTGAATCTGTAGGTCAGCTTGGGGGTACTGCCATTTAAACAATATTAAACCTTCCAGTCTGTGGACATGGGATGTTATCTCATTTACTTAGATCATCTTTAATTTTTTTCAACAATGTTTTATAGTTTTCAAAATACAAATTTTGCACTTTGTTAAATTTATTCCTTAGTATCACTTTTTCTTGAGCTAGTATAAATGGAATTGTTTTCTAAGTTTCATTTTCAGATTGATCACTAAAAATGTACAGACATAAAATTGATTTTTTTTTTTGAGACAGAGTCTCACTCTGTCACCTAGGCTGGAGTGCAGTGGCATGATCTCAGCTCACTGCAACCTCGGCCTCCTGGGTTCAAGAGATTCTTCTGCCTCAGCCTCCTGAGTAGCTGAGATTACAGGCACCTGCCACCACACTCGGCTACTTTTTGTATTTTAGTAGAGACAGGCTTTCACCATGTTGGTCAGGCTGGTCTCAAACTCCTGACCTCAAATGATCTGCCCGCCCCAGCCTCCCAAAGTGTTTGGATTACAGGCGTGAGGCACTGCGTCCGGCACAATTGATATTTGTATGTTGATCTCTTATCCTGAAACTTTACAGAACTCATACTTTAGTTTTAAGGCTTTTTAAATTAAGCTCCTTAGGATTTTCTAGATACAAGATCATTGCATTTGCTAATAGAAATAATTTTACTTCTTCCTTCCTAATCTGGATGTTTTTATTTCTTATAATTATCCTGGCTAGAACCTCTAGTGTAATATTGAATAGAAGTGATGAGAGCAGATATCTTTGTCTTATTCCTGATCTGAGAGTGAAAATATTCAGTCTTTTACCAGTAAGTGTAATGTTAACTGTAGGTTTTTCATAAATGTCATTTATCAGGTTGAGAAAGTTCCTTTCTGTTCCTAGTTTGTTGAATGTTTTTATTATGAAAGATTGTTACATTTCATCAAATGCTTTTTTTCTGCAGCTATTGAGATAATCTTGTGTTTTTTTGTCCTTTATTCTATTGGTATCATGTATTACATTAATTGATCTTCAGATGTTAAACCACCTTTGCATTTCTGGGATAAATCCCACTTGGCCATGAGGCATAAATCTTTTTATATGTTGCTGGTTTCACTGTTCTAGTATTTTGTTCAGGATGTTTACATCTATACTCGACAGATGTTTTCTAGTGATATTCTTGTTGGGGTTTAGTATGAGGGAAATAGTGGCATAATGGAATAATTTGGAAAGTGTTTTATACCCTTTTATTTTTTGGAAGAGTTGGTGAAGAATTGGTATTAATTACTATTTAAGTGTTTGGTAGAATTCACAAGTGGTTACCTGGGCCTAGAATTTTCATCATGGTAGTTTTCTGATGATTAATTTAATCTCTTTGTTATAGATTTATTTAAATTGTCCCTTTCTTCTTGAGTCAGTTTCAGTAGTTGTGGCTTTTTAGCCATCTGTCTATCTCATCTAAGCTATTTAACTTTTAGCCAGGTGTGATGGTACACACCTGTAGTCCCAGCTACTTGGGAGGCTGAGGCAGATGGATTGCTTGAGCCTTGAAGGCGGAGGCTGCAGTGAGCTGAGATTGCACCACTGCACTCCAGCCTGGGCAACAGTGAGAACCTGTCTCCAAAAAAATAAATAAATAAAAGTTATCTAATTTGTTGGCATACAGATATTAATAAATAAGTTATCCCTTATAATACTTTTTTTTTAAATGGAGTTTTGCTCTTGTTGCCCAGGCTGGAGTGCAATGGTGTGATCTTGGCTCACTGCAATCTCCACCTCCCAGGTTCAAGCCATTCTCCCGCCTCAGCCTCCCGAGTAGCTGGGATTACAGGCATGTGCCACCACGCCTGGCTAATGTTGTATTTTTTAGTAGAGACAGGGTTTCTCCATTTTGGTCAGGCTGGTCTTGAACTCTGAACCTCAGGTGATCCGCCCGTCTCTGCCTCCCAAAGTGCTGGGATTACAGGCTTGAGCCACCGCCCCCAGCCTCATCATTACAAACAGAAACTCTATACCCATTAATCAACAAATCGCCATTTTACCCTACCCCAGCCCCTGATAACCTCTATTCTACTTTATGTCTTTATGAATATTCAGACAATACTTGTCCTTTTGTGTCTGGCTTATTTCTCTTAGCTTAATCTTTTCAAAGTTCTCTTAATCTTTTCAAAGTACAAATATTGTACTCACACAATATTTGTCCTTTTGTGTCTGGCTTATTTCACTTAGCTTAATCTTTTCAAAGTTCATCCATATCATATCACGTGTCAAAACTTCATTTCTTTTTAAGGCTGAATAATATTCCACTGTATATACAAACTACATTTTGTTTATCCATTCCTCTGTTGATAGATATTTGGGTTGTTCTGCTCCTGAATGACTTTTGGGTAAATAATGAAATTGAGGCAGAAATCAAGAAATATTTGAAACTAATGAGAACAAAGATACAGCCTATCAGACTCTCCAGGGACATAGCTAAGGCAGTGTTGAGGGAAGTTTATATTAATAGCCCTAAACATCCACATCAAAAAGTTAGATCTCAAATTAACAACCTAATAATATCGCAACTAGAGGAACCAGACAAGCAACAGCAAACCAAACCCAAATCTAGCAGAAGACCAGAAATAACCCAAATCAGAGCTGAACTGAAGGACATTGAGAAGCAAAAAACCATACAAAAGATCAATGAACCCAGGAATTGTTTCTTTGGAAAAGTTAGTAAGATAGACCACTAGCTAGACTAATAAAGAAAAAAGAGTCTGGGAGGGGTGGCTCACCCTTGTAATTTCAGGACTTCGGGAGGCCGAGGCAGGTGGATCACTTGCGGCCAGGAGTTTGAGACCAGCCTGGCCAAAATGGAGAAACCCCATGTCGACTAAAAAATACAAAAATTAGTTGGGTGTGGTGGCGCATACGTGTAATCCCAGTTACTTGGGAGGTTGAGGCAGGAGTGAGCCAAAATCGCGTCACAGCACTCCAGTCTGGGCCACAGGGTGAGACTCTGTCAGAAAAGAAAAAAGGAAAAAAGAGAGAAGAACCAAATATACACAATTAGAAATGAGAAAGATGAAATTACCACCATCTACACAGAAATACAAAAACCCTATGCACACAAACTAGAAAATCTAGAAGAAATGGATAAATTCCTGGACACATACCACCTCCCAAGATTGAACTAGGAAGAAATTGCATCCCTGAACAGACTAATAATGAGTTCTGAAATTGAAGCAGTAATAAAAAGCCTACCAACTAAGAAAAGCCCAGGACCAGATGGATTCATAGCTGAATTCTACCAGATGTATAAAGAAGAGCTGGTAGCATTCCTACTGAAACTATTCCAAAAATTGAGGAGGAGGGCCTCCTCTCCAACTCATTTTATGAGGCCAGTGTCATCCTGATACCAAAACCTGGCAAAGACACAACAACAAAAAAATCTTCAGGTCAATATCCTTGAAGAACATGGATGCAAAAATCCTTAACAAAACACTGGCAAACTGAATCCAGTAGCACATCAAAAAGCGAATCCACCATGATCGAGTAGACTTTACCCCTGGGACGCAAGGCTGGTTCAATACACAAATAAAAAAAGAAAAAATATATGCAAATTAAAAAGAAAGATTGGTTCAACACACGCAAATCAATAAATGTGATTCATCACATAAACAGAACTAAAAACAAAAAGCATAATGATCTCAATAGATGCAGAAAGGCTTTTGATAAAATTCAACATCCCTTCATGTTAAAAACTCTCAATAAACAAGGCATTGAAGGAATATACTTCAAAATAATAAGAGCTATCTATGACAAACCCACAGCCAACATCATACTGAATGGGTAAAAGCTGGAAGCATTCCCCTTGAAAACTGGCACAAGACAAGGAACCACTCCTATTCAATATAGTACCAGAAGTCCTGGCCAGAGCAATGAGGCAGTAGGAAGAAAAAAAGGCATCCAAATAGGAAGAGATGAAGTCAAACTATCCCTGTTTGCAGGTGATATGATTCTATATCTAGAAAACCCCAGAGTCTCTGCCCTAAAACTCCTTGATCTGATAACTTCAGCAAAGTTTCAGGATACAAAATTAACGTACAGGAATCAATAGCATTCCTAAACACCAACAACATCCAAGCTGAGAGCCAAATCAGGAATGCAATCCCATTCACAATTGCCACAAAAAGAATGAAATACCTAAGAATACAGCTAACCAGCGAGGTGAAAGATCTCTACAAGAAGAATTACAAAACACTGCTCAAGGAAATCAGAGATGACTCAAACAAATGGAAAAAACATTCCATGTTTGTGGATAGGAAGAATCAATATCATTAAAATGGCCATACTGCCCAAAGCAACTTACCTATTTAACACTACTCCTATCAAACTACCAATGACATTCTTCATGGAACTAGAAAAAACTATTTAAAAGTTCTTATGAAAAAAAAAGTAAAAAGAGCCTGAATAGCCAAGGGAATTCTAAGCAAAAAGAACAAACCTGGAGGCATCATATTACTCAACTTCAAACTATGCTACAGGGCTACAGTAACCAAAACAGCATGGTACTAGTACAAAAACAGACACATAGACCAATGGAACAGAAATTTGTTGAAGTGTAATTAATGTAAAATAAGCACATCCATTTTAGGTGCACCTTTCAACGAGTTTTCACAAATATAATCTCACCATATTCAAGATACAGAACATTCCCATCATCCCCCAAAGTTCCTTCATGTCCCCTTGCAACAATCCCAACCCAACTCTTGGCACCAGGGAGTGACTGATTTGCTTTGTGTCACTATTGATTAGTTTTACATTTTCTAGAATTTTCTATAAATGTAATCATAAAAATATACTCTTTATGTCTGGCCTTTCAGCATGTTTCAGGGATTTATCAATGTTGTATGTGTTAGTAGTTTGCTCATTTGTATTGTTGAGTATTATTCCATTCTTTTCTTTTTTAAAAAACAGAGACAGGGTCTTGCTCTGTTGCTCAGGCTGGAGTACAGTGGCACAATCATGGCTCACTGCAGCTTCAAACTCCTGGTCTCAGGCAATCTTCCTTGCATCAGCCGCCTGAGTAGCTAGGACTACAGGTGAGTGCCACCATGTCCGGCTAATTTTATTTATTTAATTTTTTGCGGAGACAGGGTTTCACTATGTTGCTCAGGTTGGTCTCAAACTCCTGGCTTCATGTGGTCCTCCACTTCAGTCTCTCAAAGTGCTGAGATTACAGGCATGAGCCATTGTATCTGGCCTCGTTGTTGTTGTTGTTGTTTTTAACTGTAGTTTATCTAGTTATCTATTGATGAATATTTGGGTTGGTTGTTTCCAGTTTTTGAAAATTATAAAGATGATTAAAATCATTTATGTAAATGTTTTGTATGAACATATGTTTTCATTCTTCTTGGGTAAATAGCAAGAAGTGCAATTGTTTATATGTTTGACTTCATTATTTAAAAAAACTGACAACTGTTTTCAAAGTGATTGTAACATTTCACATTCTTACCAGCAATGTAGAAGAGTTCCAGTTTCAGTTACTGATTTCTAATTAAATTGCATTTTGTTGGAGAAGCCCAGTATGTGATTTCAATCCTGCTGGATTTATTGAGACTAGTTTCATGGCCCAGCATATGAAGAACGTTCCATCTGCACTGAAAACACTGTTTAGTCTGCCATTGCAGGGTAGAGCATTCTGTAAAAGTTAATTGGATCCAGTTAGTTGATAGCGCTGTTCAAGTCTTCTGTATTCATACCAGTTTTCTGTCTGATATTTCTATCAATACAAGAGAAAGTGGTGAAATATGCAACTTAAATTATGGATTTGTCTTTTTCCCCTTTCAAATTCTGTCAGTTTTCGCTTCAAGTCTTTTGAAGTTCTACAACTGGGTGCATTCACATTTAGGAATGTTATTTTTTCTTAGTGACTTGATAGTTTATCATTGTGAAATGTCCCTCCTTATGTCTGGTAATATTTCTTGTCCTAAAGTGTGTTTTGCCAGAAATGAACACAGTCAATCCACCTTTCTTATGTCTCATGTTTACCTTTTTCCGTCCTTTTACTTTTAACATTCTTGTGTCTGTATAAAATGGATTTCTTGTAGACACCAGAGAGTCAGACCTTACTTTATTACCCAATTGGATAATCTTTGATTTATAATTGGAATGCTTAATTCATATTCATTTAGTATAATTACTGATACGGTTAGGTTTAAATCTACTGTCTTGCTATTTGTTTTCTATTTATACCATATGTTTTTATTTTTTTCTTCTTTTCCTGCCTTTTTGGATTAGTTGAGTATTTTTCAGTATTTCATTTTATCTCCTCCATTGGCGAATAACACTCCTTTTTAAAAAACAATCGTTGCTGTAGGTTTATGGAATACATCTTCAGTTTATCAGTGTACCTTCAAATAATATGATGCCACTCCTACAATCACATAAGTTTTCAGAACAGTATCCTTTCGAGGTCTTTAGGCTTTGTCTGTTCAGAACCTGAACACCTCTCAGATCTCTGGGGACTGCTCCTCTTACAGTTTCCTAGTAGATGCTCTTTGCTTGGCCTCACAGAGTTTTACGTTGTGCATGAGCCAAAGATGCAAGAGGGCTCCCATGTGGATTTCTAGCTCTTGCTCTGTCTAGCTTACTCATCTGTGGTACCCTGCCCTGGAAATTCCAGCTGCCCTCCCTCATCCCTACTTCTGCTCTGTCTCATCAACGCAGCACGGCTGCCACGCCCTGCCTGAGCTGCCACGCCCTGCCTGAGTTCCCCTCCTGTATCACAATCTGTAAAGCAGCTTTGGAAAGAAAGCTGGGGTGAGCGTGGGTTTTGCCTTGTTTCACTTCTCTCGGGGGTTACAGTTCTGCTTTGTCTGTTGTTCAGAGTCTGAAACAATTGTTTCATATATCTTCTCTAGTGTCCTGTTGTTTATTGCAGTAGGGCAAGTCCAGTACCAGTTACTGCTTCATGGCCAGAAGCAGTAGTCTTGTCTCATATTTGTTTTTCTTAGATCTTTATTTTTGCATTCGCTTATACAATTTATTTTTCATTTATCATTGCCATATGGTTCATTAAAAATCTGTTTATTTTCTGCTTAACAACTGCTTTACTCAGTGGGTTACATATGCTTGCAGACATACTGCTTAGAGCATTTTCAAAGTAAATATGCTGTTTGTTCAGACTTCCAATGTAAGCTCTATTATTTATTCAAGCTAGTATTCTAATATTCATTCCATTATTATTATTATTATTATTATTATTATTATTGAGACAGAGTTTTGCTCTTGTCACCCAGGCTGGAGTGCAGTGGCGCGATCTCAACTCACTGCAACCTCTGCCTCCCAGGTTCGAGTGATTCTCCTGCCTCAGCCTCCCAAGTAGCTGGGATTACAGGCGGCCACCACCATACCTGGCTAATTTGTTTTGTATTTTTAGTAGAGACAAGGTTTCACCATGTTGGCCAGGTTGGTCTCAAACTCCTGACCTCAAGTGATCTGGACACTTCGGCCTCCTAAAGTGCTGGGATTATAGGGGTGAGCCACCGTGCCCGACTATTACATCCATTTAAATAGGAGAAAAGATGCTTTAGAGAGATCACACAAGGATTCAAACTCAGATAATCTGGCATCAGGGCTGAGATCTTAACTACAACATATATTAGCTTTTGGAGCAATTTTTGCCTGAATACAAGCATAATATTCCTTCTGTAACAGATATATGGCCAATGTGTGTAGACATGATGGAAGGCCCAGTTTTGAACATGGGTTGAAATGTGTTATCTATTTCCATTAATACTAGAAAGGGTTGTCTGAGAGACAGTGTGAAGACTTTCCTGGAAATGTTTCGTAATAGAATTGTTTATATCCTACCTAGGAGAGTGAAGGTAAAATGAAGTCACTTCACTTCCATGTAGTCCATGGCAAACTGTGATAATCATTTTGCAGATGTTCTTGGCTGTACAGAGCTTTTATGGACAGTATTTCTCTTACTCCCTGAACACATGGGATATTTGAGCCTGACAAATTAGCAGTCTTTTCTTATTTTTTTATTGGAAGCCTGTTTTCATCGCTGTCTTTTGTTTTGTTTTGAGACAGGGTCTCACTCTGTCACCCAGGCCTGGAGAGCAGTGGCACGATCACAGCTCACTGCAGCCTTGATCTCCCTGGGCTCAAGTGATCCTCTTGCCTCAGCCTCCTGAGTAGCTGGAACAACAGGTCTACAGGTGCATGCCACCATGCCTAGCTAATTTTTGTATTTTTTGTAGACATGGTCTCAATATGTTGCCCAGGCTGGTTTCAAACTCCTGGGCTCAAGTGATCTGCCTGCCTCGGCCTCCCAAAATGCTAGGATTACAGGCGTGGGTCACCCTGCCCAGCCTTCATTGTTATTTTTTATTTATTTATTTATTTAATTTTTTTGAGACGGAGTTTTGCTCTTGTCATCCAGGCTGGAGTGCAATGGCGTGATCTCGGCTCACTGCAACCTCTGCCTCCCAGGTTCAAGCGATTCTCCGCCTCAGCCTCTTGAGTAGCTGGGACTACAGGCACACACCACCACACCTGGCTAATTTTTGTGTTTTTAGTAGAGATGGGATTTCGCCATGTTGGCCAGGATGGTCTCGATCTCCTGACCTCATGACCCACCTGTGTCGGCCTCCCAGAGTGCTGGGATTACAGGCACGAGCCACCAAGGCCATCCTCATTGCTATTTTTCTATCAAAACAGCAGGTTAATACTTTGACATGACATCTTAATCATTTTTCTTTTGAGACAGAGTCTTGCTCTGTCACCCATGCTGGAATGCAGTGGCGCGATCTCGGCTCACTGCAACCTCCGTCTCCTGGGTTCAAGTGATTCTCCTGTCTCAGCCTCCTGAGGAGCTGGGATTGCAGGCATACACCACCATGCCCGGCTAATTTTTGTATTTTTAGTAGAGATGGGGTTTCTCCATGTTGGCCAGGCTGATCTCGAACTCCTGATCTCAGGTGATCCGCCTGCCTCAGCCTCCCAAAGTGCTAGGATTATAGGCATAAGCCACTGCGCCCGCCCGACATGTTAATATTTTAAGATGAAGAGCAAAACAGCCAACCTAAGAAAAACAATTAGCAGGCACCCAAGGGCATCTCAGGATGAAAAATCTGTGGCTGAAAAATTCAATCTACATCACAGCCACTGAGAACAATATTAATTTCTCAATTAGTAGCAAGAGCAGAGAGATCATGAACAGATAAGTCTGAATAGAAAATTGCTAAAACATTTTGAGACGTGCTAGCATAAAAGCTTCCTGTGAGTACGGCATGCTTATTCAATATAACCAAAACGATATTTATTAGAAATTATAAAAGTAAGGAGGCTGGGCACGGTGGCTCATGCCTGTAATCCCAGCACTTTGAGAAGCCGAGGCAGGAGGATTGCTTGCGGTCAGGAATTCGAGACCAGCTTGGAAAACATAGTGAGACCCTGTCTCTACAAAAATAAAAATAAAAATAATTACCCAGTGTGGTGGCACACACGTGTAGTCCCAGCTATTTGGGAGGCTGAGGCAGGATCACTTGAGCCCAGGGATTTCAGGCTGCAGTGAGCCATGACTGCACCACTGCGCTCCAGCATGGGTGACAGAGTAAGACCCTGTTTCTTTTTTTTTTTGAGACTGAGTTTCACTGGGATGACAGGCATGCACCATGACGCCTGGCTAATTTTGTATTTTCAGTAGAGACGGGGTTTCTCCATGTTGATCAGGTTGGTCTTGAACTCCTGACCTCAGGTGATCCTCCCGCCTCGGCCTCCCAGAGTGCTAGGATTACAGGCAAAAGACCATGTTTCTTAAAAAGAAAGAGAAAAGAAGGCCAGGCAGGCGTGGTGGCTCGTGCCTGTAATCCCAGCACTTTGGGAGGCCGAGGCGGGCGGATCACCTGAGGTCGGGAGTTCGAGACCAGCCTGACCAACATGGAGAAACCCCATCTCTACTAAAAATACAAACTTAGCTGGACGTGGTGGTGCATGCCTGTAATCCCAGCTACACGGGAGGCTGAGGCAGGAGAATCCCTTGAACCTGGGAGGCGGAGGTTGCAGTGAGCCGAGATCGTACCATTGCACTCCAGCCTGGGCGACAACAGCGAAACTCTGTCTCAAAAAAAAAAAAAAAAAAAAAGAGGGAAGGAAGGAAGGAAAGAAGGAAGGAAGGAAAGAAAGAAAGGTAGATATATGTCAAATAGAGAAAAACCTAGTCTTTCAAATTTTCCTAAAAGATTAAAAGACAAACAAGAGCACAGATTATGATGTGGGGAAAAGACTAGGATCCACCACTCTTTACCCACCCATCACAGTCAGCCTGGAATTAGAGCTAATTAGGAAGAAAGGAAAGACCATTCCTGATAACTACTGGGTGCTAGCCACATGCTCCAGTTTCTCCGTCTCCTGCACCCGTGGATGGGCTTCTGGAAAGCCCTGACCCCTCTTCTTCTTTCAGTAGCTTCGCACCTCCTGCACGTAGGGGAGCTCAGCATAGGTTTGCTCAGTTCAGGTGACAGGTAGGTTAGAAATGGATTGGGAAAAGTGTTGAAAGTAAGGCTGAGGAGGTTACAATTTATAATCTAATAAGAGCCGTTGTAAGTTCTTGAAAAGGCTTTTTTCTTCTTTTAATTAAAAGTGGTTTGGTTAGCATATTGCAGGTTTTCTCAGCCACAGTACTATTGGCATGTGGAGCTAGATCATTTTTGTTTTGGGGGGCTGTCCTGTGCCTTGTAGGATATTTAGCAGAATCCCTGGCCTCTACCCACTACATGCCAGTGGCATCCCCTAGTACCAACAACCAAAAATGTCTCCTGGGGGCATAATTGCCCAGGTTGGGAACCACTAGGGTGTTAGGGGGAGAGCTGAGCCTCAAGGCAGGGGAGATCAGAGGAAGAAGAGCCAAAAAAAGTGGGTGGATGGAAGAGACACTAATTCAAGTGTGGTCTAAGAGTAGTGATTCTCATCACTGTTGCTGTGTTACACAGTATTTAGGAGCCTAATATACAAGTGTCATGTAGTATCGAACTAAAAATCTACAGGAACAATTCATGAAGCATTCCCGTTTGTTTCTTTTGGAAAAATATAAAATCTGACATTGCTTGCAGAAAACTGGAGCCAGACTTCTCAGGAAAAGGTTATGGCCAGGTGTCCTTTTGCCTGAAGACATTTATCCTTTACGTAACTGGCAATACCAAAAGTAAACATGCTTTTTAATGAAAATTGTCATTTTATGTTTACAAAGCTTTCGGTTTATTGTACAAGAGAAAAATTTCCCACAGTTAATGCTCTAATTCCCCCCTGCTAAGGAGTAAATTGTAAAAATACATGCTGTTACTCCTTGAAATGTGGAGTGATGTTCCTTCAAGTCTAGAGGATGTTACATGAAATCAGCTTCAAGACAGGCTTGAGGGGACAGGAACATGAAAAATATATTACATGCAAACACTTTGGTTTTGGAAATCTGCACGTTTATTCCAATGGCATCAGCTGATACTGTGTTCACTGTAACCTAGTAATGTCACAGCAGCATCTGGGGGCATATAATTGTGTCAGAGCTGCTGTTTACCCAGTTAAATGAGACAAAGATTAGGTAAGGTTTGTGCTACTTATTGTTCATTGCCATGGCTTCATCTTCCTAATCCTCCTTATTTTCACCCCTGCAAGAAAGAAATAACAATTCTAATATCTTCTTGTTTCTGAGTATTGATGATTGGGTTATGTGGATACTTCTGGGTAGATGTCCATTTGGAAAAGATGCTTGCTGAGTGCCCTTTGTACTGACAATGGTGGAAGAAATTTCCTGATTGGGATCTGGCTCTTGATACATGATCCTTAGAGGTAATGTCCCTATGGATGGTGCTGCCGGTCTGACCCCTTGTAAGACTTCACAGATATGCTTGGGATCATTAGAGTGGGTTTCACTTCTATCACAGAAGGAGTTGGTATAAGGTGCAGGAAATCTACTCCTACTTTCCAAAGTTAGTTTCCAGTATAGTAACACATCCTGTGTAATTTTGTACTTAAAATTCATGTTTCATATGCCATTTTTTTTCTTTATGAGAGACAGAGTCTCACTCTGTTGCCCAGCCTGGAGTACAGTGGTGCAATCTCGGCTCACTGCAGCCTCCGCCTCTCAGGTTCAAGTGATTCTCCTGCCTCAGCCTCCCAAGTAGCTGGGATTACAGGCACATGCCACCACACCTGGCTAATTTTTGTATTTTTAGTAGAGACAGGGTTTCACCATGTTGGCCAGGTTGGTCTTGAACTCCTGACCTCAAGTGATCCACCTGCCTTGGCCTCCCAAAGTGCTGGGATTACAGGCGTGAGCCACCGTACCTGGCCAACCATCTTGGATTTGTCATTCAGCACAGCATGGAAGTTGGAGCCAGGCATCTTGCCTCTTTATACAATATTTCCATTTCCTGAGATCATGCCACTGGAGGGAGGCCTGCCTGGGTTTCCACCAGCCCCTTCCCTGGCTTTCGGTCCATTCCAGCTTCTCTGAGCAGAACTCTGTCCCTGCTTGGGGGACCAAGAAGGCACAAGGGCAAACCCACACATGAATGAAGGTTGTGGGTCATTTAGCATGAAGCAAGCATCATGGCAGAAGCAGTTTGGGAAGAGCTGGTCTTTCTAGTACTCCCCGGTCTGTTCATTGTCCTCACCCCTTCTCCCACATGCCCTCTCCCCTCCTTCCCCTTCTTTTCCTTTTCTTTCTTTCCTCCTTCATTTTCTACATGACATAACAACCTTCAGGTAGCAAAACATCTGCTAGGAGTCATCCTGGCTTTTGTGTGTAAATCTGGTTTTTAGGACGCTCTTCAAAGAAAGTTTTATCTTAAGGGGCCAGGAGGATGGCAGGAGTGCTGTCAAATGGCCTCAGAGCAGTATGTCCAGGAGCCCAGGCATCTGCTAGAAAAGCACGTATAGCTGCAAAAGATAAGGGTTTCCATCAGTCAGGGAATCAGTGAGTAAGTTCTCTCCTACTCACCTGAGGGCGTGCAGTCCCGCACCCTAGGAAGCAGTACACGGCAACACTCCTCGCTGCTGGGCTGGGCTACGGTGCCTCAGTGCTGCTGCTCACTAACCTTGTGCTCTCGGGTAACACGCTGGCAACCTGAGGCTCTGCTTCCTGATTCATAACTCAGGGATGACGACAGCAAGCTCCCTCATCAGGCTGTGGTGCGGGTTAAGCGAGTTTATAAATTGAAAATGCAAGCTCATAGTCCACATTCAAGAAATGTCAGCTATAATAATATATTATCCTTGTCCTCAAGGAACTTGAAAACTAGTTAGACAGATGGAACAACACATGTGAAAGAATTACAAAAAAGAGTCAGCCCGGGTGTGGCGGCTCACGCGCATAAACGCCATGGAGTTTAAAGAAGAATGAAATGTTTCAGCATCTAAGCTATCAGATAATGTTAGCAGAGGATAGAGATTATGTTAGAGCTTGCAAGTTGTTAAGCCAACAAACATTAAGCACCTATTCCTGTGACTCACTCACGCAACTGAGTGTTTGCCATATGACACTGATTTTGCCAATCACATTTTGCTAATCCTAAAACGAGGCAAAATAAAGATCTTTGTGCTAGGTACTGGGCTAAATAACCTTCCATGCATGATGCCATTTTCATCCTTTCAACAACCCTGAAATAAGGTAATATATATATATATATATATATATATATATATATTTTTTTTTTTTTTTTTTTTTTCCTGAGATGGAGTCTTGCTCTGCTGCCCAGGCTGGAATGCAATGGCATGATCTTGGCTCACTGCAACCTCTGCCTCCCGGGTTCAAGTGATTCTCCTGCCTCAGCCTCCTGACTAGCTGGGATTACAGGTGACCACCACCACGTCCAGCTAATTTTTGTATTTTAGTAAAGACGGGGTTTCACGATGTTGGGCAGTCTGGTCTGGAACTCCTGACCTCAAGTGATCCACCCGCCTCGGCCTCCCAAAGTGCTGGGATTGCAGGCATGAGCCACCGTGCCTGGTCGAGGTAGTAATAATTTTACGGGCAAAGAAATTGAGGTTTTGGAGCTGTTAGTTTGTCTAAGATCAAAGCACTAACACATGGCAGAGCTTAGAATGGAGCAGGATCACAGATTGCCTGATGGCAGAGCAGGCAAAAAAGGAGGAGGTGGGAGGCTGGGCACAGTGGCTCATGCATGCCTGTGATCCCAGCACTTGGGAGGCCAAAGTGGGAGGATCGCCTGAGCCCAGGAGTTCAAGACCAGCTTGAGCAACACAGTGAGACTCCATCTCAACTAAAAAGTAAAAAACAGCTGGGCATGGTAACGTGCATCTGTAGTCCTGGCTACTTGGGAGGCTGAGGTGGATCACTTGAGCCTGAGAGTTTGAGGCTGCAGTGAGCTATGATTGTGTCACTGCACTCCAGCCTGCATGACGGAGCGAGCCCATGGGGAGGAGGGAAGAGGAGTGTGTGAGGTGTGAGAGTCTAGACAGAGAGGGAGACTGGAAGAGGTGTGGAGGGGCAGGGACCCAATGAAGCCAATATTCTAGTGGGAACAGGGCATCTGTGGGGCAGCCTGAGTGACGTATATAATGTGAGACTAATGGGCTACCGGCAGATAAGAGCTCATTTCAGCTTGAGAGAAGGCAGCCAGATGAAAGGAAGTAGCAGCCGTGCGGATGTGACCTGGCGAGGGCTCAGAGTCGGGGCAAAAAGAACAAAAAGGAAACTGTGAAGTCTAGGGGACCCCTTGAAGGCAATATTGACAGGTGTCTGTGACAGCTTGGATGACGATGGTCAATGAGAGAGGGAGGGTGAGAGTGATCTCAGAGTCCTTGCCTCAGCAGTCCTGAAAATAGTGATCTTCAACCAGCCTAGGAAAACAGGGAAGGTGGGTGGGAAAGGAGGCGTTGTTTTACACACATTAAGCTTAGGGGAACGTGTGGGAATCTTGTAAAAATTTGGACAGATGGAGACTGGGGTATATGGGGGAGGCCAAGCCTGGAGACAAAGATTTGAGAGTCAGCCATACAGAGGGAAAGGCTACATCTCCAAGGCGGTGGCTCACAGCTAAAGCAAGGAAAAGTGGCCACAAAAGGAAAAAGAGTGATTGGTTTGGATGGTTACAGGAAAATCAGGAAAACAGAAACAGTGTCTCAAGGAAGAATGGCCAGCCACATGAGATAGGTCAGCAATCACTCAGGTCCTGTGAGGAAGCAGACTCGGACTCAATGGACTGTGAGGGTGGAGGAATTCCCCACCTGCCTCTGGGTGATGGAGAATCTACCTGGGAGGCTTGGGGATGACAGGTGGAGAGGAAGAGCAGTGGGGTTTTTTTTTTTTTTTTCATAGAGACAGAATCTTGGTGTCACCCAGGCTGAATTGCAGTGGCACCATCAAAGCTCTCAGCAGCCTCGAACTCCTGGGCTCAAGATACTTCTGCCTCACTCTCCCAAGTAGCTGGGACTGCAGGCACACACCACCATGCCCAGCTAATTTTTGAATTTTCTGTAGAGATGAGGTCTCACTATGTTGCTTAGGCTGGTCTCAAACTCCTCGGCTCAAGCTATTCTCCTGTCTCAGCGTCCCAAAGTGATGAGATTGCAGGCATGAGCCACTGTGCCTAACCTCCAAGTCTTTGTTAAAAACTAATTTTTTATTGATACATGATAGTTATACATATTTCTGGAGTACATGTGTTATTTATTTATTTATTTAGAGACAGAGTTTCGCTCTGTCGCCCAGGCTGGAGTGTAATGGTGTGATCTCTACCAGCTAATTTTTGTATTTTTAGTAGAGACAGGGTTTCACCATGTTGGCCAGGCTGGTCTCACACTCCTGACCTCAGGTGATCCACCTGCCTTGGCCTCCCAAAGTGCTGAAATTACAGGAATGAACCACAGTGCCTGGCCAATAAGAGAACGTCTGAGTTTTGGATTCAGTGCAGGGGTGATTCGGACCACTTGAATTAAAAGCTCTTCATTCAGGTAAATGAAGCCCCAAATGTCTCATCCCGTGGCCTGTATGGGGATTGAACTTGTGACCTTAGTGTTATCAGCACCATGCTCTAACCAACCAAGCTAACAGGCCACACGTGATATTTAGATAGATGCATATAATGTGTAACAATTAAATCAGAGTATTAGGATATCCATCACCTCAAACACTTATCATTTCTTTGTGCTAGGCACATTTCAAATCTTCTAGCTATTTTGAAATACACAGTAAACTACTATTAACTATAGTCATCCTACTGTACTAGCAAACGCTATAACTTATTCTCTCTAACTGTATTTTTATACCCATTAACCTCTCCTCATCCTCCCTTTCCTTTCCTCTACCCTTCCCAGCTTCTGGGAACCACCATTCTTTTTTGTTTGTTTGTTTGTTTTGAGATGGAGTCTTGCTCTGTCGCCCAGGCTGGAGTGCAGTGGCGCAATCTCGGCTCACTGCAAGCTCCGCCTCCCGGGTTCACGCCATTCTCCTGCCTCAGCCTCTCCGAGTAGCTGGGACTACAGGCGCGCCCGCCACCACGCAGGGCTAATTTTTTGTATTTTTAGTAGAGACAGGGTTTCACCATGGTCTCGATCTCCTGACCTCGTGATCCGCCCGCCTCGGCCTCCCAAAGTGCTGGGATTACAAGCGTGAGCCACCGCGCCCGGCTTTTTTTTTTTTTTTTTTTTTGAGACCGAGTCTTGCTCTGTCGCCCAGGCTGGAGTGCAGTGGTGCAATCTCCACTCACTGCAAGCTCCGCCTCCTGGGTTCACGCCATTCTCCTGCCTCAGCCTCCTGAGTAGCTGGGACTGCAGGCGCCTGCCACCACGCCCAGCTGATTTTTTGTATTTTCAGTAGACGCGGGGCTTCACCATGTTAGCCAGGATGGTCTCTATCACCTGACCTTGTGATCCGCCCACCTCAGTCTCCCAAAGTGCTGGGATTACAGGCACGAGCCACCGCACCCGGCTAGGAACCACCATTCTTTTCTCTAACTCCATGAGATCAACTGTTTAAGTTTCCCACATATTAGAGAGATCATGTGGTATTTGTCTTTCTGTGCCTGGCTTATTTCATTTCACATAATGTCCTCCAGGTCCATTCATGTTGCTGCAAATGACAGGATTTCATCCTTTTTTATGGCCGAATAATAGTCCATCATGTATACATACCATATTTTCTTTATCCATTCATTCGTTGATAGGCACTGGGGTTGATGTTTTGGCTGCTGTGTGAATCATGCTCCAATAAACATGTAACTACAGGTACCTCTTTGAAATGCTGATTTCTTTTTTTTTTTTTTGAGACGGAGTCTCGCTCTGTCACCCAGGCTGGAGTGCAGTGGCGCAATCTCGGCTCACTGCAAGCTCCGCCTCCCGGGTTCACGCCATTCTCCTGCCTCAGCCTCTCCGAGTAGCTGGGACTACAGGCGCCCGCCACCACGCCCGGCTAATTTTTTTTGTATTTTTTAGTAGAGACGGGGTTTCACTGTGTTAGCCAGGATGGCCTCGATCTCCTGACCTCGTGATCCGCCCGCCTCGGCCTCCCAAAGTGCTGGGATTACAAGCGTGAGCCACCGCGCCCGGCCTTGAAATGCTGATTTCTTTTGGATATATACCTAGCAGTGGGCTTGCTAGATCAAAGGTAGTTTTGATTTGTAGTTTTTTGAGGTACTTTCATATAGTTTTCCATGGCTGTATTAACTCACATTCTCACCAACAGTGTATATCCCCTTTCCCTGTATCCTCACCAAGATTTGTTATTTTTTGTCTTTTTGACAATAGCCATTGTAACTGGGGTGCAATATATCATTGTAGTTTTGCTTTGCATTTTGCTGATGATGAGTGATGCTGAGCATTTTTCATACAACTGTTGGTCATTTGTGTGTCTTCTCCAAGCTTTTTTGATTGCTTAGCCTTTGTAGTGTGATTGCTTTTTGAGCACTGTCTTAATATATGTATAGTTTTAAATTATACATACACACTACTATGATTAGCTAACATCTTAAGTTATATTATTCACCAGGGTGAGTTCACTATTAAAAACAGAGGATTGGCTGGGAATGGTGGCTCACGCCTGTAATCCTAGTACTTTGGGAGGCCGAGGTGGGAGGATTGCTTGAGTCCAGGAGTTCGAGACCAGCCTGGGCAACGTGGTGAAACCCTGTCTCAACAAAACAAAACAAAACAAAACAAAACAAAACAAAACAAAACAAAACAAAACACAAAACAGGATTGGAAGGCACAGTGGCTCATGCCTATCATCCCAACACTTTGGGAAGCTGAGGCAGGAGGATTGCTTGAGGCCAGGAGTTGGAAACCAGGCTGGTCAACATAGCCAGATCCTGTCTCTACAAAAGCAAAATAATTAAAGTTAGCTAGACATGGTGGTGCACTCCTGTAGTCCCAGCTACTTGAGAGGCTGAGGCAGGAGGATCCTTGGAGCCCAGGAGTGCGAGGCTGCAGTGAGCTATGATTGCACCACTGCACCCCAGCCTGGGCCACAGAGCAAGACCCTGTCTCAATTAACAAAACAAAAAATACAGGATATAATTTTATATTTCAAATGTTCTTGATAATCAAAAAATTATTTTTGGTTGAGCGTAGTGGCCCATGCCTGTAATCCCAGCACTTTGGGAGGCTGAGGCGGGTGGATCACCTGAGCCCAGGAGTTCAAGACCAGTGTGGGCAACATGGCCAGACCCTGTCTCTACAAAAAATACAAAAATTAGCCAGGCATAGTGGCATGTGCCTTTAGTCCCAGCTACTTGGGAGGCTGAGGTGGGAGGATCACTTGAGCCCAGGGAGTTCGAGGCTGCAGTGATCCAAGATTGTGCCACTGCACTCCAGCCTGGGCAACAGAGGAAACCCCGTCCCTGCCCCCCCACCAAAAAAAAAAGTTTTTGGCTGAGTGTGGTGGCTCACGCCTGTAATCTCAACACTTTGGGAGGTTAAGGCGGGAGGATTGCTTAAGACCAGCCTGGGCAAGGTAGGGACACCCCCCTCTCCACAAAATATTTAAAAATTAGCCAAGCGTGGTAGTGTGTGCCTGTGGTCCCAGCTACTTGAGAGGTTGAGGTGGGAGGATAGCTTGAACTCAGGAGTTTGTGGCCACAGTGAGCTGTGATTATGCCACTGCACTCCAGCCTGGGCAACAGAGCAAGACTCTATCTACAAAAAGTGTTTTTTTTTGTTTGTTTGTTTGGTTCCTTCTTGTTAGAATCAATTATATTGCCATTATGTTTACCTTGCACTTGACTAAGGGTTTGTTTAGTAAAGCTGTGTAAGATAATTCATATTGGCTGGTCGCGGTGGCTCACGCCTGTAATCCCAGCACTTTGGGACGCTGAGGCAGGCGGATCACGAGGTCAGGAGATCAAGACCATCCTAGCTAACACGGTGAAACCCCGTCTCTACTAAAAATACAAAAACAAAATTAGCTGTGTGCGGTGGCGGGTGCCTGTAGTCCCAGCTACTTGGGATGCTGAGGCAGGAGAATCGTTTGAACCCGGGAGGCGGAGCTTGCAGTGAGCTGAGATCGCGCCACTGCACTCCAGCCTGGGCAACAGAGTGAGACTCTGTCTCACAAAAAAAAAAAAAAAAATCATGTTAATTAGGTACTTGTTAATTGCACTTGTCTGTGCAAACTAACGCATGTGGGCCCTACATCCTTCTCACTATGGTGCCCTCACACCCAATTCAGGGCACCACATGGATCATTCCTGATCCATGGCTGTCTAATGTACTACGATGTGAGGGTACCAGGCCATTCTCCCTCTTTTGCGACAAAATGAACCATAGATTTTACCTCCTAGTAAACCGTCTCATCCTGGGGTATGTGCCTCTGCCCCCCATCTTGTAGAACACATCTTTAGAGGGCTGAGGAAATGGGAAAATTACCCTTATCATTATCCCAATAGAGTATTCCTTTTTACTTTTTTTTTTTTTTTTTGAGTTGGGGTCTTGTTCTGTTGCCCATGCTGGAGTTCAGCAGTGTGATCATGGCTCTCTGTAGCCTCAAACTCCTAGGCTCAAGCCGTCCTCCTGCCTTGCCTCCTAAAATGCCAGGATTACAGGCACGAGTCAGTGCTCCCAGCCTCTTTGCTTTAGCTTAGCTCTTAGGCTTTTTCCTATGATTTCTTACCACCTTTCCTTCTAGGCATTGTAGGGCATTAAAAGTGCCTTGGACTGGGAGTCAGGAGATGTGGTCTTAGCTGTCTCTTTGCTTCCAACTTGCATACAACACCCTAGGGCCAGTTCCTTTACCTTTCCCACACCTCAATTTCCTAGAGTCCAGGGATGATGATCCCTTTCACATGATCCTGAAATGGCTGCGGCTGGCTCACGTGGACTCGTTTGAAAGTGTGGCAAAAACTGGAAACCGCCAAAGGCCAAAGACTGGTTTCATGATAACTGTCTTTCCAGTCTCATCTCTGGGGACATGTAGATTCCACATAGTATACAAATTTTCACAGATTTCTTTACATTGCAGCAAATTATTTGATTGTGAAATATTTGTTTTCTTTATATTAAGGCACTGAAGTAGGATGTACAGGTAGAGCTGTGTCGCTTGTTAGCTGGTGATACTTACAGATTCCTTCAGGTCTCCTTGCGCATGTAACTGTCACTTCCCCGAGTCTGCGTCTGTTCAGGCTGTCTGCAACAAGCACTTTTTCACTGTCAACAAAGTCCTGTGCCTGTGCCTGCTGCAGGATTGAGGCAGGGAAGCCTCCAGGTGGTTCACCTTGCTCTGGGCTCCACCCAGTGTGCCCAAGGCCAATCTACACAACCATCCAGTCAACTCAGAGCAGGGAGAGACCACAACACCAGACAACTGGTTCTGTATAAATTACTAAGATTAAAAGTAAATGGCTGGGCACGGTGGCTCATGCCTGTAATCCCAACACTTTGGGAGGCTGAGGCAGGTGAACTGCTTGAGTCCAGGAGTTTGAGACCAGCCTGGGCAACATGTTGAAACACCGTCTCTACCAAAAAAGATAAAAAAAAAAAAAAACTAGCCTGGCATGGTGGTGCATTCCTGCAGTCTCAGCTACTCAGGAGGCTGAGGTGGGAGGATCACTTCAGCCTGGGAGGCGGAGGTTGCAGTGAGTCGTGATTGTGCCAATGCACTTTAGCCCAAGAGATAAAGTGAGACTTCATCTCGAAAAAAAAAAAAAAAGTAAAAAACTGGTTATTTTTTGTGGGGCTGGAAACATTTAATTTTGTTTTCTGATTATGAAACATTCATCATAGAAAACTGGAAAGATAAACAGAAAAAGAAAATAAAAATGAGCTGTAATCCCAATCTCATATTTTGGTGTCAACAGTCCTCATTCTCCCTTTATGGTAATTAGATCACACTCATATTAGTCTATTCTCTCACTGCTGATAAAGACATACTCGAGACTGGGTAATTTGTAAAGAAAAAGGTTTAATGGACTCACAGTTCCACGTGGCTGGGAGGCCTCACCATCATGGTGGAAGGCAAAAGGCACATCTTACATGGTGGCAGTCAAGACAGAATAAGCCAGGCAAAAGAGGAAACCCCTTATCAAACCATCAGATCTCATGAGACTTACTCACCACCAAGAGAACAGTATGGGGGAAACTGCCCCCATGATTCAATTATCTCCCACAGGGTCCCAGCCACAACACGTGTGAATTGTGGGAGCTATAATTCAAGATGAGATTTGGGTGGAACACAGCCAAAACATATCACACCATTTATAATTTATTAAAATATTTTTTATTGTGGTAAAATAATATGAAATTTATCATCATAACCTTTTCTTGTATTTTATTTCCATTTTTCTCATTTTTATTTTCCATAGTACATTTATGACACAGAAATGTCCTGCATCCTCTCCTTGAATGTCTATAAGATTGCATTTTCAATATCTCCTGCCTGTCATTTACTTATGCTAGCAATTGAAGTCTGGATTCTTGCAATGAGTATTGTCCCATTAATATTAAATAACTTTTTGCTGGGCGCAGTGGCTCATGCCTGTAATCCTAGCACTTTGGGAGGCCGAGGTGGACGGATCACCTGAGGTCAAGAGTTCGAGACCAGCCTGACCAACATGGAGAAACCCCGTCTCTACTAAAAACACAAAATTAGCCAGGCGTGGTGGCACAAGCCTGTAATCCCAGCTACTAGGGAGGCTGAGGCAGGGGAATCGCTTGAACCTGGGAGGCGGAGGTTGTGGTGAGCAGAGACTGCGCCACTGCACTCCAGCCTGGGCAACAAGAGCAAAACTCCGTCTCAAAAAAAAAAAAAAAAAAAAAAAATATATATATATATATAAAAAATAACTTTTTAAAAAACTTTGTTTCAGGGATACATGTGCAGGTTTGTTACATAGGTAAACTTGTGTCATGGGGGCTGGGTGTACAGATTATTTCATCACCCAGGTACTAAGCTACCATAGTACCTGGTAGTTATCTTTTCTGATCTTCTTCCTCTTACCCTCCTCCCTCAAGGAGGCTTCAGTGTCTGTTGTTCCCCTCTTTGTGTCCATGTGTTCCCATCATTTAGCTCCCACTTATAAGTGAGAACATGTGGTATTTGGTTTTCTGCTCCTGTGTTAGTTTACTAAGGATGATGGCCTCCAGCTCCATTCATGTTCCTGCAAAGGAAATAATCTCGTTCTTTTTTATGGCTGCATAGTATTCCATGGTGTATATGAACCACATTTTATCCAGTCTACTGTTGATGAGCATTTAGGTTGATTCTATGTCTTTGTTATTATAAAGAGTGCTGCAATGAACAATCACATGCATATATCTTTAAGGCAGAACAATTTATATTCCTTTGGGTATATACCCAGTAATGGGATTGCTGGGTCAAATGATAGTTCTAAGTTCTTTGAGGAATTGTCACAGTGGCTGGTCTAACTTACACTGCCACTAGCAGTGTATAAGCATTCCCTTTTCTCTACAAGCTCCCCAGCATCTGTTATTTTTTTGACTTTTTAGTAATAGCCATTTTGACTGGTGTGAGATGGTGTGCCATCTTACTCATTTTTAATTGTGTACATTCATAATGTCATGCAACCACCACTGCCATCTGACTCCATTACTTTTTTCATCTTATAAAACTGAAACGCTAAGAACATCTCACTCTAATTTCCACCCAGACCCATTTCTACCTTCTGTCTCTATAATATTGACTACTCTATCCCATATAAGTGTAATGAGACAGTATTTGTCTTTTATTGTGACTGGCATAAGTAACATTTTAAAAATGTATCATATACAGTACATTTTTTTCTGTTACTAAATCTTTTACAATGTGATTTTTAATGATGCATTAGTATATGCCATTGTGTGGATCCCAGTTGATTTAGTGATGCGCTATTGTGAATACTTTGGCCATACTCTGCCTGCCTAGCAGTGTACTAGAGTAACAGAGCTGGCCAGGGGTAGGGGTCAGAAGCTAGAAATACAGAGCAGGTATTTAACCTGAGCACATGCCCCAGAAAAGAAACTTCGATAAAATCTTCCCCCATGTTCTCACCTTCTCCTTGACGGCAGAGCTGGGCCATGTGTTCACCACTGCGGTATGCATTCCATATGGCTCTGTCTCTACCCATATCCATGGTTATTTCTTTTGGATGAATTCACAGAAATGGAAATACGGGATTAACATGTTTATAATATTCTAAAGCTTTTCATAACAAGTGTTGCACAACTGCCATTCAGAAAGTTTGAACCAAATGTAAAAGAATGCTTATTTCCTGGGTGTTGTTGCCAAAATTGGGTGTAATCTCTTTTTTAAAACATGGTTGTGTACTGGAATAATTTTAACTGTTTATGTTTACTGAATTAAATTGTGCTATGGATATCTAGCCAAAAAACAGTTTCCAAGCCTCTTTTGGATGGTTGTAAAATTGTTTTAGTTTTTTGTTTGTGTTTAAGGCAATAGCCATAGCAATGAAAACTGAAAGCAGAAAGTACCAAAATAGCATATTAAAATCACAACTGAATACTAGAATGTATCAATAAAGCAATAATTCATGGATTGAGGTATTGGTAGAGAATGTTTTAGATTACAAAGGGTGTAGACCAAGTCTCGCTCTGTCGCCCAGGCTGGAGTGCAGTGGTGCAATCTCACCTCACTGCAACCTCCACCTCTTGGGTTCAAGTGATTCTCCTGCCCCAGCCTCCCGAGTAGCTGGGATTACAGGTGCCCGCCACCACGCCTGACTAATTTTTGTATTTTTAGTAGAGATGTTTCACCATGTTGGCCAGGCTGGTCTCGAACTCCTGACCTCAGATGATCCATCCGCTTCATTTTCCCAAAGAGCTGGGATTACAGGCATGAGCCATTGCGCCCGGCCCAATTTTTTTTTTAAGTGTATTTTTTATAGAGATAGGGTCTCCCTGTGTCACCCAGGCTGGTCTCAAACTCCTGGGCTCAAGTGATCCTCCCACCTTGGTCTTCCAATGTGTTAGGATTACAGGCATGAGCCACTGTACCTGACACTCAATAAATATTTTCTGATCACACTCTGCACCAGGTCCTATTCCAGGAGTTGAGGGCACAGCAGTGAACAGAACCAAGTGCCTGTCCTCTTGCAGGTGATGTTGTGGCTTTCATGACCAAGACGGCAATACCTACTTCTCTACTCCAGGGTCCTTGCATGACCAAGCAGCACGTGTTTAATCTGATTTCCTTTGGAACTTGTTGGATTTAAACTTTGGCTTATGCCAGCTTTGAGTTAGGATCAGGAAAATTCCAAGCTGGTTTCTGACCTTTGAATCTGGAAGTCTAAGCTACAACTGCATGAAGACTGCACTGTGACCACGTGGCATCTCTGAGCATGGAAGAGAGCACATTTCCTTGAGAGACATTTCACAAATCCTGGCCGGCTGTCACTGCTGTGGAGGAAGCAGCACTGCCCTCCTAAGTGTGTGTGCTCCCAGGGAAAGGGGACGTGGGGAATGGTGACGGTGAGTGAAGACTCACTTTGTCTTCAAATATCCCAGTCAATGGATAGGTGAGCACCGTTTGGAGGAAGCTATTGCTTAACTGGGGCAAAAACCCATCTAGAGAGACTCTCCCTTTGGAGGAGTGATCTACACAACCATTGTTAGTAACACGTACATGCAGGGCTAAGTGCTATCTTACATAGTTCCAGCCTGGCGCTGTGGCTCTTGCCTGTAATCCTAGCACTTGGGAGGCTGAGGTGGGAGGACTGCTTGAGGCCAGGAGTTCAAGACCAGCCTGGGCAACATAGGGAGACCTCATTTCTACAAAAAATTTCAAAATTGGCAGAGTGTGGTTGTGTGTGTCTATAGTCCCAGCTACTCGGGAGGCTAAGGTGGGAAGATCACTTGAGCCCAGGAGTTCTAGGCTGCAGTGAGCCATGATTGTGCCACTGCACTCCAGCCAACGTGACAGAGCCAGACCCTATTTCTAAATAAATAAATAAATAAATAAGATTAAATAGCTCCATGTTAAGGAGAAGGGCAAGAAAGCAGAGTTGTGACCACCAACTCTGTGCATGTGCAACTACCCACCTACCCATGTGCAACTGTGGGCCTTACAACTGAGAACTGAGTAGCAAATTTTAATTTAGTCCCCTATCTAGTCATGAATTAGAAATATTAATATATACTCCTATATCTACTGAGGAGAGATGAAAATCAGTTTTGCTGGATCTGACATGGTTTTAATTAGGTTATATACAGAAAGGTAAATGATTCTCTTATTTTCGAGGTAGTTGAGTAGCTACTTTATGCTCCTGTATTGTAAACTAAAATGTGACAGAAGCCAGATCACAAGGCAGTTTTCTTGCAGTTCTGACTATACGTTTCCCTTTGGTACTATTGAAAAGCAAGGGCTTTTTTTGTTTCTATACAAGGATCTGTTGGTCTATTGGTCATTTAGCAACAGCAATGCAGTGATTCGAGTGGCAGAACAATAATGATGATTCAGTAAAAAAAAAAGTAAAAGAAGAACAAATTAAACCAATGTAAACCAAATTAAACCAAAGTAAAACAAAGTAAAAGGAAGGAAATAATAAATACAAGACCTTCCCCTCCCCTCCCCTTCCCTTCAGATGTGGGCTCACTCTGTTACCCAGGTGACAATTTAATTGATAATTAAATTTCCTTAGTATATATAGGGCTACTCAGATTTTCTACAGTTTATTTTTTATTTTATTTTTTTGAGACAGAGTCTCACAGTGTCACCTGGGCCGGAGTGCAGTGGCGGGATCATGGCTCACCAAAGCCTTGACTGCCTGGGCTCAAGTGATCCTCCTGTCTCAGCCTCTCAAGTAGCTGAGACCACAGGTGTGCACCACCATGCCCCAGCTAACTTTTAAAATTATTTGTAGAGATGAGGTCTTGCTGTGTTGCCCAGAACTCTTGCGTTCAAGCAAGCCACTTCAACTGGCTAATACATATAGGAGTTAAAAGAGGCTGAACACAGTGGCTCATGCCTGTAATCCCAACAATTTGAGAGGCCTAGGCAGGAGGACTGCCTGAGACCAGGAGTTTGGGGCTGAGTGAGTTATGATTGCTACTGTACTCCAGCCTGGTCTGGGTGACAGAATGAGAGCCTGTCTCAAAACAAACAAACAATAAGAGCAAGCAGGAAAAGAAAAAGTTACCAACATTAGGAATGAATGAGATGATATCACCACAGATCTTGCAGACATTAAAACAAAAAAAGATTATAATTATGTAAATAAATTCAATGGCATAGATAAAATGGACAAATTGGTTGAATGCCACAGATTAACCACAGTGATTCAAGAAACTATAGAAAGAAGGCCAGGCGCAGTGGCTCACGCTTGTAATCCCAGCACTTTGGGAGGCCGAGGTGGGTGAATTACGAGGTCAGGAGTTTGAGATCAACCTGGCCAACATAGTGAAACCCCGTCTCTACTAAAAATACAAAAAATTATCCTCATCTCGGGAGTTTGGGGCCAGCCTGGCCAACATAGTGAAACCCTGTCTCTACTGAAAATACAAAAAATTAGCTGGGCATGGTGGTAGGCGCCTGTAATCCCAGCTACTTGGGAGGTTGAGGCAGGAGAATTGCTTGAACCCGGGAGGCAAAGGTTGCAGTGAGCTGAGATCGCGCCATTGCACTCCAGCCCGGGAGACACTGTGACACTCTGTCTCAAAAAAAAAAAAAAAAAAAAGAAAAGAAAAAAGCCCTATATCTACTAAGGAAATTTAATTATGAATTAAAACTTCCTGCAAAAAAATTTCAGACTGAGGTGGCTTCAGCAGTAAATTCTATCAAATATTTAAGGAAAAAATAATAACGAACACACACAAACTCATTCTAAAAATAAAGAAAGATGACTTCTCTAGTCACTGTCTGAGCTCAGACAATGACATTGAAAGGAATACCTCACTGAATACAGATGCAAACATCCTTAGTTAAATTTTTGGCAAATTGAATTCAGCAATACATAACAAGGATAATGCATCATGACTACGTGGGGTTTATCCCAAGAATGCAAGCTTGGTTTAACACTAAAAAAATCAATATAACTACCATATTAACAGAACAAAGGAGAAAAACCATATATGATTCTCTTACTAGATGCAGAAAAATATTTAACAAAATTCACCACCCATTCACAATTTTAAAACTCTCAGCAAACTGGAAATAGAAGGGACCTTCTTCATCCTGGTAGAGTACACAAGCTCTGAAAAACCTTCAGCTAACATCATCTGTTAATGATGAACAACTGAATGCTTTCTCCTCAGACTGAAAATAAGGCAAGGATGTCCAGTTTCAGGATTTCTAGTAAACATTACACTGGAAGTCCTAGCCAGTACAATAGGCAAGAAAAAGGCAAAGAAAACCATACAGATTGAAAAGAAGAAATAAAACTGTCTACCTGCAGATGACATGATTGTGTATGTAGAAATATTTAAGGAATCTTTATGAAAGGCAAATCAAAATAGTAAGTGACTTTAGCATAGGTTAATGCAAAAAAATATTTTCTGCATACTAGCAATGACCACCTGGAAATTTAAATAAAATATTTACTATAGTATCAAAAACAATACCTCTGGCTGGGCACGGTGGCTCATGCCTGTAATTCCAGCACTTTGAGAGGCTGAGAAGGGAAGATCACTTGAGTCCAGGAGTTTGAGACCAGCCTGGGCAACACAGTAAGACCAAAAAAAAATTAGCTGGGCATGGTGGTGCACACTGTCATCCCAGCTACTTGGGAGGCTGAGGCAGGAGGACTGCTTGAGCTCAGGAGGTCAAGGCTGTAGTGAGCTATGATTATACCACTGCACTCCAGTCTGGGTGACAGAGTGAGGCTCTGTCTAAAAAAAAAAAAAATACGCACATACACACACACCATTTACTATAGTACTATAGTATCAAAAACATGGACTAGTTAAGGATAAATTTAACATAATACATACAAGGCACCTATACAATTAAAACTATAAAAACATTGCTGAATGTTATGCTGAAAAAATTAAAGATACAAATAAATGGAGATATACTATGTCTATGAACTACAAGACTAAATATGATGATGACCATTTTTCCCAAATTGTTCCATAGATACAATGTAATCTTAACTGAAATCCCAGCAGGGTGGGGCATGATGGCTCACACCTATAATCCCGGCACTTTTGGAGGCTGAGGTGGGAAGACTGCTTGAGCCCAGGAATTCAACATCAGCCTGGGCAATGTGGTGAAACCCCATCTCCACAAAAATAAACAGCAGCAAAATAGCCAGGTGTGGTGGTGTGCACCTGTGGTCTGTTACTTGGAAGGCTGAGACAGGAGGATTGTTTGAGTCTGGGTGGTTGAGGATGCAATGACCTGTGATCATGCCACTGCACTTCAGTCTTCAGTCTCGGTGACATAGTAAGACCCTGTCTCAAAAAAAAGAAAAAAAAGAAAATCCCAGCAGGCACTTATATAACTTATTCTAAAATTTATATAAAAACACAAAGGACTTAGAATGCAAAAAATTTTTGAAAAAGAACAACAAAGTTGGAATATTCAAACTATCAAATTTCAAGACTGACTATAAAGCTACATTATTATTATAGGATCAACATTTGGATCAATGGAACAAAATAAATGAACCCGCGTGTCTATGGGCAAGTAATTTTTGACAAAGTGGCCATAGTAAGTCAATAGGGGAAAGACAGTCTTTTCAACAAATGGTACAGGAAAAACTGGATATCCATATGGGAAAAAATGAACATTGATTATTAACTTACTCATACACAAAATTCACCTCAAATTGGATCATGTACCTAAGCTTAAAAGGTAAAACTTGGATGGGTGCGGTGGCTCACGCCTGTAATCCCAGCACTATGGGAGAACGAGGCGGGTGGATCACCAGGTCAGGAGGTCAAGACCATACTGGCCAACATGGTGAAACCCCGTATCTACTAAAAATACAAAAATTAGCTGGGCATGGCAGTGCTTGCCTCCTGTAGTCCCAGCTACTTGGGGAAGCTGAGGCAGAATTGCTGGAACCTGGGAGGCAGAGGCTGCAGTGAGCTGAGATTGCATCACTACACTCCAGCCTGGGTGACAGAGCAAGACTCTGTCTCAAAAAAAAAAAAAAAAAAAAAGAGTAAAATTAAAATTTCTAAAATAAAACATAGGAGAACATTTACAGGATCTGGAGGGAGTCAAAGAGTTCTTAGATAATTGAATACACACACACACACAAAAAAAAAACAAAAAAAGACAAGAACTATAAAAGAAGATAGCAAAAAATTAGACTTTTACAAAGTTAAAGACTTCTGCTCTTCAAAAGACAATGCTAACAAAATGAAGACAAGTCACAGACTGGGAGAAAATAGTCACACAACACATATCTACATACCTGCCAAAGGTATTGTATCTAGAATATATGAAGAATTATTAGCAACCCAACTAAATTGGAAAAGACACTGAATAGGCACTTTACAAAGATATATTAGTATCCACCATGCACACAAAAATATGTCAACATCATTAGTCATCAGGGAAATGCAAAGTAAAACCACAGTGAGATACCACTACATATCCATTAGGATGGTGAAAATTAAAAAGACTGATAATAGCAAGTATTGGTGAGAATGTAGGGCAACTACAACTCTCATAACTTTACTGGTGGGATGTAAGATGGTACCAGGACTTTGGAAAACAGTTTGGCCATTTTTTATTTTTTTTGAGATGGAGTCTCGCTCTGTCGCTCAGGCTGGAGTACAGTGGTGTGAGCTTGGCTCACTCTCACCTCCACCTCCCGGGTTCAAGCGATTCTCCTGCCTCAGCCTCCCAAGTAGCTGGGATTACAGGTGTGTGCCCCCATGCCTGGCTAATTTTTTTGTATTTTTGGTAGACACGGGGTTTCGTCATGTTGGCCAGGCTGGTCTCGAACTCCTGACCTCAGGTGATCTGCCCGCCTTGGCCTCCCAAAGTGCTGGGATTACAGGTGTGAGCCACTGCACCCGGCTGCCATTTCTTTTAAAATTAAACATACACTTAGCATACAACTCAGTAGTCTTACTCCTAGATATTTACCCAAGAGAAAACATGTCCACACAAAAACTTGTACATAGATGTTCATAATGGCTTTATTTATAATAGACAAAACTGGACAAAGCCTAAATGTCCATCAACATTTGTGGTATATAAACAAATTGTGGTATATACATACACTGGAAAAATAGTGATAAACAGAAATGAACCACTCATTCATGCAACATAGACAAGTCTAAAAACATTATGCTCAGGAAAAGAAACCTTACACACAAGAGTCTACACATTTTGTAAGATCACATTTTTATGAGACTCTAGAAAAGACAAATCTGATCCACAGTGACAGAAAACAGATCAGGGCTTGCCTGGGACCAGGGACGAGTACCAGGGAATTTTGGGGTGATGGAAATGTTCTAGATCTTGATTGTGGTGATGGTGGTTACATGCGTATATTATTTTCTCAAAACTCATCAAACTGTGGCCTGGCGTGGTGGCTCCCACCTGTAATCCCAGCATTCCGGAGGCCAAGGCAGGCAGATCACCCGAGGTCAGGAGTTTGAGACCAGCCTGGCCAACATGGTGAAACCCTGTCTCTATTAAAAATACAAAAATTAGCAGGGCATGGTGGGCACGTGCCTGTAGTCCTCGCTCCTCAGGAGGCTGATGTAGGAGAATCGCTTGAACCTAGGAGGTGGAGGTTGCAATGAGCTGAGATCACACCACTGCGCTCCAGCCTGGGTTAGAGTGAGACTTTGTCTCAAAAAAAAAAAAAAAAAAATCCAAAGGTCTAAACTTCAAAGATAATAAATACTAAATATATTTGGTGTACAAAGGGAATGTGAAAAAGAATACACCTCAAACCCAGGAAACGAGGCTCAATTCCTTTAAGAAGCCTCCACTTAGAGGACCCTGGCACTCATAGCTCAAAACCTTGTCCTCAGAGAGGCAATGAGAGCTTTACAGTATCTGCTTTGTAAAACCAGATTTAGCCCTATTATTGCCCACTCTGAAGCCAAGTCTCTTACTCCTCTGCCAATGCCTTCCTTACATCATCCACTGGAGAAAATTACTGCAGCTGAGCTCTGTAAATTAAATGGCATGAATGAGCAATGCTAATCTGAATACCTACAACATTTTTGGAATTACTAAGCATATGAGCTTATTTGGATTCATAATGAAACCCTGTAAACAAAATATTTGTATAAACCCTTTGAATTCAGTAAATCAATACAACAAAATTACACTGAGAAATACTTAGGTATCTACTGTGGTCTCAAGGAGCTGAAGATCTCATTGAAAAGAGTTTGTAAGCATGGCATTGCCAAATAAACGAGACACCCAGTAATTCCTCTAAGAGCTGAGATGGGGGAAGCATCACTTTAGGCTTTAGTAGTTTAGAGAGGCCTGATGAGAAACTCATACTTATGCAGAACCAAAATTCAAAAGACCAATAAGGAATATTTTTTAATTATAGAGTGCTGCTTTTGTGCATACTTTTTTTTCTATAAAGTTGAAATGGGTCTGAAGAATAAAAGAAACATTAGGCTATATTTAGCAGTCATAAAGGATAAATTAGCCTATATTAATCCTTCACAAAGGATATTTTGTGATGATTCTAATTCTCTGAATAATAGTTATTTGTGCACATTTATATATAGGCAGCCTTCTGAAGGCTATAATGAGAACACCCATCACCCCCTCAGTCCACTCATGGAACCACTAGAAGAGATTGAAATTTTAAGTGTCAACATACTATAAAAATATAGAGAATTAGCTAGCTGTATAAACAACATAAATTAACTGCAAAAGTTTTATTTGGAGATATGAAGTTAAGGACATTTTTGGCAATCCCAGTTAAAATTTGATTTTAACTAAAAATTTAAGCCTAATTATATTGGTAATGACTCTTATTTCCCTTTCATTTTTGTTTTTTGAGATGGAGTCTCACTCTGTCATCCAGGCTGGAATGCAGTGGCATGACCTCAGCTCACTGCAACCTCTGCCTCCTAGGTTCAAGCAATTCTTGTGCCTCAGCCTCCTGAGTAGCTGGGACTACAGGCGTGCGCCACCACACCTGGCTAATTTTTTTATTTTTAGTAGAGAGGGGTTTCACCACGTTGGCCAGGCTGGTCTCGAACTCCTGACCTCAGGTGATCCACCCGCCTTGGCCTCCCAAAGTGCTGGGATTACAGGTGTGAGCCACCGAGCACAGTCCCTTTTTTTTTTTTTTTTTTTTTTTTGAGACAGAGTTTCGCTCTTGTTGCTCAGGCCGGAGTGCAATGGCGTGATCTCAGCTCACTGCAGCCTCTGCCTACAGGGTTCAAGCTGAGGCCTCCCGAGTAGCTGGGATTACAGGCATGCATCACCACTCCCAGCTAATTTTGTATTTTTAGTGGAGACAGATTCTCCATGTTGGTCAGGCTGGTCTTGAACTCCCTATCTCAGGTGATCCACCAGCCTCGGCCTCCGAAAGTGCTGGGATTACAAGCATGAGCCACTGCACTTGGCCCCCGTTTCATTTTTTAAAATCAACTTTGGTCAGGCATGGTGGTTCATGCCTGTAATCCCAGAACTTTGGGAAGCCAAGACAGGAGGATCTCTTGTGGTCAGAAGTTCGAGACCAACATGGGCAACATAGCGAGACCCCATCTCTTAAAAAAAAATTAGCCGGGCATGGTGGCATATGCCCGTGGTCCCAAATACTTGGGAGGAGGCTGAGGTAGGAGGATCGCTTGAGCCCAGGAGTTCAAGGCTGCAGCGAGCCATGATTATGCCACTGCACTTTAACCTAGGCAACAGGGCAAGACCTTGTCTCAAAAATAAATAAATAAATAAACTTTACTGAGATACAGTTTACATAAAATAAAATGCGCCCATTTTAGTTATACAGTTTAATGTTTTTTTTTTTTTTTGAGATAGGGTCTCACTCTGTCATCCAGGTGGAGTGCAGTGGCACAGTGGAGTGCCTGGCCTGGAAAATATTTTTCAATGGAGAAGACTACGGTTTGCCTTTTGGAGACATTACCTTTTACAGTGTTTTAATAATGAAAAGGCACAGGAAAATGCACATACAGTTACTCAAAGTACAGCCTTGGGGAGGGGAATGAGAAAGAAGAGGCAATGAAGCGGCAGGGCCCTCAAAAGGATGGAACCGAAGTGACTAGACAGAAAGCATCTTGGCTTAAGTGGCAGCACAGCTAATGTAATTTTAAAGTAAGTTAAATAAAATGGAAGCTAACACGTTCAGTGCCCAAAGGCAAGAAATTGTACCAGTTGATGCCTTTTAGTCTAAGAGCTAGGATTCTGCACAGAATGCTGAGTTTCCAGGCTGCACTTTTCCCGGATCAGAGCCATTGCTTCTACGCCGGGTGTGGTGGCTCACATGTGTAATCCCAGTGCTTTGGGAGGTTTGCTTGAGCCTAGGAATTTGAGACCAGCCTAGGCAACATGGCAAGACCCTTTCTCAAAAAAAAAAAAAAAAAATTAGCTGGATGTGGTGGCGCATACCGGTAGTCCCAGATACTAGAGAGGCTTAGGTGGGAGGATCGCTGGAACCCAGGGGTTGGAGGCTGCAGTGAGCTATGATGGTGCCACTGCACTCCAACCTGGGTGACAGAGTGACACTGCCTCTTTTAAAACAAACAAACAAACAAACAAACAAACAAACGAACAAACACCATTGCTTCCTTTTGTCTCCTCATCCTCCTGGTCTTATAACCACGTATGAAGTGTCTTCCTGCTTGGATTTTGTTCTATCGTGGGCATGGATTCTACTCTACAACCCTTCCTTGTTTTAGCAAACCACAATGGTTTATACAAAGATTAATAAGGGGAAAAGCATTTGAAGTAAAAAGATTTCGCTAGGCTATTCTTTTTTTGGAGGGAGGAAATGTATTATTGCTTTTAAAAAAGATACAGATTTAAAGTAAAAAAGAAAAAAGAGAAAAAGGAACAGAGGAAAAAAAAGTCAACTGAGTTAATCACTGTTTAACAGTGAATATCCCTAAAAACATCTCTTTGCATATATATTCAGTTTTGCAATCTGCTTTTTTTTTTTTTTTTTTTTTTGAGACGGAGTCCCGCTCTGTTGCCCAGGCTGGAGTGCAGTGGCGCAGTCTCGGCTCACTGCAAGCTCCGCCTCCTGGGTTCATGCCATTCTCCCGCCTCAGCCTCTCCGAGTAGCTGGGACTACAGGCGCCCGCCACCACGCCTGGCTAATTTTTTTTTTTGTATTTTTAGTAGAGACGGGGTTTCACCGTGGTCTCGATCTCCTGACCTCATGATCCGCCCGCCTCGGCCTCCCAAAGTGCTGGGATTACAAGCGTGAGCCACCGCGCCCGGCCTCAATCTGCTTTCTCTCTCAACAATATTTCATGGCTTTCTTTCTATAAAAATACAGATGTACATCTTTATTTTTATGAATTCATAGAATTCCATTGTAGTCCACTGTATGTAACTAGTTATCATTCATGGGTATTTAGGTTGCATTGTTTTTCACTATTGTAAATTAAATGGCAATTTTTAGCATATTTTGCCCAACTAATCTGACATCTATGAATATTAGTATTCTTTCCAAATTTTAAAAAATCAGTAATATTTTGTGAATGGAGAAAACTGTTAGCAGGAGTAGATGTATTTTTACTTCCTGAGAAGTGCTTTTATTTTGCTACTCTATTTGCAATACTACAATGTTCACTTTTAGGGTATGGAAGATAGTAACCTAAATCCTATTCCTCTCTTCTGTTGAGCACTGTATACACAGAAGCTTCCCAAGGAAAAGTTGTGAACTCTACACTTTAGAGGAGGTTGAGGCAGTGGGGGTGAGAGGTACGAGTCTTTCCTAAGCTGACTTTACTGTTTTTTGCTTGATCTCCCGCATACTTGATGTCCCCATGTTTTCCTTTAAGTGCTCCAGGCCCTCCATGGTGGCTCCTGGCTGGACCCCCAGCAAGAGCTGATCCTGTTCTCTCACTGGTCCTTTCTCTCTAGCTTCTCAGAGGCTACCGAGTGAAGGAATGAGGCTTACAGAGATTGCCCTGTGTTTTTCCATTCCTTTAGTGCCTTGAGAGGTGAGCCAGCTGGCTAAGATAAACTAGCTGGTACTGTGCTAGCAGAGAACGGTTAACACTTTGATGTGTGAATATTCCAAATACCACTTCTCAAAGACAAAATGAGATTTTAAGGCATCAGTCCCAAAGGGATAGTCAACTGGTAATTTTGGGCCCCCTAATGGGCATTGAAGGTGTTATCACCAGGCAAAGAGGGCCTTTGCATCCTCAGGGCACACCAGTGAGGGGGGCACCTGCTTTGACCTGCCTCTTTCCAGCCCAGTACCATAGCAAGCAGAGCTATACAGATGTTATGGAACTGATCTCATTTTCAAACAGAAGACCCCAAATCCTGGGGGCTGATACCAAAAGACATGAAAATGGAGCTGGGATATAGGCAGAAGAGCGGGATTCACACTTCTTTCTTTTTATCATTCATTGTTTTTCCTGGCATTTATCATACAGTGACCAATCAACATTTATTAAAATGTAGCATCATATACTTTGCCAAGGTAAAGTCCCCAGGAAATGCAGGATAGTAACTAAGCAAGAAGAAGACTCTGTGGTTTGTGATGCTCATTTCTCAGGCTCCTGAGTGTATATAATGAGGTTATATTACATCATGGAGAAACACTGGAGGCAGAACCAACTACAACTTCAAGTGATGGATACAATAAAAAATAGGAATGTTAAAAGGACACAGTGAGCAATGTGGAACTTGGAAAAGAAGAACATGTTGAAGAGCTGTCAGAGCCAGGTTTAGATGAATACAGCTCTCCAACTGTATGCAGCTTCCCTAGGTTAGGTATGCAAAGCTTTATTTTCATCTACCACAGGGAAACTGAGATTGAAACAATTACTGTTTCTGCAGATTTACCTAGAAAGGGCCTGTTAGGTGTTACTGTTCTCAGTACTATGCTACAAAGAGTAAAACAAGTTCTGTTTTCCACTTCAGAGCTTACTTGGAGAAATGCAAGTAAAACAGTACATCTTGATAAATGTGTATAAATCATAATACATCTTGATAAGTATGTATAAAATGCCGTTAGAGCAATGGAAGTTTCTCCAATTACAGATCACAGAATGACCAAAAGCTCTCTAGGTTTGGAACATCAATAAGGAAACACATCTGTGTAAAATGATGTAAACTTTCTAAGATGTCATATGGCAATATTAAGAGATTTAAAAATGTTCCTTTTTGGTCAAAATGACCTAGGAATTCCAATTCTAATGATTCCTTTTATAAAAATGAGCAGATGCAGACAAAGATTAGCATATAAAAATGTTCCTCCCTGGCCGGGTGCAGTGGCTCATGCCTGTAATCCCAGCACTTTGGGAGGCTGAGATGGGCGGATCACGAGGTCAGGAGATCGAGATCATCCTGGCTAACACGGTGAAATCCCGTCTCTACTAAAAATAAAAAATAAAAAAAAATTTTCATCCCGTAACTGTTTTTATCATCCTGAAAAAGAAACAAATGAAAGTCCATTCTTTGGGGAGAGGTTAAATAAGTTAGTACACCTAATACAATATATTTTGCAGTCATTATAGTTTTAGAAAAATGCTAACTGGCATGGGAAATATTTATTTATTCTGAGAGAATCTGTGCGAGTTTATGATCTCCAGTATGAAGGGCAAAGGAAAAGCATTGTTTGTGCCAGGCCTTGAAGTTAAGTCAGATTAAAGACATGCAGAGGTGGGGAGGAATGGCACTCAGAGGGACGAGGTCACAGGAGTAAGGTGAGAGGCCAGAGTGGCAGACACAGAGGGAGTTGTGGGCAGGTTTGAGTGGCTGGGGAGAAAGCCTGGGGAGCAGGCCATCTTGACTGTCAGGTGGGCTGGGTTTTTAGTTAAAAACAATGAGAAGCTATTGACGGATTTTAAGCAGGGGAGGGACAGGACCGCCCGCTTCAGTAGGGTCTACTGAGCTGCTCCTGCGGGGCCCAGGGCTATTTTAATGTCGAATTATAGCTGCAGTGTGTTTTGAGTTCCTTGGAGGTTACTAACGTGAGACGGAGACAAGTACATTAACACAACTCATCAACTATCCCTGTTTTGCTTTTAAAATGCTGTCAGGTTTTGTCCTGTTAGGAACAGGGTCTGAAGTGAAGCCAATTAACTAAGATTAAGGTATGTGAAAGTGCCTGGCTTGAGGGAGACACTCAATAAATCCCCTCCCAATGCCAGTCACCTTGGATAGAAAGATTTCTTGCCAGGGTATATTCAAGGAGCTTCCTATTCAGAGGAACCATTAGCTACAGTTCTGAGAATACTGAAGAAGTGCTGTATTAAGGTAATACATCCGACAATCCTAATTTTCATGGGCCTAATCTGCCTCTTGGGGTGAATCATTTCTTTTTGCCACCTATACCGTATCTTGGCTCCAGAGCCTGCCTACTGTATCATTCCAATCAATCCTGGATTCTCCTATAGAGAGCCAAGTACACATGATGGCCCCACAGGTCTTGGTCACAGTCTGGGGGCCAATCAAGGAAAACTGCCAACATGAATATATGAAGCTCTTATCAATGAATAATACCAATTCCTGGCTAGATCGGGATTACATTTGCCTGCATACAACTTGGGAATTCAAAATAACAATGATTTATACAACACAGTTTATTTCTCTCATGTAAAAGAAGCTTACACAGGGACATTATCTTAGTTCATGGCTTCTATCTTCAAGGTCATCTGGCATTCAAAACTGGATGCTAGAATTCCAGCTATCCTGACCATACTCCAAGAAGCAGAGAAGAGCTGGCTTTTGTTTTTTTTTTTTTTGAGATGGAGTCTTGCTCCTGTCAGGCAGGCTGGAGTGCAGTGGCACCATCTCAGCTCACTGCAAACCTCCACCTCTTGGGTTCAAGCAATTCTCCCTCCTCAGCCTCCTGAGTAGCTGAGATTACAGGCGTGTGGCACGGCCCTGCCCGGCTAATTTTTGTATGTTTAGTAGAGACGGGGTTTTGCCACGTTGGCCAGGGTGGTCTCGAACTCCCGACCTCAGGTAACCACTGCCTTGGCCTCCCAAAGTGCTAGGATTACAGGCGTGAGCCACCACGCCTGGCTAGAGGTAGCCTCTTTAGAGTTTTTCTGGAAGCGTCCACTCACATCTTATTGGCCAGACTTAGTCCTGTGGCCAGCTGTCATCTTTGAGTTGGGCATATAGCTGTTCCTCACGAAACAGGCCTTGAAACTATGGGAGATGGGAGAACAGCCATTGGGGAGCACAGTAGCCACCTCTCTCACTTCAACTTATGCGTGACCCTGCTAGATGCTACACTTTGCCTGCTCACAGGTACATCCTAGTTCTCAAGGATCCCACATATATATACCATTTCTCTTCTTGAAAAGTATGGAAGGATAAAGAAGGTAGAGTTCGGCAAGAGAGAGCCTGGGCTTCCTAAGGCCATTTAGTCTGGGGACAGATGGTGAACTTGCAGTGGTGAGGTAGATAAATCAGTTTCCAAGTGGGCTTTCTCCCAGATGCCAGAGACCCTGGCTGTCCCTGTTTCATCATGCATTCCATTAACAGATGTTTTACTTAAGAAAAAATATATGGCACAAGTGCTACCCTCCCTCACTCCTTCCCTCATGGTGGCTCCCTTCTCAGCTAAGCTGGAACATGACCTCAGAATCCTCCTCAACACAATGTCCCTGGCAGTTACTCTGGTCCAAAAGACTTGGCACTACTACTTAAAACTATTAGCCATCCTTATTTCTTGTGGGAATTTTTATTTGGACAGACAATTTCTGGGTAGTTTCTAATTTCATATAAATAAATTTCTCATGGTGGAATTTTAGGTATATGCCCAGGCGATAAATGTAGATATTTATAGGCGGCAGGCTTGGCATTTCTCAGATTTCACCACTCAGTGGCTGTAATCACTCTCATTGCTGGAAACTTGTTCTTGTGATTGTTTAACTTACTGGACTGTGAGTTTCTCCAGAATGGAAACTATAATCTACTTTTGTATCCTCAAGGTGCCTGGCTCAGTATACTCTCAAAAATGTCATCCATAAATGAGTCACCTGCCTTGATCAAGGTCAAGTGGCTATCAAAATAAATACTTCCCCTGTAGCTGGTTACACTGTGGACTGCCTACCACCAAGGACAAAAGGCAGGCCTCATTTGGAGAGGAGGTTGGTGACAGGAGGAGCATCAGTAGCACAACACACAGAAGGTCTTGGTTATTCCACAACTGCCTTAGAAATGCTTGAGTAACTGTCATGAGAAATTGACTACCAGGTGAAAGGGCAGCCATACTCCGAGGAGACACTACACACTCTCCTTTCCACAAAAGGTTCAGGTCCTGGGCTAACTTGGCTCAGTGTTTTCTGTGTTCCAGAAGGTGACTCAGGGAGTTGTGCAAATGACTGACTCATATTTCATGGATATGAGTATGGCTGATGTAAGACTGCAGTTATCTCCTCCTGATTCAGTTAAGGTAGCCTATTCTTGATTGTTTTTATCAGTAGATCTATAAATTATACAAGTTGATACTGATATTGCTTATGTTTTAAATAGTGTGGTTCCACAGAAAATTTTGTTTTTTTCTGTGAGAAACAAAGCTACTATTGCTAAAAAAGTGTTAAGAGCACTGACTTAGCTATAGTTCATCTGAGTTTTGTTTTTTTTTTTTTTTTTTTTTTGAGACAGAGTCTTGCTCTGTCACCTAGGCTGGAGTGCAGTGGCGCGATCTCGGCTCACTGCAACCTTCGCCTCCCGGGTTCACACCATTCTTCTGCCTCAGCCTCCCGAGCAGCTGGGGCTATAGGTGACCACCACCATGCCTGGCTAATTTTTTGTATTTTTAATAGAGATAGGGTTTCACCGTATTAGCCAGGATGGTCTTGATCTCCTGACCTCATGATCCACTCACCTCAGCCTCCCAAACTGCTGGGATTACAGGTGTGAGCCACCGCGCCTGGCCCACCTGAGTTTTATATTTACCTGGTTACAGTGACCAAATTCTTCAACAGTGATCATGGAGAAAGATGAGACAAAACAATTCCCAAATGATTCTTTCTGCTCAAAGAGCAGGGTGGGTATGAGTAGATCCAGGTCAATTTTTTTTTTTCTTTTAAGAGACAGAGTCTCACTCTGTCGCCTAGGCTGGGGTGCAGTGGTACAATCATAGCTCACTGCAGCCTCCAACTCCCAGACTCAAGCCATCTTCCTAATCCTCCTCAAGCTTGAGGACAGGCCTTGTTACAGTGCTCAGTGTGTACCTCTCCCCTTCCCCACTCCCCTTGTCCACATTCTGGGCTAGATCCACACTCTATTGAGGAACTGTCCCTGTATTTTGATTCCCGAGTGACACAGTGTTGGAGATGCTGTGGCTAGATACGCAGGTTATTTCTACATATGGCTACTCCTCAATCTTGTTGCCTGTCTTACTCTGGTCTGAGAGCTGAACCCCACAGAAATAACAAGGCTCCCCTCATCCCTTTATCTCTCTGAAAGGTTAGTAGTAGTCCTAAGTGGTCAGCTCCCAGCTTCCTTTAGGACAGAAAAAAGAGAAAGAGAGAAGCAACACTTGTTTTTTTACTCACAAAGTCCTGGAGATGGGAGGTAGGAGGTTGGGGTGGATGTAGCTTGGACTTTGGAATTAGAACCAGGTTCAAATCCCCAATGAGGACATTTCTCAGTATTTTGATCTTGCACAGGTTTACTTATCAAAGTGTCTATTTATAAAATGGGGTACAACTTATCAGATTTAGATGTAAGAAATAGTATAGTGCATGGCAGCTAGCAGACTTTCAACAAACGACATCTCTCATTACTATCATTTTGACATCACATTTATCTGCTCAGAGTTGGTTACTTTTCTGCAATTTTTCCCAAAGTGTCACTTTTGTGTCAGGCAGGGAGCATCTAGCATCTGCCTGGAGGAGTCTGAAGTATGCATGTAGGGTGGGTGAGTTGTGGGGGTCAGCACCCAGGTAAATCACTAGCGAGGCTTTAGTACCCATCTTTTCTCTCCAGGATTCTTGACCAAAAGTTACACTCTAAATTAAAGTCCAAACAGGTACATACCTAAGGGGAATATGGTGGAAATGTTAAAGAGGAGATAGGGATGGTGTGGGGGGCGGGAAGAGGGGGCAGAAAAATCCTGGCAGACCAGAGGCTGTACCACCCTTTGTTAAGGGTATGTGGCTACACTGATCTCTGATCCTCCAGATGCTCTTCCCAGTTAACACTGCCCAGTGACCTTCTTGGACAGGAAGCATGCAGCCAGCCATGCTGTCACCTTAGTGCCACTGTCTCTTTCTCCTCTTAAGCCCTTCAAACTGTAATTTGAATGTAAATGTTATACATTTTAAAATGAAATAAAAATTGCTTAGTGCATCTGAGTAGATATGCCACACACCTATGGTTCAATGACTGGACGCTGACTTTCATATGTAGCCCAAATTACAAAGCAGCAATCAGAACAGACAACAAGGGAACTTCTCTCCCAAGGGTTCAGCAATCTGACCCAAACTCCATAGCCCCAGACAATCTGAATACACACATGCAAGTGTAAATATGCTCCAGTTTTCCCAGGAAGCAGGAAAGTCTACACAGCCTCAATGAAGAGCACTATTCTGGACTGGTGTTGTCTACCCACCCTCTCCAGGGCTTTAATTCTTTAGAACTTCCCTTTTACACTTCTTTTCTCATCGGGTCAGCATTACCACTTTGCCGCCACTTATTTTCCATAGACATCTGCCACTTATCCTAACAAATAGCATTAATACAGTTGAGAGCATGGAGCGTTTAAAATAGGGACTAATAAATGTATAAACAGTACTTTGAGAGGGAGGGAAAGCACAGGTTAAAAAATGGCTAGATGTAGAGAATTAAATGAAATGTTTATAAAGCCGTTCACAACATGTCCACACATTGCTGATGCTAGATAAATACCAAGTCCCTTATTCCTTCTCTTCCCTTTTAGTAACTGGATTTGTCACGAACAGGTACTGAGGTCTGAATAAATCAAGGCATGATTTCATCTCTGGGCCTCTGTTTCCTCATATATAAAATTAAGATAGTTGTACTATTGTACTAGTTTTTTTTTCAAGAACTAGTTCAAAAACATTCCCAGCTCCCACCCCCCTCCCCACCCCACCAGACTCTCCTCATGACTCCTTCAGTAAATATTTGGAAAAAGGGTGGGAAGTTTGTTTCTGCCACCTTATATTCTTCCCAATAAAGGCAAGAAAAGTCAGGGATGGCTGGCATTGTGGGCGTCGGGAGGGAATGCGAACCAACAATTACTGTACTTCTCTCCCAGCCAGGCACGTTCACATACCTTGATCTTAGTCAACTGGCCTAAGTTAACTTGTTCCCAACATGACAAAACCCGATGGCATTGTAAAAGCAAAGCAAAGCAAAGCAAAGCAAGAGTAGTCGATGAGTTGTGTTAACTTAGTTTTCTATCTCATGTTAACCTCCAAGGAACTCAAAACAACTCCACAGCGAATTCAACATTAAAATAGCTGTGGGACCCCAAGATTTATTTCACAGCTTAAAACAAGGTCACTATCAAGTCCTCGGCAAAGCTCAAAATACAATAAAAGACTCCCAAATCAAGGCCCAGCTTCTTTTAAATGCTTAGGGAAAAAAAAAAAAAAAAGCCAGGTGCCGTGGCTCGTGCCCGTAATCCCATGGGAGGAGCCGAGACGGGAGGATTGCTTGAAGGCAGGAGTTCGATACTAGCCCGGGTTACGAAGCGAGATCCCATCTCTACAAAAAGTTAACACACACACACACACACACACACACCCACCACCTTAGCCTGGCTTAGTGGCGGGCGCCCGTGTTACGAAGCGAGATCCCATCTCTACAAAAAGTTAACACACACACACACCCTACCTTAGCCTGGCCTAGTGGCGGGAGCCTGTAGTCCTCGCTAATTTGGAGACACACACACATACACATACATACATACATACATACATGCATACATACACACATACACACACCCTACCTTAGCCAGGCGTGGTGGCGCGCGCCTGTAGTACCGGCTACTTTGGAGGCTGAGGCGGGAGAATCGCTTGCGCCTACGAGTTCGAGGCTGCAGTGAGCCGAGATTGCGCCACTGCCCTCCAGCCTGGGCGACAGAGCGAAATCATACCTCTAAAAAAATAAATTAGAAAAAGAAGAAGACTAAAAGAGCCAGTCCGGTTTCGGAGAGGCAGGCGCAGCCTCAGCGCCCTGGGCCTGCGTCCCCAACCAGGCCCTGGCTGCGCTCCCGCCCACTGCGGGCCCCGGGGACGCACCTCGCATCCCGCGCTAGGCCCCGTTCCGTCCGGCCTGGGGGAGTGGAGGAGGCAGAGGCCGGGTGGGGAAGGGCCTCCAGAAACCGAGCTCCCGACGACGTCTCCCACGACCCCAGTGCCCGAGAGAGGCGCGGCCCCCGGGAGCGGCCCCCGGGAGCGACCCCACATCCGCGCGGGACAGCACCGCCCCGGCCCTCCCCGCGGCCGCCGATCTGCTTCCAGGGCAGAGGGAAGGGGCGGTGACGGGGTGGGGCGGGGCGGTGACGGGGTGGGGCGGGGCGGTGACGGGTGGGGCGGGGCGGGGACTGCGGCGAGGGCGGGCGCCGCTGGCGAGGGAGGGCCACCAGCATCCTCCCTGGCCGCGCCGCTCCGCGCGGGGTCCAGGGGCCGCGCCCACGCCCGCTGACCGCCCGCTTGTCGGCTGGTCCCGCCGTCCGGCGCGGACACGCGTGCCCTCGGCTTGAACCGGAACCTCTTGCCGAGGCGGCCCCCGTCGCCGCAGCCGCCGGGGAAGCGGACACCGACTGGGAAGCGCGGGGGGGAGGCGGCCTGCGCGGCGCCGCCCGCCATGGCCGCGGCGGGGTGAGGTAGGCGCGGCGGCCGCAGTCGCGCGGACCCGAGCGCTCCTCCGCTGCGGATAGGCCGGCCGAGGGGGAGCCGGGGCCGTAGCCCGCTCGTCGCCGCCGCCGCCGCCGCCGCCGCCCATGGCGAGGCCCCGCCGCCGCCGCCGCTGCTGACCCGGCGGCCGGCCGCGGCTTCCGCCCCCTCCCGTGGCGGCGAGCGGGCGGGCCTCCCCACACGCCCCCGCCGCCCGCGCCCCGCGTCCACCCGTGCCCCGCTCCCGGGGACGGGGAGAACAGGATCGCAGCAGGAGTCGGGGGGCCGCCGAAGATGGGGAACACTACCTCGTGCTGCGTGTCGTCTAGTCCCAAGCTCCGGAGGAATGCCCACTCCCGGCTGGAGTCCTACCGGCCAGACACGGACCTGAGCCGCGAGGACACGGGCTGCAACCTGCAGCACATCAGCGACCGGGAGAACATAGACGGTGAGTGCGGCTCGCCGAGCCCCCTACCCGCCCCCGCGGCTTCAGCCGCACATCCAGCGTCGGGGCGGCCCGGCTGCTCTTGCTTGCCCAGCCGGTCTCGGCGACCCGTGCATAACCGGGGCTTCGCCCGCGCAGCCTAGGCGCCCGGGGCTCCGCAGCCTCCGGGCGTACCCCTCGCTGGTTACCCCCAAGTGAGCGGCCGCGGAAACTTTGCAGGCCCGCGGCACCGAGCACGGCGGGCCGGGGGCGGGTGTGTGCGTGTGGGTCGCGAGGTGACAGGAGCCGGCCCTCGTCCTTAATTGAGCGGCCAGAGCTGGGTGGGGGCGGCCCGGGAGCTCGGGGTTCCCGGCACACTACCTGAATGCAGCCCGAAGCCAAGTTGTGCACGCGTTTGTCCTATAAAAGCGAAGTGAGTGGATTCCCATTTTGGGATCCCAGTGTCTCCAACCTGGAGTTGGAGAACCATGTTGACTTGAGTCAGTTCCCCGGAACCTTACAAATGGACTCCACTTCCCCCGTTCCCATTCTCCCGTTTTTTTAAAAAAGGATTTTTTGAGTGGCGGTTCCAGGGTTAGAGTCAAATAGCTTCTCTCGAGAATGCTCTTTAAAAGATTGTCAGACACCTTTGGGTTAAGTCTCCCAGTTTTTGCATGGGCCCGAATTGCAGTCCTATGAATTTCTGATTTATTCAGGTGACTTGGTTGGACTGGAGTTTGCAAAAAGAAAAAAAGCTAAGACTGATTACTGCACCCAGTAATGTTTTATTTATTTTATTGGTTTGGCAACATATTTATTAGCACTGTTGCTCAGTGATATCGACAGAGGGATATTTATGCATCATGCTTAAAATATAGTTTATAGAATTTTCAACTGAAAAGATTTGAAATTGGAAATATCTTTTTATGACAAGGTGATTTTTTTTACCCAAACATCTTCTCATAGTTAATCTAGTTGAACTAATATGAAGAAATTTTTGTGTGAATGAATGAACACAACCATAATTCATTCCTGTCCACTTTAGGATGGAATATTCTTTCCACTGTGGAAAGGCCACATTTAAACTCTGCTAAAGGAAAGATTTTTCTTGTTTGTCTTCGTGTAATTTCTTCTAAATGGTAATTTCATCTTTTTAGGAGAGCATCTTTATTAAATGAGTGCCATGTATAAAGGGACTAACAACGTCTGGTTTCTAGTATGCGCTTAGTAAATTATGGTTCCATATGACGTGTCTAGTGTTGTTATTTTAGATTTCCATTATTTTAAACATACGCTTAGATGTCTTTGAACTATAGACATACTTTCTTCTTAAATTTATGCATTTAAAGGCATCTAGAAGGATGAAGGCCAGATCGGTCTTGATCACTTTCACAGCCTCTAGCACCTGAAAGAAAAGTCTAGCATATAATAAACAGTAAGTACTGTACTTTAAAGGGAGGAATAAATGAATGAGTTTATTACAGAAAGCCATTACCCAGTCCTATACTATGTTGACAGGCGAAAACATTTGGAAATAATGTCTTCTTTATACTGTGCAGTAAATTTCCTTTTTATGTTGTGCAGTATCTAGTGGAGGCTTTATGTTTTGAATGATGGATCAAAAAAAAAAAAGAAAAGAAAAAAAAGAAGATTTACATTTCTTAGACCCAGGCTGCATACAGTTTTTATGGACTGTTGTAAGGAAATAAGGTGGAAAAAATAAGTGTAACCAGGTATTTGGCACTAAGGCTTAGTACAATTTTGCCAGAGTACAGTGAATGATATTGTGTGTTCTTTCATTTCAAAGAAATCTTAAGTTTCAGTTTTCAGAATTTTTGAGAGAACGTTTGGAAGACTCTTTTGCAGATTCAGGATAGTTTGAGAGAGTATAGGACAGGTTTCGTCTAGGCTGTGGGGTGCCCTCTCATCCCAGATCCCAGTTCATATGATTATGCTAGTTTAAACCCCGAAATATTAATTCACCTTCTGTCTCTCAAATTCAATAAATAATACTAATAGCATTGACCCAGCCAGCAGTTCTCAACATTGGTTTCAGTTAAACCAGAAATCTAGTACTGGACATTGCCATTAATATGTTTAATTAAATCTCTCCAAGGTGATTCCGAGATGCAGGTAGGCCTGCGAATTGCTGACTGGGCAAATCTTGGAAGTGTTACCTGCCGTTCAGGGACATTTTTGGTAGAAATTCATTATTAGAGGCTGAGAGAAGAGAACAGGTTTTAATTAAATAGAGTGTATATATATATACACTATATACATCTATATGTCTATATTTGCTCATCTATATCTGTATTTGAACTGAGTTATATTGATTGTTAGGTTATTAACATTTTAAAACTACATTTTAAGAATTATTGACTCTAGTATATATAAAAAGCTGAAGTACTCAAGTACCATCTTTTTTATGTCCTGAAAAACATCCCACCCAGCTGGTTTAGAAAGGTTTGAAGTTCATGGGTCTTCTGTGATAGGTTAGTGTCTTTAAATCACAGAGATATGACATATGTATCCATGTTTTCTTCCCTCTGTCACCAAGCACATGAAGGGGTAATATTTGTCCTGTAGAATTTCAGTAATTTTAGTGTCTGGGAACTTAGGTGTCTATGGTGCTTAATGGCAACTTAATGTGTCTTTGTATTGTGTATCTTAGGTTATTCATGTTTTTGAAATTGATATTGGACTCATGCTTCCCAGGTATTATTTCTTATAAAATCATTCAGAGATTGAGAAAAAACAGCAACACATAACAACAATGATAGTAATCTTCAGAACAATTCTTTAGGAAAAGAAAAAAATGACAGTAATAATTGCAGCCTATATGTTACTTACTCTGTAGCAGTTGCCACCAGCTGCCGCTCTAAGTACTTGGATTCCATTCATTTACTTAGAACTCACGGTAACCCTATGGGTAATATTATCCTTACTTTAAGACAAAGAAATGAGTCATTGAGAGGAGAAATGACTTGTCCAAAGTCACACAGCCAATACATGGCAAATGGAAACTTTCCATTGTTGCTTGACTTAGCCATCAAACATTAGCTAGTCTGGGGTTGCCTTCTGGGATAGGGTGTCTTGTCATTGCAGTCATATCCATACTTTCTCAAAGAGAAACTTCTTGTGTCTGCAACAGTTACTCAGTCCAGACTTCCAGGATTACATTATTTCTGTGGGAGGAAAAAGGGAGGGAGGGACTAAAGAGAATTTAAAATGTGAGCAGACCAAATAAATCAGGATACTTGTAGCAGCTGTACCATAGTGTCCTTGTAGGGTTTTACCTTAAAATGGTTGATGTCAACTTCATTCTTTTTTTTTTTTTTTTTTTTTTGAGATGGAGTTTTGCTCTGTCACCCAGGCTGGAGTGCAATGGCATAATCTTGGTTCACTGCAACCTCCACCTCCTGGGTTCAAGCAGTTCTCCTGCCTTAGCATACCAAGTAGCTAGGATTACAGGCATGCGCCACCACGCCTGGCTAATTTTGTATTTTTAGTAGAGATGGGGTTTCTCCATATTTGTTAGACTGGTCTCGAACTCCTGACCTCAGGTGATCTGCCTGCCTCAGCCTCCCAAAGTGCTGGGATTACAGGGGTGAGCCACTGCTCCTGGCCCATTCTTTTCATTTTTATAGCTTACCTGTCATCCTTGACAACTCACTTTCTCCCTCATCCTGTATCATGTTTGGTAGGAAAATGTGGCTCTCCGTCCTCAGAATATATCAGACTTTGACTACTCTCAAGACCTCTGTTGCTGCTCTTCTGAAGATCTAAGCAGCTGCCATCTCCCCCAGCCCACCTGGTCTCCCTGCTTCCACCCTTGCCTGCTCCAGTCTGTTCTCGACACAACAGCCATGGCTGAGATCCTTTAAAAAACTTGAACTTATTCCTTCACTCAAAAATGGCAGTGACTCCTTATTGCACAAGTAAAAGCCTTACAGTGGTCGCTGGGGCCCCTTGGGATCTGCCTGCCGTCAGCTCACTCAGTCGCTTGCTCATTCCAGCCACATTGGCCTCCTTCCCTGCCCTTCCTGGAACATACCAGACACAAACTTCCACTCCTGTTCTCTCCCTCTGCCTGAAGTGTCCTCCATGTGCTCTCTTGGCTGAGTCCCTTTATCGCCTGCAGCCTTAGTTCAAGCCTGACCATTTCAGGGAGGCCTTCTCAATCACCTTTAAACATCCTTTCTGCCGCCCACTGGCAATCCCAGTGCATATTCCCTGCACTCTTGTTTCTTGGTTCCTTAACACTTTATGATATACTATGTAAGTATTAACATAAATAATAGCTACTTTCACCTACTAGCATGTAAGTTCCAATAGAACATTTGTTGTTTGGTTCACTGATGTAACCCAAGTGCCTAGAGTAGCACCTGATTCCTTGAAGATACTATAAATATTTGTTGAATGAATTTGTTGAGTGAAACCAGCCATTGAAGGATGTGAATGAGAACATCATCGCGTGTGTTTATTGGGTGAGGGGAAACAGGAGGGAAGGATAATGAAGAGGACTTGTAATAATGAAAGTAGCATGGATGTGAAACTTTTTGGCTTTGTAGTTTAACCTGAGAGGTAGCAGATAGGGTGAAGTACTGAAAATGAAACTTAAAGGTTTTAAAGCTTAAAAAGAAAGAAAGAAAACATACTCAGGCTGAAAGGAAACCTGGGTAATGGGAATCTGTTTAATAATGTGGTATGTTTAGTGTTTTTTCCTTGTTTCTTTCAATGAATGACTTTAGCTGTGGCCTTACATCCTTAAGGATCAAATTGAGACTCAAATGCTTAATTAACCAAAAAATACTAGATGAACATCTGCAATTATGAACATAGTCACTTATGTTGATTTTCTTGTCTGAAACGTGAAGTGTCTTATGGGGTATAGGTACATGGTGTTTGGGCTGTCTACAGCCAGAGAAGCTAGAAGCCTCAGGGACTCATCCCAAGCAGAGGAGGGATAACTGGCAAAAATGCTTGCCATTAGAAGGGTGGGGACACAGGGGCAATTTGAAATCTAAGTGCCTGTAGGATGAGCTTGCATATTGCTCTTGGCTTCCTTGAGTGTCTGCAATCTATTTAACATCACCTCTGCAGCACTCTTTCTTGAATCTTGGTCCCACATTAACATTACCAGCCCTGGTGGGCAGAACATACCGTGGACTTTCTTTCCAGGCTAAGACTTATCAGCCCTGCTGTCTGCAAGACATGTGGAGACACTCTGACCAAGCATGTGACTTCATATTAGTTAGCAGTGTGGAGAAGTGCAGTTTAAAGATTTGTCAAGAGAGCCATTCTCCATAGCACTGACCATGGGTCCATGACCTATCTCTACTTACTTTTCATGTTTCTCTTTCACTTAGAATCAGGGAGTCATTTGCTTCCATACACCCATTTTACGGGTGAGAAGACTGAATCTCAGAGAGGTGTAGTTTCTTGCCCAGGTCATGCAGATCATGGATGGTGGTAGTAGAATTTACTTTTGTTAATTTTCGGCCAAGAACCGTGCTAATTACTTGACCTGTATTGTCTTTCTTAGTCTTCTCATCATTCTCCCCATTTTCTAGGTGAAGAAATTGAGCCTTAAAGGTTAAGACATTTGTGGAAGGTTCCTCAGTTTGTTAGTGGCAGCTGGGGTTCAGTCTGCTGCCAGCTTGCCTCCATGCCTCAACTGTCTTGTGACAGCTAATTAGAGAATGATGCATGTCTAGAATCTGAACCTCCTGATGCCTGGCCCAGCCCACTTTGTTTCAGGAGATTCACAGTTATTGCCTATATGCCTTTGTCTAGCAATATTTTGTGACTAGGACTTTTACTTTCCTGCCTGCTTTTTTTTTTTTTTTTTTTCAAGACAGGGTTTTACTCTCTCGCCCTGGCTGGAGTGCAGTGGCGCGATCTTGGCTCACTGCAACCTCTGCCTCCCAGGCTCAAGTAATTCTCCTGCCTCAGCCTCCCAAGTAGCTGAGATTACAGGTGCATGCCACTACTGCCCGGCTAATTTTTGTATTTTTAGTACAGATGGGGTTTCACCATGTTGGCCAGGCTGGTCCATGTGATCCACCCACCTTGGCCTCCCAAAATGGTGGGATTAACAGGCGTGAGCCGCTGCGCCCAGTCTCCTGCCTGCTTTTTGAGAGTAATGAAAATTAATAATTCCGTGGAGTGGCAGATTTTCTCACCTTCTCAACCTCCTCTACAAAGCTGATGGTCTTTTTTTTTTTTTGAGATGGAGTTTCGCTCTTATTGCCCAGGCTGGAGTGCAGTGGTGCCATCTCGGCTCACTGCAACCTCCGCCTCCTGGGTTCAAGCAATTCGCCTGCCTCAGCCTCCTAAGTAACTGAGACTACAGGCATGCACCACCATGCCCGGCTAATTTTTGTACTTTTAGTAGAGACGGGGTTTTGCCATGTTGGCCGGGCTGATCTCAAACTCCTGACCTCAGGTGATCTGCCCGCCTCTGCCTCCCAAAGTGCTGGGATTACAGGTGTGAGCCACAGTCCCTGGCCTGATGGTCTTTCACATTTCTGGCTAGATGAAACTAATGCAAGGATTAAATTTCTTTCTATCCAGCAAGGGGCAGAACCAAAAAATACCAAGAAGCAGGATATGTAAGTGGCTTTGAAATTCTGTTTTAATCACATAGGGTCAGAGATTTAGCTCCAAGTGTGTCACATTGGATTGACTTTAAGGAAGCAGTGCTATTTTTCACAAGAGGGCTGGCTATTGACAGTATCATACTTGTCATACTTCAAAGTACGAATCCTTTCATGATTCAACATTGGGCTGTGAGGGTAGGTCCCCAGCAATGACAGTTGATGTAAGTCCCTCATCCTTTCAGTATTATTTCCAGTTTGTAGCTGGAAGAAGGGTGAGAGTTCACTTTCCCTGCAGCATTTCTCATCCTCTTAAGATGTTGAGTAGTTTGTTGCTTGGAGCTTTGATCAGGAGACCATTTCTTCTCTGATTCTCAGCATTATTCTAACCTGTCTTTCCTGAAGAAAGGAGAGGCTCAAGGAAGGTAAAGTCAGAGAGGGCTCTTCTCAGGGGATTTATAGGGTGTGCTCCCAGCTCTGTGAAGTATGGTGGAGGGCAAAGAGAGGAAGCCTTATAATGGAAAGACCCGCATTCCAGATGAGGTTCCACTTTTACTGAGGGGCCTCTGTCCTGCTGAGCCTCACCTTCCTCTTCTGCTTAAAAAAAGTGCTTAAAAATACTGCCTTGCCTTGGGCCGGGTGCTGTGGCTCACACCTGTAATCCCAGCACTTTGGGAGGCTGAGGCAGGCGGATCACGAGGTCAGGAGATCAAGACCATCCTGGCTAACAATGGTGAAACCTGGTCTCTACTAAAAATACAAAAAAAATTTTTTTTTTCAGTTGGTATACTTTATTTTTTTTTTACTTTTTTTTATTATACTTTTAAGTTTTAGGGTACATGTGCACAATGTGCAGGTTTGTTACATATGTATCCATGTGCCATGTTGGTGTGCTGCACCCCTTAACTGGTCATTTAACATTAGGTATATCTCCTAATGCTATCCCTCCCCCCTTCCCCTACCTGACAACAGGCCCCGGTGTGTGATGTTCCCCTTCCTGTGTCCATGTGTTCTCATTGTTCAGTTCCCACCTATGAGTGAGAACATGTGGTGTTTGGTTTTTTGTCCATGCGGTAGTTTACTGAGAATGATCTTTTCCAGTTTCATCCATGTCCCTACAAAGGACATGAACTCATCATTTTTATGGCTGCATAGTATTCCATGGTGTATACGTGCCACATTTTCTTAATCCAGTCTGTCATTGTTGGATATTTGGGTTGGTTCCAAGTCTTTGCTATTGTGAATAGTGCAGCAATAAACATACGTGTGCATGTGTCTTTATAGCAGCATGATTTATAATCCTTTGGGTATATACCCAGTAATGGGATGGCTGGGCCAAATGGCATTTCTAGTTCTAGATCCCTGAGGAATCGCCACACTGACTTCCACAATGGTTGAACTAGTTCACAGTCCCACCAACAGTGTAAAAGTGTTCCTATTTCTCCACCTCCTCTCCAGCACCTGTTGTTTCCTGACTTTTTAATGATCACCATTCTAACTGGTGTGAGATGGTATCTCATTATGGTTTTGATTTGCATTTTAAAAAATTAGCCAGGCGTGGTGGCGGGTGCCTGTAGTCCCAGCAACTCAGGAGGCTGAGGCAGGAGAATGGCATGAACCCAGGAGGCGGAGCTTGCAGTGAGCCGAGGTAGCGCCACTGCACTCTAGCCTGGGCGACAGTGAGACTTCATCTCAAAAAAAAAAAAAAAAAAAAAAAAAACAACATGAAAAACTGCCTCGCCTTACACATTGAGGTAGTACTCTAAGGATCCAAATGCGGCTAAAATGCTTAATAAGCCACAGAGTACTAGATGAACTTACGTCATTTTGAATGTGGTACTCATAATATGACTTTCTTGTATTATATGTGAAGTATGCTCCAATATCTCCACCTAATTATGTTTGTACTGTCCATAGCCAGAGAAGCTGGAAGCCTAAAGGGCTTATCCTAACAAAGACATCAAAGCAGGCTTCAAGGCAGTCCCAGAGCGTAACTGTAATTTTAGAGCTGGGTAGGGTGAGGTTATATAGAGCTGTCTGACCTTTGAGTGGGATGCTTGCTGGCTGTAGAATTTGGAATAGAAATACTATTTCTCAGATTCATTACTCTTCTGAGTTGCATCTTTCTGAAGTCAGTGTGATGCCACACAGGAGCAGTGGGATGAATATTTGAAGAAGCTTTCCCTGACTCCTGGGGTAATGGAGCCCACCCAGGCTGTCTGCTAACTGTGTCCCTGGAACCACATTCCTAGGAATGTCAGCATGCACCCTTAGGTGCAAGCTGGAGCCAGGGCTTGCTTGCTTATTTATTTATTCAAAGAATAGGATTTTGAGGCATGCATGAATATGCTTTATTATATTAAAATACTGCGTTTAATAAAGGGTAGTTGGTTACCTGAAATAATAAGGTCAAGCATTCCTCAGTAGGTTATTAGCGGCTGTTGTTCCCATTTCTTTTAGGAAAGGAGTCTTAACTGGCTAGACCCACAATTGCAGGGAGCTCAGGAGATACCCCGCCCACCTTTTCTTTCCTGCTGTTGGCTCTGTGTGCTGCTGGTAGCTGTTGCTAGGCTCTCTGTCTCCCTTTACTTTTTCTAGGGGCTTCCTTTGCTATCTGCCAGCTTGGAGAGAAGGGTGTGCTAAAGCTAAAATTGAGCATGTCAGCCTGGCAACTCAGATTGGTGGATCCTCCACATCAGCAAGATTTTGCCTATAAAGTCTCTTGATGACTGGCAGAAGAGGTCATTTCAGGGGTTGGCCAACTCCAGACTGCTACTTTGTTGCCTTGCCAGGAAGGTTGCTTTTCAGATAGATAAGTGGAAAACCTGTAAATCTCTTTTTTTTCACCTTTGTCAGAGGATGGACATTCTATACATTAGGTTTTATTGTTTTCTTGAGACGGGTTTTGTTCTGTCGCCCAGGCTGGAGTGCAGTGGTGTGTGAGCTTACTGCAAACCTCCGCCTCCCGGGCTTAAGTGATCCTCCCACCTCAGCCTCCTGAGTAGCTGGGACTATAGGCGTGTGCCACCATGCCCGGCTAATTTTTGTATTTTTTGTAGAGACAGGGTTTTGCCATGTTGCCCGGGCTGGTCTCGAACTCCTGGGCTCAAGCCATCTGTCCGCCTCGGCCTTCCAAAGTGCTGGGATTATAGGTGTGAGCCACCATGTGTGGCCCCATTAGTTTGTAAAGAAACTTTTTTGTTACTGTTTTGTTTTGTTTTGTTTTTTAGTATCGTTTTAAAACTGATCTGAGAGGCAGTTTCATAAAAGAAATTCTAAAATATTTTGGGCCATGGTAACAACTCTGGTCTGAGTCTAGTCTCCCATGGTTATACTACTTGCATTAAAAATTACTTCAATGCAGACACATTATCCCCTACTGGGGATGTGTAGTGGGGCTTCAGACGCATTATCCCGTACTGGGGATGTATAATGGGGCTTCATTGGGTATGGTGTATTTGAGTGGCTTGCTCAGCAGAGATGTGTGAGCAGCTTAGACATGTCAGCTGGCTCCTGGTACTGAGAGAAATACAGCTGGGCACAGTAAAGAGAATTGTTAGCAACTACAATCACATCCGTGCCAGTTTGCTTTGTGAGCTTTGCAGAAATCCCAGTTGGGTGGTGAAATGCAAGTCACTTCTATTTTGGATGCCTCTGATTATAGACCTGACTGTGAAGGCTGACTAGGAAATACTCTGCATGGGAGTTCTATGTAATATAGCTATATGTTTCAAAACTGTGAGTGCAGTGCTTACAACATTTTATAAGCAAGTTCTTTATTTTGGGTGGATGCTTCTGTTCTTGGTGGTCAATAAGGAAAAAGAGCAGTTATTAAGGATATTTTGTTTATATTTGGTAAGCTCCATGTCTCACACTGCAGATTTAACATGAATCAGAGGAATTAGTATATGGGTGGGTAGGATGAGATCTGTTTTTTGCTTCTCAAGAAAAGATTTCACTCCAAATTTAGAATTGTCTATTAATGATTACGTGATCTTAGGATTTTAATTGACTTTCAGGATTTTATTGGATACATTTATTCCAGTTAGTGCAATGATAATCCTTTAAATTATTTCTGGTTCTTACAATAGGTTTGTAGAATTTGTGTAGTTGTTTAAAAGTCCGGGTTTTATATCTCCTCATCTGTGTATCCTGTCAAAGTCCCGGAGGAGAAAGAAGTCATGGTGCTGTGTTTAATCCAGTTTCAAAAATTTCAGATGCACACATGTATCAAGGATTCCTTTCATTTACAGTGAGTGTTAACTTTTGTCAGTTTAGGGATAATCTTATTTTTCCACAGCCTTTTTTCCCTCAAGCTGGGAACCATTATTTTACCTTGTAGTGCTTGTTGCTCTTTTGCTTGCAAAGTGATGATAAGCAGTTTATATAGCATTAGAGATTGTCTTCTATATTCTGAAAGCCAAAGCTGATGTTATTGAAGAGTTACAAGTTGTTCATTCACTCTAATGTTAGCAAATGTTCGACTCCCAGTTTTCTGTAAGTCTGATGTCTGATTTGCCATTTCTCTTATTTGGTGGTAGGGAGTCTGGAGGAAGCCTAGCAACCTTGCTGTTCAGAAAGGATGATGCCAGGCATAACCACGGAGGGGTCCATCTGAGGGCTGCTTTGCGAACCACTGGCTTCTGAGAAAGATTGTTGGTTCCGTTAGGGCACATATCTTAAGCACCGTGTGTGCTCTGCAGGCACACTTGGCTGTTGGTTGAGTTCTCTTCTGAAGCAGGAGAATACGACTTCGTCACTCACAGTACGAAGCTGCCTGCAGCCTCTGGGTGTTGGAAGTGTAAGATGTGAGCAGAGGATATGAGCAGGAGCTGCCATCCAGGGTGGGATGAGTCAGGGAGGACCCCATTGCAAGATAGCAGGGCTCTGAAAGCCTGGCAGGGCCTTGAGAGGTCAGCAGCAGGCAGCCAGAAGTAGGTCGGGTGCTTTCATTCTTGGCGATGTTTGGGTGCCTCTGTGCTGTGCCCTGGAGAATGGCTCGAGCTGGACAGCTAGCATGGCAGTGATTCTCAGTCAGGGATGGTCTGAATCTGGACACGATTTCCTTCTTTCATGGAACTAATATTCTGAGAGAAACAGTTGTTGAAATCTAAGTTGGGGTTTTTTTTTTTTTTTTTTTTGAAAATGAACCTTACTCTTGTATCTAGGATATTTTGAAAGGCAGCATTGTGACAGGAATCCAGTGACCCTTAAACAACACTAACTTGAACTGTGCAGGTACACTTCCATGTGAATTTTTTCCAACCAAACCAGGTTGAAAATGCAGTGTTCTCAGGATGTAAAATAGAGGGCCACCTTTTTGTGTATCAGCGGGTTCCACAGGGTGGACTGTGGGACTTGAGCGTGCTTGGGTTTTGGTATCTGCAGGGGTCCTGGAACCAGTCCCCCTCGGACACTGGGGGATGGCTGTAGAGGTAAGAGTGCAGGGTACCTCTGGAAGGAGAGCTCAGCAGGTGAGTCAGAGAATGGATGGTGTAGATGCGTGAGCAGTCTGCTAGGAGACAGCCAGCTGCCTCATGGACACAGCAGAGCCTCTCCTTGCTACCCACTCTCCCACAACCTCAGACTACATCTGTGTCTTCACTTTGGAAGTAGCAGGTTGACAGTCAAGGCCTCAAACGAGTGCATTTCCCTGCCCTCTGTGTCTGGCTTTAACATGGTTTGAAACATGATGTTAAACTACAATATTGATGCCAACCAGAGAAGGACAGTGTGCAAGTTGACGATACACTTCTTAGTGTTCTGTTCCCTAAGCTCATTTTCATAAATGGGTTTCTTTCTTGATTAGTCATATTCACATGTGAATGTGTATTTGCTAAATCTCAATTCTTGGTGTGAAATTCAAGGACACTTTAAAGCAGGAATTGATAAGGAAGCTATAGCAGGGTTTCTCCCTCCCAGCACTGTTGACATTAGCAGGGGCTGCCCTGTCCATTGCAGGATGGTTAGCGGCCTCCCACCTCCATCCACCAGATGCCATGCCAGCAGCAGCAACAGCACCCTCCATAACAACAACAACAAAATGTTTCCAGATGTGGCCAAATAAAATCTCCCCTGAGAGGGCAACTCCTCTACTCTGCCTGAAAATCAGTGCCTTACAGGCTCTAGGATTCCAGGTGAAAGAAATTTAGTAGAGCAATTTGCAGTGGTTCTGCTTTCTTCATATCTGTCACTTGCGCACATCATGGCCTCAGGGGTTGCAGGGGTTGCACAGCGCCAGGGTTGCCATTAGCATCAGATTTTGATGTGAATGAGCCCTATGCTGCCTCCTCCAGCTTTGCAAAGGGCTGCGTTGTTCCCTTTAACTCCTTAGAACTAACATTAGGTTCTAAGATGGTGTTCCTAATGGTATTGTTGACAGGAAAGACATTGGCCACCTTTCTGACAATGGGTGGTGAGGTTGCTTTCTGTGTTTACTTGGAAGTTGTGTAATTTCCTCAACTCAGATTCATAATTCACGTAATTTTTTGCCCTTATTCCTTTTGCTTTTTTTCCTTCCTTTTTTATTGAAAGAGTAGTAAATTTTTCTTCTTTTATGCAGCAGTTTTGTTTCTTATTCATTTTTCACATTAGCTACTTCTGTATGTGTGTGTTTCATATTTTAAGAGTACTCACAGTGGACTTTTTTTTTCGAGAGTCTATTCTGATGAGGATATATATGTAAATGGAATGACAATTAAGAGTCTGTAAAGTTCTAATCTGACTACATTTTCTGACAGTGTATAGCTTTGGCTTGGTTCAGGTGCTGAATTGGTTTTGTATCTTTGTGGACTGTTTGAAATCTCAGCTGCAGCATGATGACCTGATCTCCCGAGGCAGGTGGTGAACTGAACAGGCATTTGATTCAGGGGTCTGGCATTCAAGGACATCCTTAGTGGAAAACTTTGAAGGGGAGAAAAACCCTTGTTTTGTTGCGTCTCTGTTGCACTGTTGAGGAAAAATAGTGATGAGATCATTTAAATTATTTGATCTCAAGAGTCACTTCCATAAGTCAAGTGCACTGCTGCTGGATTGAGGAAATGGCAGCATGAGTTTCTTGAAATAGAGATTTAGAAATTCGAGTTTTGATTTTCAGCTTGCCTAGGTGAAGGAAGCTCCAAAGAATGTCGTGACACAGTATTCCTGACAAACATTGTCTCTAAGTATATTTGAACCAAAAATGTCAGTTCCTTAGAAGAAAGTGTGTTTATAAATATACAAATGGAAGTGATTCTTGAAATTGAAGGTGTCTTCCAAAAGTCTGAGGTTTGAAAACATTTAGTCAACTCCTGCTCTGTCCATATAGCACACAACTTTTATTAGGAAAGTTATCATTATAAGAGAGTAGCTATTCATTAAAGAGGTGCTTTTCAACACTGCTGTTACAGAGCTCAAGGGGGACTGCCGAGGCCATTACCACGGAATTAAAAAGGCCCCTGCACGTGATTATCGGGACTTATGTCAGTGTGTGCACAGCCAATCAGGATTATTTGGAGTTGTGAGAATGAACCTCTTCTGTTCATATGACACATCTGGAAGTGACGTGGAAGATGAGCTCTTCAGGTCAATTTAGGTGAAGCTGCCAAACCTTGATTACTTTCTCTGTATTCTTTTGGTATTCTGTGGTTCTTCAAAGTGACTTTAAGTACTGTTTTAGAGTTATTCTGAAGTTTATAAGCTCAGTATATGCCTGATTTCCTGAAATAGGAGGTCTCTCAGGGAAGGTCCAGCCTAACCCAAGTTAAATATGTTCTTTAGTTCTATCAGCTGTTTTTCAGATGCAGCTAATCTAGAAAGTTTGTTTGCACAAAATAAAAATATGGCAAAATGTGTTTTATACTACTTACATAGTGGGTGCTTAGTTTGTGGGAAACAGGGATATATTTCTGAAACAAGGACAATTATGCTTACAGAATATTTTAAGAATTTTTATTTTAAGTATATAATACTATTGGAACAGGATGAACAGCGCTACTTCTTATGAGATACCCTTACAGGACCTCTTTTGGTAAAAGGGTAACTAGCTAATTATTAGGGTAGTGTATATGTAGGGAGAGTATTTATAATAAGCCTGAAATCACATTCTCTTTGCAAAGACCAGTGCTCCTCCTGAATGCCTTCAGCCTAATAATCTAAGGAGCCATTTATTATACAGTTCGGTGGTTGGATTAGGCATCTTTTGGTAGGAGCAGTCACTGAGCTCCAAGTTAAGTTAGCCACATTGTTTTGTTTGCTTCTGAGTGTGTAAGTGATGTACCTAGTTTTCAAGTATTTTAAGATGTTTGGCATATGCTGTTTTCGCCTTCAGTTCACTTATTTTATTCCATTGAAGTGTTACGCTGTTGGTGGGGTCACTGTATGGGGTGACAGTGGCTGAAAAACTGATTGCAAAGCTGTATTTAAAATTTTTTTGAGTTCAAGAGTGGTGTCAGTTCTTCAGTTTGACATTCTTGCTGCAGATAGAGGTTATGTAAACACAATGCTAGTACTCCAAGGAACTAAACAAGCTGAGAAGTTAGTGGAGTTCCTTTCCTTTCTTGTTAGGCTAACTTTTGTAGCAAGTGGCTGCATCCCCTCGAAGTGTTTGTAGAATGTGTTCTCTTCATCCACAGAGAAGATGTTGGAGAGAAAACAGAATTAACTAGGCAAGTAGTTGGCTGAGAGAATTACCAGTGCCTGGGGTGACTAGGCTTAGAGCCACAGCCATTGTAGGTGTTCCACAAATATGGTAGCCTGAGCAGAGGGCCATTTTCTAGAAGTGTGAGAATTTGATGTCCCCTGTGGGAGTTTGAGGTTCAGTTCTTCAGTAGGTCAACAACTATTGGTCAGTCCAAGATCTGCGTTCCAGCCTCCCTGCTGGATGCTGGGAATACAAAGGTCAACATTATTTGGACCTTGCGCTTAAGGACATAATGATCTGTTAGGTGAGACAGATGCAAATAAGGGATTGCAATACGGTGTGTAGGGGAAGAAGGGAGACCAGAGTCCCCTGGATGGCAGAAGATGTGGTCAGGGAAAGTTAGCAAATAAGCGCTGCCTGATTAGTGAGGGGGAAGAGTGGTGAAGGGGGTGGGGCGGTGAGGCAGACACCAGTTAAGGCCAAGGCAGGCACAGGGTAATTTGCTTCTGAAAGATCCAGGCTGGACTGGGCATATGTTCCTTTTTTCTTTCTTTCTTTCTTTTTTGAGATAGGGTCTCACTCTGTCACCTGGACTGGAGTGCAGTGGCTAGATTAAGGCTCACTGCAGCCTTGACCTCCCAGTCTCAAGCAGTCCTTCTGCTTTAGCCTGCCAAGTAGCTGGGACCACAAGGGTGCACCACCATGCCTGGCCAAGTTTTTAAATTATTTGTACATACAGGGTCTTGGCATGTTGCTTAGGCTGGTCTGGAACTCCTGGGCTCAAGTGATCCTCCTGCCTCAGCCTCCCAAAGTGCTGGGATTACAGTCATGAGCCACCACATGTGGTGGGTATATGTTCCTTTTGAAGTCAGTAGGTAATTTAGTTGAACTTGTTCGTAGCTTAGTCCCCAAACATTTAATAAATCGTGCTCATTAAGAGGATGTTTGTTGGAAAAGAGATTTCATAATGATGGATGTGTACTGGAGTTTCTTGTATATTTTTATATACTCTAGATTCTGGAGAATGATCACTCAGTTTTAATGTGGAAGACAGAATAGACGTCTTTAGAACTGTAAAAGGAATAAGCTATTTTTGTTGAGTGTGAGAAGAAGATAGCCTTCGTAGAATCACAGGCTGTTCAGAGCATCAAGGACCTCATACTGTAGAGATCCTCATGTTACAGACAGGACAGCTGAGCTGCCAAGAGGAGGTGCTCCTCGGCTTCCCACAGCTGGTTCACAGCAGTTCTCAGTCTGAGAGCAAGTCTTGTGATATTGGGGTCAGATCCTTTCACTGAAACACACTGTACCTCTTTTAAACCAGTTCTTATAGCAAGGTAAAATTTTCTCAAGAAGAAATTGACCTATCTTAATGTTTTTCTTTTTTAATGTGATGTTAGTCTAAGTAAGAATTATGTTTTAGGGAATTGTATTAGTTGAAAAGCTGTACAAGAAATTACCCCAACATTTAGTAACTTAAAACAACAACATTTATTATCTCTCAGTTTTTGTGAGTCAGGACTCCCAGCTTAGCTGAGAGCTTCTGGCTCAGGGTGTCTCCTGGGATTACAGCTGAGCTGTCAGGTGGGGCTGTAGTCATCTCATGGCTCAACTAGGGGAACTGCCTGCAGGCTCACTTACTTGGCCAATGCAGGCATCAGGTGCTCACTGGCTGTTGGCTGGATACATCAGTTTCCTGCCACATTGGTCTCTCCATAGGGCAGTTGGCTTCCCCTGGACCAAGTGATCTGAGAGAGAGCAAGAGAGACCCACAAGATGGAAGCCATACATAGTCTTTTTTTTTTTTTTTTTGAGATGACGTCTCACTCTGTCGCCCAGGCTGGAGTGTATTGGCGGGATCTCTGCTCACTGCAACCTCTGTCTCCTGGGTTGAAGAGATTCTCCTGCCTCAGCCTCTTGAGTAGCTGGGATTACAGGCGCTCTCCACCACGCCTGGCTAATTTTTGTATTTTTGGTAGAGACGGGGTTTCACATGTTGGTCAGGCTGGTCTCAAACTCCTGACCTCAAGTGATCTGTCTGCTTTGGCCTCCCAAAGTGCTGGGATTACAGGCATGAGCCACTGCACTTGTGGCTGGAAGCCATAGTCTTTATAACCTGAGCTTAGAAGCGACATTCCGTTACTGCTATTTGATAGAATCAAGTCATTAAGTTGAGGGGACAGTATTATATTAATACAAGAGTGTGAATACCAGGAGATACATTGGGGCCCATCTTGGATGCTGCCCATGACAAACATGGACTAAGATTCTGTTGATTGTGTTTAACAGAAGTCCACTAAAACTGACTTCCGCAAAACAGACGGGGAGTGGGAGAGACAATAACTATGGGAACTGAGGATTTTTCATGGAGACCAAAGGTGAGGGGCATAACTAAGTCTCATGAGGAACTGGACTTGGAAGGTGGACAGTCTGCAGGAACTGAGGCACCTTTCTCCTTCAGTATCTTAATAGTAAATTCTCCTATCTCTCTGAGTCAGTCTTATGTTTCACGTGTCTCGAATTTATTTTTCTTTAATCTTTATTCTTTATAAAATAGCTATTTTTCTTTGTCTACGCATGGTGGAAAATGGCCACCCCAGTGGTTCTAGGACCATAAAAAACTAATGGGAAGAATTTGTGTCCCAGGAGAGAGGATTGAGTTTCCTTTGCCCCACTAGTGGGATGGCTCCCGCTATGAAAGTTGTCCAGTGAGCAGGGTCAAGGTTTAGGTTGGGGGTACGGACATGACTGCAGGAGTCTTACTCTCTTGTGTGTTGTCGGGGACGGATAAAGGGGACGAAGTTGGAGGGGTTTATTGAATGGTTGGGACAGCAGATTTCAGAGAAGAGCATTTGGAAATAATTTTCTCAAATATATGTTTTTAAAATCCATATTTGATTTTTTTCCTCAGGGATTCCCAAGCATAGTAGAGCTAAAATGAATTAATTTGGGTAAAAGTAAAGTTAAGGCTAAGTTAGGAAACACTTTTAAAAAGAGGAACCTGCTGGGTGCAGTGGCTCCTGCCTTGTAGTCTCAGCACTTTGGGAGACAGAGGCGGGTAGATCACCTGAGATCAGGAATTCAAGACCAGCCTGGACAACATTGTGAAACCCCATCTCTACCAAAAATACGAAAATTTGCTGGGTGTGGTAGCGCATGCCTGTAGTCTCAGCTACTCGGGAGGCTGAGACAGGAGAATCGCTTGAACCCCGAAGGCAGAGGTTGCAGTGAGCCAATATTGCGCCATTGCACTCCAGCCTGGGCAACAGAGCAAGACACTGTCTCAAAAAAAAAAAAAAAAAAGGGGGAACGTTAGTGGAAAAGCAAGGTTTTCTATATTAATTATTTTAAAAATGTCTCTGAGACTAGTATTAACCTGGAAAACTTACTGATTATCGTAAGTACTATTTCTCTGTCTGTCTCTTTAGTTGCCCCTTAAAAGTTCCAGGTTTATCCACTTTTTAAAATGTTCTTATGCCATGAACATCTGTCAGCTTTCCTATCTTAGATTTTTTTTTTTTTAGCAGCTTATATAACTTGAAATGAAATTACCATTTTTTGTTCTAAAACTGCCCATTTAGTGTGTTGATAGGGTTTCGCTTTTGGCTTCAATTGATTTCAATAGATGACAAAGATGCAGAAAAGGTTTTTATTTTCATTTTTGCATGCTTGTTCACTTCCATGGCACTTTAAAATGATGCACACTTTGGCTTAGCTGCAAGAAAGCTTATATTACAAAGATAGAAACCAAAAGCCTTTTCTGGAGGTGTTTTTCTTTTTGCTTTATAGATAAGTCAGAATAATCCTGTAAAACCTAAAGACAGTCTACCAGTTGCATAGTTAGGTAGTTTTCATTTTTGTTCTTGGAGTTGGATCTGAGCAGTTCAGCAGTAGCAGCAATTAAAGCATGTTAGTGTATGGTAAACACTTATTCTTGTACATCTTAAGATGTTGCTTTGTTGGTCAAAATCCGATTTTGAAAGTTGAGACTCGTGTAGTGGTTTTGGGAATTACCACATGGTAAACAGCTCTGTTCCCAGCCCCCAATTCTCTGTGACTCTGCGTGGGGGTAGCTGGTGTTGTAGCGCATGTTTGAGGAGGTGGATGTGGCAACGGGAAGCATGGTTCACGTGGCGTGGGTCCACAGAGCCTAGCACGGTTGGCTGGGTGGTGCTCCTTCAGAAAAATCTGCACCCACTCCTTAACCTCTTCATGTTTTACTCATACTCTGCTATTGTGGGTTTAGGTTTGGCAATAATGCTGCTATTTACAGTGAGAACCTAATAGGGAAAAAAGACTGGGCTTTGTAGTTGCAGCGATTGCTGGGAAGATAGAACAAGTTTTTCTAGCTTCTTCTTATGGTTTACTGTGATCCATTCTCTTATAATGGTAATACCATACCATTCTCTTAAAACTATTCTTTCTTGTAATCTTCTCTCTCTCTCCTTAACAGATGTGGAGTTGATCATGCCACTGCCCTGCTCACAATCCCTGAGTGGCTTCTTTTGTGGTTAGAGTAAATACATAATCCTCCCCGTGGCTCAGAGTCATTGGTTTCTGTCCCCTGCCTGCCATGTAAACCTCCTTTCTCGTTGTGACTCCATGCACAAGGGCCTCCCGGTGTTTTTCAAGCTTCCAACTTTGTCTGTCTCAGGGTCTGTACAGATGTTCTTCCTTCTGCCCTGCATGCTCTTCCCAAAGCTCATCACCTGGCTGGCTTCTGGGCATCCCGCATCACCTCTTCAGGTTTTTTCCTAAGAACATAATCCAGAGAGAGCAGCCCCTGCCCCTGCCCCTGCCCCTGCCCCTGCCCCAGCCCCAGCCCCAGCCCCATCACGCTCAGTCACTTTACCTTTATGAGATAATGTTTACCACAGTCTGAAATTATCTTATTTGCCTGTTGCTTGTGTTTCCCCCATGCCCAGAATAGAAACACCATGAGGACAGGGACATGTCTTGCCCACCACGATGCCTCCATCACCTAACACAGTACTTAGCATATAGTAGTTCTCAGGAAATACTCGAATGAATAGAAGTGCTGCATTCATTTAACACATAGCAAACAATTTTTGTGTGTGTGTTTCTAGACCTTGGCATTTTTAAAGAGCACTGGTCAGTTTGTAAAATATCCCTCAATTTGACTTTGGTGTTTCCTCTGGATTAGATTCAGATTATGCATATTTGGTAGAAGCAGTGCCTCGTGTCAGAAGGCACATGTCTGTTTATCCCAGCATTGGGGATGCTAACTTTGATCACTTTGTGAAGCTGTGGCATATTCTAGGTTTCTTCAGCGTACTGTTGCTGCTTTTCCCTTTGTAATTAATAAGTAATTTGTGGGGAGATTTAGACTTTGTAAATATTTGATTTCTTATCAAACTTTCACTCACAAGTTTTAGTATCCATTGACGGTTTTTTAGGTCCTTCTGTATCTATTAGCAGGCATTCTCTTGTAAGGAAAAGCTCTCCCTTCTCATCATTTATATATTGATCAGTATGGGTCATGGATTGTTATTTCATTGAGTTTTAATCTATTATTTTTTTTTGTTGCTTAAGCTGTCCAAACTTTGACTGGTGGGAGCCTCTTCAAACTGATTTCCTTTCAAGCTGTGTTCTTTTGCTATGTCCTTATCATTCCTTCAGTGCTTCCTTAATTTCTGGCAGGACATTTGCTTTTTAGAAATCATTTTTCTCTTGGTTTGGAAAAAGCACTTTTTTGCTTTTTTTGCCCCCCCGCAAGAAATATGGATGTAATACTTCCCTTTACAGAACATCACCATAACATCTGTACTCATTCATGATACCTAAAAATGTGACCTTAAGCAAGTCTTATTTTTTTTTTTAAACTCACGTGATTTTTCTTGCTGTTTCTGTGAAATCTAAGAGGAGCAGCTTGTCTGTCTGTAGCTCAGGGACAGAATAGCATTGTGTGAGGTGGTCCACAATATTTATTGAATACTGCCAGTGCATAAAGCTTTCTACCTGGAGCTGGAGAGAATCACACAAGAGAGTAGAAGAGAGTATGTATCTGCTCTCAAGGATGGCGGGATGCAGTGGAGAAAGACAAGACTGTATTGCATATAGGAACAAATGAAGTTGAAAAGGTTAATTTTCACAACTAACAGTCTTCTTTATCCTGCTCATGGGTAAAGATTACCATTTAATTTGTAGCAGTAGTGAGTCTTGAAAACTCGGTGCCATTTATGACCACTTCTTGTCAAGCTCACACTTGAGACAAGTCAAGGGCCAAAAAGTCCTGACCTGTAGATACAACAAGCCACTTGTAGATTTAGGTGGTTAATTACTTATAGAGACAGAGAAAAGAAGAAGAAGGCAAAGATACCAGCTTCCTGTAGTTCTTGTCTAGCACACCAAGAAGGGTGACACTGAAACTCACGGCTGATGACCGTGAGTCACAGGATTCCGGCTGCTGAGGAGCTAGATCCAGATGGCAGCTAAGTGGGTTTATGTTCTGGACCCTTATTTGAGGCCAGGTGGAGGCACGCCCAGAAAGCCCCATGCATCACCAGAATGCAGGAGGCAGTGAGGACCTGTCTCCCGTCAGCTACCAGGGAAGTAGGGAGGTGAGTGGGCACTGACATAGCATCCCTCTCTCTTGTGTTCCCAGAGGGTCATAAGGTGTTCTTCCAAGACAGACAAAGCATCTGTGCTTCAGGCCTTGCCTACGTGGCTTATTAGGTAAGTGTGGGCTGCCAGGGATTTGTAGCAGAGCTGTTCCTCTGTACTGCTTTGGACTTGTAGTGTGACTGATGTCTCCATATAACAGATAATCACATCGCCTCTCAATGTTACTCCCCAGCTGTTTTGCCTCCTGCTGTCCTGTCCCCTCTGTCGACAGATGCTGTTGTGTGGAATCAGGCTGTTCCTGGGGCCTGTTTTCTGTCTGCCTCCTCTTTATATTTGACATGTAAACATGGCTGGCATTGGTTTGAGAATCCTGGTTCAGGCTCTCCCTATGTATATGTAGAGCCACTGGACTGCGGCAGATACTGCCTCATTGTTTGTAGATGGCTGTGTTTTTTGTTTATTTGTTTAAAAACAAATTTGTGGTATAATATACACATCAAATTTACCATTTTTGCTCTTTTTTATTTATTATTATTATTATTATTTTTTTGTGGAGGCGGGGTTTTGGTATGCTGCCCAGGCTGATCTTAAACTTTTGAGCTGAAGCGATCTGCCCGCCTTGGCCTTCCAAAGTGCTGGGATTACAGTTGTGATCCACCACACCAATTTTAGCCATTTCTAAGTGTACAGCTCAGTGGCATTAGGCACATTCACATTGCTGTGCAACTATTACCACCATCCATCTCCAGAACTTCTTCCCAAACTGAGACTCCATGCTAAGTTATTAAAAAACCCCAAGTCCTCGTTTCCTCGTCCCCCCAGATCCTGGTGACCACCATTCTTTTGGTGCCTAAATTTGGACCTCATATAAGTGGATCCATACAATATTTGCCTACTTAGGACTGGCTTATTTCACTTAACGTAATGTCCTCAAGGTTTATCCATGTTGTTGCATGTATGAAAATTTCCTTCCTTTTTCAGGCTGAATAATGTTTTATTGTATGGGTATATCACATTTTGTTTACCCATTCATCTGTTGTTGGACAGTTGGGTTGCTTCTGCCTTTTGGTGATTATCAATAATGCCACTAGGAACACGAGTATTGAAACATTTGTTTGAGTTCTTACTTGCAGTTCTTTTGGGTATGTACTCAGAAGTGGAATTGCTGGAAGGACTGAAATCTTAGTTTTTGGTGAATTTGTATTGTTACTTAATGTTAATAGCTGTATCACCATATTATATGGGCCTTATGAGGCCAAAGGGATGACTGGAATTTTAAAATTAAATTTCTTTTTTTTCTTTCTTTTCTTTTTTTCTTTTTTTTTTTTTTTTGAGACAGAGTCTCACTCTGTCACCCAAGCTGGAGTGTAGTGGTGCAACTGTGGCTTATTGCAGCCTCAATCTCCTGGGCTCAAGTGATCCTCCTGTCTCAGACTCCTGAGTAACTGGGACCACAGGCATGCACCACCATGCCCAGCTGATTTTTTTTTTGTAGCTATGGGGTCTTGCCATGCTGCTCAGGTTGGTCTTGAGCTCCTGGGCTCCAGCAGTCCTTCTGCCTTGGCCTCCTAAAGTGCTGGGATTACAGGTGTGAGTCACTGTGCTCTGCCTAAATTTTATTTTTTAAAAGTAGTATTTATTATTTCCCTCCTTGATTGTAGAAAATTTTAAAAAGTATGTAGAAAAAATTACCCGTAATCCTACCACACAGAGCAATGCTTGTTTTTCAAATTTTACGATACTATTTTAATATTAATGTGAACATTAATACTCTAATGGTATATCTGTATATGATTATATACAATGTATAACTTAAAGAAAATTTGATAATATATTAATATGTCCCTGGGTCAGACACATTAATCAAGTTTCTATGGTGGGGATTTACCAAAATGCAGGTTGTTTTGTTTTGTTTTGTTTTGAGATGGAGTCTCACCCTGTCGCCCAGGCTGGAGTGCAGTGGCGTGATCTCAGCTCACTGCAGCCTCTGCCTCCTGGGTTTAAATGATTCTCCTGCCTCAGCCTCCTGAGTAGCTGAGATTACAGACTCCTGACACCACGCCCAGCTAATTTTTGTATTTTTAGTAGACACAGGGTTTCGTCATGTTGGCCAGGCTGGTCTCGAACTCCTGACCTTGTGATCCCCCTGCCTCGGCCTCCGAAAGTGCTGGGATTATAGGCATGAGCCACTGCACCTGGCCCATAATGCATGTATTTATTCATCCACTTACTTACTGTTTCATTTTCTCTCAGATATGTTATCTGTGTTTACATATATACCTGTGGATGTATATTTCTTTCATAATTGGGACCATGCTGTAAATATGACTTTATAATTTTTTTGTCTTATTATAAAAGTGTTGCCTCTAAACAGTCTTCTAAAACGTGATTATTAATTACCACAGGTAATACAAGGTACATCAATTCCACAATTTATTTAATCATGACAGTACTAATTATACTAGCATTAATTGAGTGCTTAGATTTAGATTTTGGTTCTTTAGGTTTTTTCTTTTAATTTTTAAAAAAACTCATACATAGTATTTTGTTTGCATGTCTGTGGGGGCATTTCCTTATTTCTAAAAGTCAACTTTATGAGACAAAGGAATGAAACTTTTGATACTGAGTAGGCAGGAACTGAATGTTATTTTTCAGGTGTATGTGATTAACTTTTAATATGGGTCTGAGAATCAGCATTCTGCTCACTGTCTTCACTAATTCTCTAAGAAAATATTAAGCATCTACTGTGAACCATATTACATTATGTAGATATTACAAAGATATATAAGACATGGCCTCTGATTTGTGGAGCACTAAATTATAATTGTGAAAATGAGAAGTATGGGGCTGAGCATCCCTGATCTGAAAATCTGAAATCAGAAATGCTCCAAAATCTGAAACCTTTCAAAAATGTTTGCCCCCCCAATACACACACACCCCAGCACCCAAAATCTGAAACCTTTTGAATGGCAACATGATGCCACAAGTGGAAAATTGCACACCTGACACTTTTGCTTTCTGATGGTTCACTGTACACACATTTGTTTCATGCACAAAATAATTAAACTAATGTATAAAATTACCTTCAGGTTATGTGTATAAGGTGAATGTGAAACAGAAATGAATTTCATGTTTAAACTGGGACCCCATCCCCAAGTGTGTGAGCAAATCTTCCAAAATCCAAAAAAATTTGAAATCCAAAACACTTCTGGTACCAAGCATTTTGGATAAGGGAGACTCAGCCTGTTGTGTATACATTATCATTTAAGGCAGCATGTGATACATACTATGTTGTACAGAAGTAGCTGCTAAAATCAAATAAAAAAGAGTGTGCAATAAGATGTGCAAGGTGGAAGAGGTGACTTTTGGCCTGGGTGATCTGGGACAGTTTCATGGAGAGAGAGATTGAGTACTGGGTCTTTTGGTTGGGTGGTTCTTGCAAATAGAACATTTCTGGCAGTGGGGAAGGCAGTAGGAAAGTCCTCTAGGTGAAAAAGTACAGGATTTATTTGGGTCTTGGCAAATGAATTTACTCAAAGACAGGGAGGATAGTCCAGACGAGGCTTGGGCCACTTGCAGCCTAAGAGGTCTATGTCGTGTAGGGACCTGAATACCAAGCTGGGGGTACCAGATTTTTTTTTAATTCCCCAATTAAAAACTTTTAATTAAAAAGTAAACTTAATGTCAAAAACGCAAACTTTGGAGAGGGCAGAAGGATCACACACAAGGGTGTCACTTCACACTTGGAGGGTTGCACAGCAGCCAGAGGCGCTCCTCACTTCCCAGACGGGGCTGTGACCAGGCAGAGGCGCTCCTCACATCCCAGACGGTGTGGGGGCCGGCCAGAGGCGCTCTTCACTTCCCATACAGTTGGCAGGGGGCCGGGCAGAGGCGCTCCTCACTTCCCAGACGGTGGGGTGGCCTGCAGAGGCGCTCCTCACTTCCCCGAAGGGGCGGCAGCTGGGAAGAGGCGCTCCTCACTTGCAAGACGGTTGGGGGGCCGGGCAGAGGCGCTCCTCTCTTCCCAGACGGTTGCGGGGCTGGGCAGAAGCGCTCCTCTCTTCTCAGACGGTGGGGTGGCCAGGCAGAGGCGCTCCTAACTTCCCAGACGGTTGGGGGGCCGGGCAGAGGCGCTTCTCACTTCCCAGACGGTTGGGGGGCCGGGCAGAGGTGCTCCTCTCTTCCCAGACGGTGGGGCGGCCGGGCAGAGGCGGGGGTACCAGATTTTGGGGTAGTAGGCTCGCCTGATCAAAGTGACCCCAAAGATTAATATGCTGGAGATGTGGGAACTAGATGGGAATGGGAAAAGACTGAATCAGTGAGATCAGCTGTGTTGGTTCTGTGTAGTGGGGTATTGGATTGGAAAGGGAGTTGTAGAAGCAAGTCTGGTGCTGTCACCCCACCCCACATCCTCCCCGAGACGGTTTTGAACGTGCTGACACTGTCAGTCAGAGGAAAGCTTTTAAAGGTTTTCGTATTCCCTGCCTACCTGGCACCGAGTAGGTATGAAATCATTGTTGAAAGAATGAGTGAACCAGCAATATAATTTTGTGCCTGAAGGTGCAGAGAGAGGGAGGATTCAGAGTTGACCCTGAGTCTTTGGAGGCAGGGTAACTGAATGAACATACTTTTAGTGTATGGATATTGGAGAAGAGCAGAGGAAGATTGGCTCTGAGGAGGGATAGGGTAAGAATTTTGGGTTTGAACAGGTTTATACAGTCTTGCTCAATGTTGAGGGATATTTGTGTTTACAAACTTTATTTTAATATGTTACTGTTGAGAATATAACTTTCTAATTCCAGTAATGGAAAAAGATCTGAGTATTCTGATCTCCAGAGTGGTGTCAAAGAGATGATGGAAGGATCTGTATTTATAGTCAACTTACTTGATGAGAATGTGTATTTACAGCAGTTCTTGGTGGTTTGGGATCCTTAGATCTCATTTCTCACGTGACTTCTGGTCATTTAGCCCTTTCACCCATAATTCACCATCCATCTAAACAATGGAAGGAGCAAGCAGGAGTGGAATTGAAATATGCAGATTTAACAAAAGCTTCTTTTCGGTTATTCTTACCTTTTTCAAGGTAGCATTGGTCTACATTAACACCAATAACAGAAAGTTAACTGAATTTTACATGCTGTTTGTCCCACCTATCATTAGATACATTGAAGGACTGACTGCTGACCATCAGATGTATGTTTTTAAATTAGTTTAAAATAATGTTATGTATTTAATTAAAAAATAGTGTTGTGGTGGGGGCACATATGCCAGTAGGATGCTCTTTGAGCATATTCATAAAAGTGTAAAATATTAAGAGATGACATACTTATTTCTAAAGAGTTTTGAAGCCTTCTGTGAAAGTCAGCTTCAATAGGGAACATTACCTGCATTAATATATTTATTAGGCAGTTCACTTCTGTGAATTGTGTGTTTTTATACTTCATTTTTTCCAGCTACTCCTTTAGTGTTTTTTTCAGAAGTTTGAGTTATTTATGCATTAGCCTAATAGCTCATTCTTATAATTACTGCAATTTTTAAAACCATCTATTACAAACCAAAGTCTTCACCAAAGCAAAGGCTGTATAAATCTGATTGGGAAATGGTTCTAAGTGAGAATTGAGCCCTTCTCTAAGTGCGGAAATTTTCTGTTGTGCATTTTCCTAGTGCTGGTTTAAGTCCAAGCTCACCGTGTATATGCTTTTGAAATGAGCCAATTAGGGCATGTTTAACTATCAGTAGGCTTAAACAAATGTATTTCCTCGTGTTGGAATTTGGACTTAGGACTTTGGAAGGTGGAAAATTCAAATGCAGGTGAAAGATTTCTATAACTGGGCTCCATACTTAACAGCCAGTCCTGTCTCAAACTTAATCTGGTAATGTTTATTGAGCTGGTAACGTTTATGGAGTATAAATGAGATAGGCTATCTTTTCTGTAGGACATTGGTTATCTTCACTGGAGGACTTTTGAAATTGAAAGAAAGCAAGAGTAACATAAATTTGATACTCAGCTAGAGAAGAAGATGTATTTATATTTAACTTGTCCTCATGATATAAAGACTTGCTTTGTGTCTTTAAAAAAGTGGTTGCTGTTTTTACTACAGTATTAATATCTTAAAGCCAGTACATAGATTCATTTCCTCTTTGTTTTCCAAATTCAAAATGAGGAGACATTTATTTCTGTGTTTCCTACTACTACTTGAAAAAATGTTGAATATTGAAAATAAAAAATATCAGAAGAATAAACAGCAAGAGCTAAAGTTCTCGTTTATTTGTATGTTACCTGCTCCTGGATTACCTATTGCAAATTAGGATGTTTTTGGTTAACTTTGATGGGTTTTGAGATTGTCACTTCTTTCCATTTAATTTTTGTATGCTTAGAAACTGCCAGTTTAGTATGATATTAGGTGAAAAGAAAATGGTTAGAAATATAAATAAAATCCTTGCTTCCTTCTTTCTCTTTCTTTCTTTCCTTCTTTCTCTCTTTCTTTCTTTCTTTCTCTCTCTCCCTCCCTTCCTTCCTTCCTTCCTTCCTTCCTTCCTTCCTTCCTTCCTTCCTTCCTTCCTTCCTTCCTTCCTTCCTTCCTTCCTTTCTTTCTCTTCTTCCTTTCTTTCTTTCTTCTCTTTTCTTCCCTCTGTGGCCCAGGCTGGAGTACACTTGGCTCGCTGCAGACTCCCTGCGTCCGGCTCCCGTGATTCTCCTGCCCTGGCCTGCGGGCTGCCTGGGATTGCCGGCGCGCACCACCACCCCTCCCTGGTTTTTCTCCTTTGGCTGGAGGCGCGGTTTCGCCATGTCGGCCAGGCTGGTCTCCAGCTCCTGACCTCGAGTGCTCTGCCCGCCTCGGCCTCCCGAGGTGCCGGGACTGCAGACGGAGTCTCACGCACTCGGTGCTCGGTGTTGCCCGGGCTGAAGTGCGGTGGCGTGGTCTTGGCTCGCTGCAGCCTCTGCCTCCCAGCCGCCTGCCTTGGCCTCCCAGGGTGCTGGGATTGCAGCCTATGCCCGGCTGCTGCCCCGTCTGGGAGGTGAGGAGCGTCTCTGCCTGGCCGCCCATCGTCTGGGTTGTGAGGAGCTCCTCTGCCCGGCCGCCCTGTCTGGGAGGTGAGGAGCGCCTCTGCCCAGCCGCCACCCCGTCTAGGAAGTGAGGAACGTCTCTGCCCGGCCGCCCCGTCTGGGAAGAGGTGAGGAGCGTCTCTAACCGGCCACCCCGTCTGGGAAGTGAGGAGCGCCTCTGCCCGGCCGCCCCGTCTGGGAAGTGAGGAGCGCCTGTGCCCGGCTGCCCATCGTCTGGGAAGTGAGGAGCGCCTCTGCCCGCCGCCCATCGTCTGGGATGTGAGGAGCACCTTTGCCCGCCGCCCATCGTCTGGGATGTGAGGAGCGCCTCTGCCCGGCCTCCCCGCCTGGGAAGTGAGGAGCGCCTCTGCCCGGTCGCCCATCGTCTGGGATGTGAGGAGCGCCTCTGCCCAGCCGCCCCGCCTGGGATGTGAGGAGCCCCTCTGCCCGGCCGCCCCTTCTGGGATGTGAGCGCCTCTGCCCGGCCACCCATCGTCTGGGAAGTGAGGAGCGCCTCTGCCCGGCCGCCCCGTCTGGGAAGTGAGGAGCGCCTCTGCCTGGCCACCCATCGTCTGGGATGTGAGGAGTGCCTCTGCCCGGCCGCCCCGTCCGGGAAGTGAGGAGCCCCCTCTGCCCGGCCGCCACCTCGTCTAGGAAGTGAGGAGCGTCTCTGCCCGGCCGCCCCGTTTGGGAAGAAGTGAGGAGCGCCTCTGCCCGGCCGCCCCGTCTGGGAAGTGAGGAGCGCCTCTGCCCTGCCGCCCCGTCTGGGAAGTGAGGAGCGCCTCTGCCCTGCCGCCCCGTCTGGGAAGTGAGGAGCGCCTCTGCCCGGCTGCCCATCGTCTGGGAAGTGAGGAGCGTCTCTGCCCGGCCACCCCGTCTGGGAAGTGAGGGGCGCCTCTGCCCGGCTGCCCCGTCTGGGAAGTGAGGAGCGCCTCTGCCCTGCCGCCCCGTCTGGGAAGTGAGGAGCGCCTCTGCCCGGCTGCCCATCGTCTGGGAAGTGAGGAGCGTCTCTGCCCGGCCACCCCGTCTGGGAAGTGAGGAGCGCCTCTGCCCGACCACCCATTGTCTGGGATGTGAGGAGCGCCTCTGCCTGGCCACCCCATCCGGGAAGTGAGGAGCCCCTCTGCCCGGCCGCCACGCCGTCTAGGAAGTGAGGAGCATCTCTGCCCGGCCGCCCCGTCTGGGAAGAAGTGAGGAGCGCCTCTGCCCGGCCGCCCCTTCTGGGAAGTGAGGAGCGTCTCTGCCCGGCTGCCCCGTCTGGGAAGTGAGGAGCGCCTCTGCTCGGCTGCCCCGTCTGGGAAGTGAGGAGCGCCTCTGCCTGGCCACCCATCGTCTGGGATGTGAGGAGTGCCTCTGCCCGGCCACCCCGTCCGGGAAGTGAGGAGCCCCTCTGCCCGGCCGCCACCCCGTCTAGGAAGTAAGGAGCGTCTCTGCCCGGCCGCCCCGTCTGGGAAGTGAGGAGCACCTCTGCCTGGCTGCCCTGTGTGGGATGTGGGGAGCGCCTCTGCCCGGCCGCCCCATCTGGGAGGTCTACCACAGAGGCCAGAAGCAATGTGGGGGCTGGACGTGGTGGCTTACGCCTGTAGTCCCAGTACTCTGGGAGGCCGAGGTGGGTTGATCACTTGAGGCTAGGAGTTCGAGACCAGCCTGGCCAACATGGTGAAACATATGAAAAATACAACTGACAAACCAACCAACCAAGCGACAACAAAACAGGTCTACCCTGGAGTCATACTCTAATTTTTTCTATTTTCCTCCCTTTCTGATCCTTTATCCCACTTTCTTTTTCTTCCTCTTCCTTCTCCTTCTTCTTTGTCAAATAGAGGATTGAGTTATTATCATTGATCCATACAGAGTCCCTCTCTCATTTATTTTCTTTAATTCCCACCCCCCATTTCTATTCCCCGTCTTCCCGTGTGCAACCTCCCTAATATGTTTGATATACATCTTTTTGTTTGTATGTACTTTTAGAAAATGTTTGTTTTGTGTGCAAAAAAAAAAATTATTTAAAAAAATATATAAAGTCATAGCACAAAAAAAAGAAATATAAATAAAATCTTTAGTTGATAGTATTGTACCAATGTTAATTTTTTAGTTTAGAAACTTACATTATGGCTATATAATGTATATATACCTTAGAGGAAGCTGGGTAAAGGGTATATGGGAACTGAACTATTTTCACAGTTCTTCTGTTATCTGAAAATTATTTCAAAATAAGCTAAAAAATGATTAGACTAACTCAACAGCTCAAAGTTATTAATGTATATTGTAAAACCAGAGACAAGTGATTTGTGTGTGTCTAGGGAATGGACAGAGATTCTCTTCTATTTGGATGATTGAAATCCTTGTTCATTTTCATTGACCTGAAAAATTGAGAGTTGTTGCTGTATCTCATGAGGATGAAGATGCTGTTGGAGTATGTTTAGTAAATGCAGACTTCTTTTTCTTTTTCTGTGTTATGAATATATGCATAAATACATGACAGATACCAATTTGCAAACATACATGCAGTATGTGCTTCTAAATGAGGTGATTGGCTTTCTAAAAATACCACAGAATTTCATTTTAGCTTGTTACACATTTATTTCCTTGATGAGATGGTGGCAATCATTTGCCTTTTGAGAATAAATTAGATTCTTTTATTTTGGAAACACCAGCATGTGATTTGGGGCTTCGTGTATAAATTGAGTGATCAGACTTTCTAATTCTGAGTTGAATCTAAATTTAAGAAATGAGTTTTTTAAAAAATAAGTGAACTGGCTCTGAATTTATTTCCAAAGAATATTACAGATCTTTGTGTGGTTCCTGCATCATTGCACTAAGTCTAATATTTGCAGATTTCAACTTTAAAGGATATTACTTGTGTCCTTGATTTATGTTTGTTATAAGTTATTAGTGCTATCTGTATTAACAGAGATGGGAGACTCCAAGGTTTTTCAGCAGTTGCTTTCCCTAGGCCCATGCTGTAGCTGAGTGTGGACATTCACCTGGACATTTGGGCTGCATTTCCAGTCTTCACTGGTTCTACCCCATTTTACCCTCTCAGAACTCACTCTTTTTGTTCTACAGCAGCACTGTTATTAGAGCTTTCTGTGATGATGGAAATGTTATATATCTGCACTGTCCAGTGTGTTAGTCACTAGCCACATGTGGCAGTCAAACACTTGAAACGTAGCTAGTGTGACTGAAGAACTGAATTTTAAATCTTACTTAATTTTAAAGAATAAATTTAGATAGCCACATGTGGCTAGAGGCTTCTGTATTAGGCAGCACAGATTGAGGGCTACCATTGCTAATTCCTTGAGTGGTCTACCTGGAATGCCAATTTAAGTGTGAAAGGAGGGAATGGACACAGACATTTACAGTATAACTGAGTTGTCTGTTGTTCTCATATAAAATTATCTTTATAAGCATTTTAATTGACTTGGTGTGGAAGTGATGTTATCATGCTGATTCCTTGCTTTTGGGTTGCCTTTTGTGAGAGGTACTCTTTGGGTACCACTTTAAAACCTGCCTTTTTTCACATAAATTTTTTCATGTCAGTAAACAGACTTCTGTCTCGTTGTTTTTAATGACTGTATAGTATTCTATTTTATAGACTACTTTATGACTATACTTTATGACTTTATACTACTTTATGACTATATTTTATGACTATAGTATTCTATTTTATAGACTGTATAGTATTCTATTTTATAGTGTTCCACCATGCACTAGCTGGGAGCCTTGGGCCTAGTGCCTATCTTCCTTCTCTGTAAAATGGGACAGTAAAAATGTCTACCTTGTAGAATTGTTTTGGGTGTAAAATGAAATAAGATAAAGTGCTTGGTGCAAAGTAAATGTGCTCAATATTAGTTATTATTAGTAATATTGTTAGGTAAAGGTTATTTCTTGTGAGATAACATGGGTCTACATCTCATGGATTTTATAGAATAAAACAGACACTTTAAAAGTTGGGACAGGTTAAACCTCTGGAATGCAGATCTGAAAGCAGCTGACTTCCCAGGGTGGCCTCCGCCATAGAAGTCACTTTGTGAGAGCACACCTTACTGCCGCTGCCTGGAGCAGTGTCTTTGGGAGCTGGGTAGGGTTGTCAACGTGCGCCCATGTCAGTGTCTCTTCCCCTTAGAGACTTGCAGGTCTGCAGTTAAACAAAAGTAATTTTCCTGAACCTGAAAAAGGCGTGTCTGAATTACTGGATGTGAAATATTTCATTTAACACAACTGACTCTCATGGGACCTCTAATTTTGCCTATACTCCTAATGAGGCACAAGAAGCAGTCACTTTTTGATGGGGTTGTTTGTTTTTTTCTTGTAAATTTGTTTGAGTTCATTGTAGATTCTGGATATTAGCCCTTTGTCAGTTGAGTAGGTTGCAAAAATTTTCTCCCATTCTGTAGGTTGCCTGTTCACTCTGATGGTAGTTTCTTTTGCTGTGCAGAAGCTCTTTAGTTTAATTAGATCACATACATACTGCCCCTCTCCCACACCTCTTTAAAAACTTTGGAGTGTAAATGCTGGCTTAAGGTGTTTGGCTCATACTTGGAAGGCTGTTAGAAACGAGTTAAAATTCTCTGAAGAATGATTTAGGTGCATATGCTAGGAAACTTCTGAAAGATTGGATAGAGTCTGCAGCTGATTACAATTGAGGCTGTGGAGTCTTTCTGCCTGGAGGTCGTTAGAACAACGAGAACTGCTTATTTGGGAAATCAGCTTTGTAGTGGAAAAACACCTGCCCAGAAATCTGGAGACCTGGCATAATGTGTGCTTAGTCTTTAGCTGCATGACCTTCGGTGAGTCTTGTTCAGTTTTCTGGGCTTCAAGTTCCATCCTCAGCTTTAGTGTTAATTTATGGACTGTGTCCCAGTGTTTTTCATTTGCAGAAACGCTTTGCACTAAAATAGAATAATCATAATCTTTTTCTAATTTGCAGGGGGAAAAAAGCATTTTCAGCCGAACTGGTAGGCTTTTATTAGTTTTTCTAATGCAAAATTATCTTAAACTTTTTTGCCACTCTTTATCTGCTACCAAGTGCTCATGTTGTTATTCTCATGTATATGGTACATGGCGGTTGTCATTTTATACTCTGTTGAGTTGTCACAGGCACACCTCTGCTAGTGAAACCATTCCCAGGTTGGACTGTTCACATCCCCATTTCGTGGTGTTTTTGGAGTGCTCTCCAGAGACACAGTGACTCCTCCTGGGGGTGTCAGCGCCTGGGTGACTCCCTGGGGCATTGATTGCTCCACAGCCTGGCCCCAGGCGTCAGGGCAGGCTGCTGTGGGGTGGGCGGTGTGGCATAGGAGTGCCCTTCCAACTTGGGAATAAGATAGAAGCTTTCTGATGTGGAGAGTCCTAAATCAGACATAGATCCTCAAAGGGGCTGCAGAGTTCCTTTTCCTTGGGTTTCCTTAACCAGTGCTCGGAGGTACCAGAGGAAGTGAGGCTGGGAGGGTGGGGCTGGGCCTAGTGAGCAAGGTCTCTGTACTTCCACTGCTCACTTCTGAGATCTTTTTTTTTTTTTTATTTTTTTTTTGAGACGGGGTCTCGCTCTTTCGCCCAGCCCGGAGTGCAGTGGTGCAATCTCGGCTCACTGCAAGCTCTGCCTCCTGGGTTCAGGCCATTCTCCTGCCTCAGCCCCCCCGAGTAGCTGGGACTACAGATGCCCGCCACCGCGCCCGGCTAATTTTTTGTATTTTTAGTAGAGACGGAGTTTCACCGTGTTAACCAGGATGGTCTGGATCTCCTGACCTCGTGATCCGCCCGCCTCGGACTCCCAAAGTGCTGGGATTACAGGCATGAGCTACCGCGCACGACCCCACTTCTGAGATCTTACCACTATTTGGCTTCAGAAGTTGTTCAGTTTCTCCACTTTTCTGGTGTACGGGAAGGAGCAGCAGTAACCTGCCTATTACTCCGAGGAACTTCATGGTGATTTACATCGTGGAGATCTGTCCTGCTTGCTCTGTGGAAGTAATCTAGGGTCAAACATTTAAAAAGCAGTCTGGACTGATAAATATTCAGGCCGAAATGACCTTGCAGTAGACTGTGGACAGCATTCATTAAGAGTGTGTGAGGTGCTGGTGACTGTGCCCGTCCTGATTTCCACTTCTGGGTGAGCATCCGCGGGACAGGAACAGAGCAGGACGATGAGGCTTGAGGTCCCACTTGTGACCTTGGACTGTATTTCCTCTTGCCAGAGGCATCTGCCAAACTATTAAGGGCATGAACAGTGTTTGGTTTCAGTGATGGATTTGTTACCACATTTGCAAAGCTCCACACAGTTTAGGGAAGTTGTGGTCTTAGGAAAGACTTAAAACAGCTGTTTTTGTAATCCCCGAGAACTTGGATTCTTGCTTTCAGAAGACACAGAAGAAATTCCAGTCAACTTTTTATGGGTAGGAGTCATTAGAATATAAATTAAGAGAATACACTCTTGGCTTAATATATCCTTTTTGAGAAAACTACTCCCTTGAGGCTCTTCCCTATTTAAGTTTATCTTGCCTAAGATTATCATAGGATTTTTATTAGTGTGCTGAGCCAGCCACTTAAGTGAGCTGAAGATACATACAAATTTGCAATGGAAAAGTTTCTGAGATTAAGCCTACTAATATTCTGCTTAATGTTTCTTGTTCTGCACATTATCTAAATATATGTGAATATTTTGTAAATTGGACCTCAGAAATTTTAATTTCTAATCAGTATTTTTATTAGAGGTGACCAAATATCTTAATAAAGTGTATTTGAATGAAGACTCATTTAACTCCCAATTTTGTAAACCACTTTTAAGCACATTTAGAAAGGCGACCTGTTTATTCTCTGCATTAGAATTAATTACCTGGATGACTATTTAAATATTCAGGGATCAGATGGGAGGACATGCATTTTTTAGTAAGCCTTAAAGTTTGAGAATCACTGACTGCTTTAGTTCATACAGGCTTCACAGTAACCCCAGGTTTCACGGTGAGGGTATGAGCTTGAGAGTACCCTCAAGCATATACATATGCATATACATATATAGTGAATTGTTTGTTAGACATATCCATGTATCCCTCATCCATATTCTTTTTTTTTTTTTTTTTTAAGACGGAGTCTCACATTGTTGCTCAGGCTGGAGTGCAGTGGCGTGATCTCGGCTCACTGCAAGCTCTGCCTCCCGGGTTCACTCCATTCTCCTGCCTCAGCCTCCCAAGTAGCTGGGACTACAGGTGCTCGCCACCACGCCCGGCTAACTTTTTGTATTTTTAGTAGAGACGGGGTTTCACCGTGTTAGCCAGGATAGTCTTGATCTCCTGACCTCGTGATCCACCCGCTTCAGCCTCCCAAAGTGCTGGGATTACAGGCGTGGGCCACTGCACCGGGCCGTTCCTCATCCATATTTTTTTGGTGTTTATGTATACTTGCTTTGTGCCTGGAAACAGGCTAAGTATGAAGCCTGAATTGAACATTGTCATTATAAATTTAGCTAACTATAGACCTTGGATGATAATGACTAGGAATCTTCTCTGGCTGTGTTTTTATTGTGTGCAGTTATTCCAGAGACTGGCCAGGTAGTGTGAAGTGCCTCATATTTTCCCTATTACAACACTTTTCTTCCTTTGGTTAACTATCTGATCTTGGATAAAACTGTTTTTTTTTTTTTTTTTTTGAGATGGAGTCTTGCACTTTCGCCCAGGCTGGAGTGCAGTGGGGCCATCTTGGCTCACTACAAGCTCCGCCTCCCAGGTTCACGCCATTCCCCTGCCTCAGCCTCCTGAGTAGCTGAGACTACAGGCGCCCGCCACCACGCCCGGCTAATTTTTTGTATTTTTAGTAGAGACAGGGTTTCACTGTGTTAGCCAGGATGGTCTTGATCTCCTGACCCCGTGATCCGCCCGCCTCAGCCTCCCAAAGTGCTAGGATTACAGGCGTGAGCCACTGCACCCAGCCAGGATAAAACTCTTAAAACCTGTTCATTATTGATTGTCTGTTAGGTTATTTTACTTGCTGTTCTTTGAAATGGTTTTAAGAGGGCTGGATTTCTTTTCTTGACTTTTCCATGTAGACTGTGTGTCCCTTCAAAGCAGGGACTATACGGATCATGTTGGTAGTACCACCGCCCAGCCCAGTGCTGGGATACAGAAGCAACGTGATACCCTTGTAGTGGCTGACGGATGAGAGGTGACCTGGACATTGTATCAGCTGATGCTTCTTTGTTATTTAACTTGGACTCTCAAGAGACCGCTCCTTCCTTTCTGTTTCAATTGTGGCCACACTAGTTCCTGCCTTGATTTACTGAGCCTGGATTAGTTGTCTTCCTTGCCTTTATCTCTTTGCTTTTAGGTCCATCTTTCACAATCCTTCCAGGCTAGTTGTCCATCCACACTCCTTTGAACAAGTCACTTTCCTTCTCAGTGACCTTCACTGACCTTCCCTTGTATGTGAGTTTCTCCATGATCTCACCTCCACCTGCCTTTCTAAATATCTCATACTGACCTTTCCAACCAAGTCTGGCTGTTGGTGACAGGTGCTTTCATCCTCCCTACAGTTTTAACGTGAGGCTTCAGCTTGGGAGGAGGACTGGGGCACAGTAGAGATGCTGTAACTGTTCCCATGGCATGGGAAGCTGGGGCACAGGGTGGAGGCCCTGGGCCATGTGGCACTTGTGTCTGTGAGGCACAGTGAAAACCAAGAAGGGTGGTCAGAGCTAGGGCAGGAACCAGGAGAAACATCCACAGAAGTCAGAGGAGGAAAGAACTTCAAGATGAAGACGATGATCAGCAATTCTGAGTTCTTAAGCAAGTCCATGAAGACTGAGCAAGTTTCATTGCATTTGATGAGTGATTGATGGCAGTCTGGTGTGTTTCTGAAAGATTTCAATGGGGACAGAAGCTGAATTGCTGACATTCAAGGTTACAAAGGATGCAGCAACAAGGGCAGACCACTCCTGTGTGAGACTGGGGTGTGAAAAGGCAGGTACTGTGTTTTATATTTACATTTTCCTGCAACTGGCAGATGCATATGTGCTTTGAAGGCTCAGAGGATGAAGCCCAAGTTAGAGGGAGAGATTCAAAATAATGAAAGGAGTCACTCTGGAGAAGGAGGGAAAGGATGGGGGAACTCCAGGGGTCCCATTAACCCTGACAGTGAGGAAGGAGAGGAGGGGACAGCAGGGAGGAGAGGCTGCATTCAGGTGGCTTCATTTTTTTCTGTCGATTAGGAGAGGAATTTCATGCGTTAGCAGTGCGCATGGGCCAGCCCGAATTGTTTCTGCAAAGATTACTCTTCCAAAACTCAGTCTTCTGTGGTTTTAGTCCTGTGAATCCTTAGACGATTCACTCTGAGTCCTGGGATCAGCCTCGGGCCTTCCAGGGTGTGTGGAGGTCATGCATGAAGTGTGGCTCAGCCATCTCTGGCCTTTCTCTCACTCTTGGCCCTCTCAGACTCTCTGTTCCACTTGTCATTCCCTGAGCACTCCCTACATTGTTTCCCGATTACGTGCCTTTGCTCACTCTGGCTTGTACTTTTGCTGGGCATCAGCCCTTCCTGCCCCACCTTCCTCCTTTGTGTCTGTTCTGTGTCAGTTAACTGTGTATCCCATTTCATAGAGAACTATTGCTTACAGTTGTGTTCATTTTTATTTTTATTTTTGAGACGGAGTTTCACTCTTGTTGCCCAGGCTAGAGTACAATGGCGTGATCTCAGCTCACTGCAACCTCCACCTCCTGGGTTCAAGCGATTCTCCTGCCTCAGCCTCCCGAGTAGCTGGCATTACAGGTGCCTGCCACCACACCTGGCTAATTTTTGTATTTTTGTAGAGACAGGGTTTCACCATGTTGGCCAGGCTGGTCTCAAACTCTTGACTTCAGGTTATCCACCTGCCTCAGCCTCCCAAAGTGCTGGGATTATAGGCGTGAGGCACCATGCCTGGCCAGTTGTGGTTTTTATTCATGCTCTTATTTCCTCTGCTAGATTGTAAACTGAAAGGATTTTAAAATCCAGGGATAATTTTAAATGTAATAAAATGTAGTAAGAAAACTTAATGAAGTATCAGAAGATAAGCCTGAGTCAGCCAGACTTGAGTTTGAATCCTGGCCCTGCTTCTTCCTGGTGCGGTTTTGGGTGATTGCATCCTGTCTCTCCATTCACCTAATTAATTTACAGAGTGGGGATAATGAAACCTACTTCTTACGGCTGTTAGGAGAATAAATGAGACTAAGCCTGTAAAGCATTTGACCTAGGCCTGACTCCATTGTAGGTTCTTAGCAGACCATGCTGCAGCCGTCAGCAATGGATTCCTTGCCACCCAGCAGTGTTGGGTTGAGCGCCTGGATGGAGGAGTGTGCTCACCTCCCACCCCACTTATGCTGAGGGCAAGGATGGTGTACTTTACTTTGTATTTCTAACATGGGTCTATATATATAGTAAAGAGGAACGGCATACCTCTTATAACTGGGTCCACTTATACATGGATTTTCTTATGCCTCTGCTCCCCTGGAGACAGCAAAACCAACCCCTCTTCTTTCTCATCTGCCTTCAACCTGAGGATGCCTAGGATGAAGACCTTTATAATGATCCACTTTCACTTAATAAATAGTAAATCTATTTTCCCTTCCTTATGATTTTTCTTAATAGCAGTTTCTTTTCAGTAGCTTGCTTTGTTGTATGAATATAGTATATACATATACAAAATATGTATTAATTGACTGTGTTATAGGTAAAGGTTGCAGTCAACAGTAGGCTATTAGTTAAGTTTTTGGGGAGTCAGAAGTTACACACAGATTTTCAACTCCATAAAGGGGTTGTTTCTCCTAACCCCTGAGTTGTTCAAAGATCAGCTATATTAACTTGTTTTCTAAAGTGTCCCATACAAATAACTTTTTTCATGTTAATTGCATAGAAGGAAGTATCATTTTGTACAGTTTTTTGAAAATTGGGAACTGGTTGGAAATGACACATAATAAGGTGTTCACAACATTTATAGCAAGAGGTGCAGCTTATAGCATTTAATTAAAGCCCCTTTGCATTGTTTTTGTGCACAGAACTCTGGACATGTTGAATGATTTATATTTTTGGCCCTTTCCTTTGTAGAACAAATGGTGAGGCCTAGAAGTTTTAGTGCAGCAGTTGTGTGAAGTGTACATATTATATAGTTTAGCCAGAGATGGAATGATACCATGGGGTTAATTTTTTTTTTTATTAATTTTTAATGCATTTGACATGGTTTCCAGGTAGCTGATCCTTCCAGTTTCTCAGTAGGAACACAGATGTCTCCTCATAGGAAACAGGAAAAGAAGCTTGCTCTAGGAGAACTTGACAAACCAATATAAATGTTTCATCAGAGTGCCCTGTTGATCTCCACGGCCAGTCACAGGGGTTTTATCTCTCATCCTTCTTTGTGATAAATGAGTACATATTAATTTTTAGTGCTGTAAAATGTGTCTTATTTGTTGTAGAGACTAGGGACAAACGACACTTTCAACCAATATATTGTATGGAGATATTTTGCAGTTGCAGGTGGGATATGGTTTCCTCATTGAGCCAGTTAAAGGTATTCCATTGAATGACGATGCAACTGCGGTCTTTGTGAACTGTTTTTTGGTTTGTCAGGTGTGTCCATGTTTATGAATATAAACTCTGAATTATTTTATATTTATAGCATACTAGAGATTCTAATACACATGTCTCTGAAAAGTTGGTAAATATGTTAAAGATAGTAGGAAAAAAAGGGGGTGGAAAATGAAGTAATTGTCCATGGAAGAAATTTTGGATTGTTAAAATGAGGATGCAGAGAAGACAGAGGCAAATTGTCAACACTTGTCACTAAGTGATACTATGCAGCTTCTCAGATGCTTGTCATTTGATGGAAAAAAGAGTTCTCAGACTGTAAGAAAGGAAGTTGACAATCTCAAGGGGAAAGAGTGTGGCCACGTCACGGCCTCTATCTTATGAAATGAGTTGGGGTATGAGACTAGGGAGGGGGCGATTCTTTAAAGTGCATTTTTTTTTTTTAAAGAAGGACTTCTACTGTGTTAATTTTCTATTGATGCCGTAACAAATTACCACAGAGTTAGTGCCGTAAACAACACACATTTATTATTGTATAGTGCTGTAGGTTGGAGGTCTGACACAGGACTCAGTGGGCAGAAATCAGGCTTTCAGTAGGCTGTGTTTCCTGTTGTGGGCCCTAGGGGAGAATCTATTTTCTTGCCTTTTCCTTGCTTCTAGAAGTTGCTCACATTACTTGGCTTCAGGCCCTTCCTCCATCTTCAAAGCCACAGTGGTAGATGGAGTTCTCACATCTTCTCTCTCTGGCTCTCCTGCCTCGCTTTTTAGGATCCTTGTGATTATGTTGGGTCCACCTGGAAAATCTGGGCTCATCTCTCTACCTTGAAGCCAGCAGATTAGCAGCTTTAATTCCATCTGCAGCCTTAATTCCCATTTGCTATATAAGGTAATGTATTCACAGGTTATGGGGAAATGTTCCATCTTGTTTGAATTTTGTAGGGTACTGAAGTTGAGCCATCTTGTTTGAATTTTGTAGGGTACTGAAGTTCAGGAAAACTGTTCTCTCCAGAAGTCACCTGAGGCTTGCTTTCAGTATAGGGAAGTCTTAGTTTTTGCTGCCTCACAGATGTAATAAATATTACAAACCTCACTCACAGCGGGTCTACCCTTGGGATTCTGGAGCAGCACAAAACCTACAAGGAGTTGAGAGAAATTGTGTCTATAGGTGAAGCAGATTCTTAGCATCAGGAAGGGAGAGGAGGTGAAGGCGTGATGACCTGACAGGTGTGTGGAGAGGAGCTCAGCAGAAGCAAGAGAAAGAGAAGACACGCTGAGGTGAGAGGTAAAAAAGGGTGAGAATAGAGTGGTGGGCATCGTGGCTTGAGAGCCCCAGGCACCAGTGGAAGACACCGAAAGGAGGACTGCTCATACCTGGGGTGGACTGGGTGCAGTAAAGCCATTCCCTGTACTGTGCCTTGGAAGCTCTGAGGGGTCGGGTTCAGATATTCTGTCTCTAAGCCTGAGCTCCTGTAGCACATGATGACCTCATAAGGAAGGAGACTTTTATCTCAGCATCCCTCAACCTGGCACAGCAGTTATTAAACTTTTTGGTCACAGGACACCATGTATAGTGTTAAAAATTATTGAAACTCTCATACGTTGCTGGTATAAAATGGTGCAGCCACTGAGGAAAACATTTTGATAGTTCGTCAAAAAGTTAAACATGAAGTTACCGTATGACCCAGCAGTGCCACTCTTAGGTGTATGCCGAAGATAACTGAAAACATGTTTATACAAAAATGTATACACAAATGTACACAGCATTGTTTGTGATAGCCAAAAGGTGAAGACAACTCAAATGTCCATCAGTGGATGAATGGATAAACAAAATGTGGTATATCCATACAATGGGATACAGGTTGAGCATCCCTAATCTGAAAATCCAAAATCAGAAATGCTCCAAAAATCTAAAACTTTGAGTGCCAACATGATGCTCAAAGGAGACGCTCATTGGAGCATTTCAGATTTTGGACTTTTGTATTAGGGATGGCCAGCTGATAAGCATATAATGCACATGTTCCCAAATCCGAAAAAGCCTTTAATCCAGAACATTTCTGGTCCTAAGCATTTCAGATGAGGGATGCTCAGCCTGTATTATTTAGCTGTTAAAAGGAGGGAAGTAGTGATACCTGATACAACGTGGGTGAGCCTTTAAAACATTATGGTAGGTGAAAGAAGCCAGTCATAAAAAGCTACATATATTACAATTTCACTTACATGAAATGTCCAGAACAGGGAAATCTAATAGAGACAGGAAGTAAGTTAGTAGTTGCCAGAGATGGGGAGAGAAGAGGATGGGAGTGACTGCTAAAGGATTTGGGGTTTGTTTTTAGGGTAATGAAAATGTTTTGGAATTACATAGCAGTGATGATTGTACAACTTTATGAATGTACTAAAAACCACTAAATTGTACAGTTAGGTACCACATAATGATGTTTTGGTCAAGGATTGACTGCATATGCAATGGTGGTCCCATAATATTATAATGGAACTGAAAAATTCCTATCACCGAGTGTTGCCGTAATGTCATAGTATAATTACTTTTTTAAAAAATATATATTTAGTGTAGCCTAAGTGTACAGTGTTTATACAGTTGATAGTAGTGTACAGTAATGTCCTCAGCCTTCACATTCACTCAGCACTCACTTGCCGACTGACCTAGAGCAACTTCCAGTCCTGCAAGCTCCATGCATGATTGGTACCCTATGCAGGTGTACCATTTTTAATCTTTTATACCATGTGTTTACTGTACCTTTTCTATGTTTAGATGCACAAGTACTTAGCATTGTGTTACAGTTGCCTGTAATATTCAGGGCATTAACATGTTGTACAGATTTGTAGCCTACGAACCACAGGCTGTCCCATATAACCAAGTGTGAAGTAGGCTATGACTATCTAGGTTTGTGTAAGTACACTCTATGACGTTTGCACAGCAACAAGATTACCTAACAATACATTTCTCAGAACATATCCCTGTCATTAAGCAAGCATGACTGTACATATTTAAGTGGTGAATTTGATGGCGTGTGAGTTACATCTCAATAACAGAAATTGTAGAGAAGAATTTTTATGTCTGTAGATATTTATCATATTAGAAATTAAAACTTGTAATTAAAGTATGCTAATTTTTAAAATAACATTATAATGTAACCATTATATGTTAACATACATTTTTATTTTAAAAAATCTTCAAAACAAAAAATTAAGTGAGAAGAGTAGCATTACCTTACATTTCTATTATATCTTTAATGTCTGGTTAGTAGGAGGCAGCAAGAACCTCGTATGTGCTTCTGTGTCAGTCTTTTCTGCTGTGTTGCTTTGTGAAAGTATATGAAGAAAATTCAGCCTTACACAGATGTGATTGGAAAAGAAAGTATTGTTTTATAGACTTTTAAGATAATGTGGATATTCTTTGACACTACCTCAAAATGTGACAAATGGTAATTTATTAAAGGTTAGTTGCACTGTGGAATCTGAAATCATTTATATTAAAGTTTATTGATCTGTCTTATACTTTAAATGGACCTTTTACCACATGCAAGATTTTGTGTCATCATGCTTTGTCACTTGGAAAAGTATTGGTTCACTAAGTTATGCAGATCTTCCAAATATTGACTCATTTCATTATTCTGTCTAAAATCACATTTGCTAATATCATCCCTGACCTCCTCAGAAGTCTTAATTATTGGTAAGCTTTCAAGCTCATGGTGGTAGGTATGAGTTTTCCAGAATTCTGACTTCTGTGTGATGAGAGCCTGTGTCTTTTTGGTTGGCTTTAGCGGGTGTGATCTTGACTGTTTTACTATATAAAAGAAAAAAGGATTTTTTGGGAGACTTTGTGAGAATAGAGTGCTGGTGCTAAGTTGTCTACATGGGTGACTTCCTAGAAGAGGTTACCGGAGCCCTCGGTGGTTGCTTTTTTGGCTAGGGTGGGGTGTATGTGTGTTGAGAAAAGTTAGGAGGGTTTTTCTGTTTGAGCACGGAGCTTGAAGGACAGTAGAAGAGCAGAGCTGAGTGTTGGGCGAGGGAGATGGAGCCCGGGACGTGCTGGGGTAGTTAGAATATGTGTGGGTCAGGATGGCTTGCAGAGTGCTGCCCCGTTCAATCCTTACTATGATCTTACTAGTTAGGCACAGAGGGTGTACTGTTATACTTCTTCCGTAGGTGAGGGAAATGAGACCCAGAAATGGCAGTGGAATTGTCTAGAGTCATCTGGTTAGTTAGGGGTGGAATGGGCACCTGTCCTGAGCCTCTGCTTCCTAACTTATGCTGGTTTGTTTGCAACTGCACTAGGCTTGCTTTATTGGTGAGAAGCTGAGACAGAGGTTTCTCATGGCCAGAGTCAAGGGAGACACTGGTGGAGTTGATGCACCAATGCATTTTTGGATGAAGGTCGAAAGGAGTATGCAGGGTCTTTTACTTTGGGAAATGCTGTTGCCACTGTACAGAGGTGGGATGGACCCACACAAAGTTTGGTTCATGTGTCAGCCTGATGAGACCTCACGATGTACCCAGAGAGTAAGAAAAGGTTGATTATTCACATAGTAAAGCTTTTGGGGGAGAGCAGGCAGGCTCTCGGGTCCAAAAGTGTCTTGAGAGAGCAGGGAAAGGAGACTGGCTTGGCTTTTACATGATTAGGGTTTGGGGCTGGTCGAGGGCTTCCTTCCCTGCCCCCCTGGACCTGGATGGTTTGAACTTCCTGCAAGTGCCAAAGGAGGGGGCCCCAGGCTTTCTTATCAGCTTGCCCAGATGGGGGCAGAAGGGGAAGGTGGGGAGTGGTGGGGCCTGAAAACAGCAGTCAGATGTCAGAAATGGAGCCAGACTCTGTATTACAGGAAATGACATCTTTTCTCAAGGGATCTAGCAAGTAGCAATTTGATTCTAAGTTCAAGACTTAGAACCAGCGAGGGAAGTGATTGAGTGAGCCACTGGCAGAACTTGTTGACTTAGCTGAAGTCTGCATGATCACAGCTCTGCATATCCTGGAACTCCACATTTCCTCCTGGTGACGAAGTGATGTGTTTTAGCTGATTTAGAATGTTGGCCTATTGGGAACAAAGTGAAGCTTGTGGGAAAAGCAGATAACGTGGTGCAGGAAGGCCCTGAATGCAGGGGTGTTGCTTGCTTTTACTGAGAATTCTCTCTTGCTTGCCTTTGCCTTTATCTGCCCCCTACCCCTTCTTTCCTTTTACCCTGAGAGTTGTTGGGAGGAAACTTAGCTGGGCCAACAGATGATGGAGCCGTCTATTGGAGGCTTTGAAATCCCATTTTACCACACAAGGAGGAGAAACATAGCCGTCATCTCCAGGAATTTTAGTACTCATCAGTCCCAAGCTGTCATATGAAGCATTCCACATAGCGCAGTAAAAAAATGTGAACTAGTCAACAGTTTGTATGGGAGGACTACTTTGTGATTCGAATGTTTGGACTTGGAACACTGTCCCAGATATTGGTTAGATTACACTTGGAAGATGTTGTTTTGGAAGTGAGTAGGACTTGAACTCCAACAGATACAGGGTTAAGGAGGCTGCCAGGTACCAGGCTTAGATCCCCGAGAGCTTGGATCTGGAAGTGCTGGTCCCATTTTGGTTTGTATTTTGTAATGAATGCTTGAAGTCAGCTCAGTGTCCAATCATTGAAGCATTTATGTGTGAAACATAGATTATGGATGATTACTTGAGGAGGTGACTGGTGGTCACAGCTTATTTCTCTAATGTCTTTCCCTTTCTCTCCCACTCCTGATTTCCACCTGGGAATCCTCTCCTTCCAGTGTGGAATATATCAGAGAGTTTTAGAGCCCAAAGAGACCTTGGAGGTGATTATTTCTTTTATGTGTTGTATTTAAGGAACCTGATAATAACTAACTTCAAACATTTATTTAAAAAAGTTTCAAAACTATACAGAATTAAAGATAATAGTACAATGAGTCTCTGTATTTCACCCAGATTTAGTAATTTTGAGGTATTGCCCAGGTACAACTATCACATATAGAGCACTTCACATGCTTTACTTTTATCACCTCCCAATAGCCTCTTGGGGGTAGATACAAATATATTTCCTCTCTTGAAGATGAGAAAACTGACAGGCCCAGAGAGATTAAGAACCTTGCCTGGGGTCTCCCAGTCCGCAGCCAGCTGCCTGTGACTTTCACCCTTTCTGCAGCACTGCCTGGAGAAGTTTTAAAGTTTGCCTGACATACACAGTCAGCTGAGGTCAGGCTAGAAGTGGAATCAAGAGATCTCACTCCTTCATTGTTTCTTTCATTGTGATTTTCTATGGCTTTTCTCTTTCCTTTATTCTTTTGATTCTTTTGCAACTGACTTTCTGGGCTTGAAGTGTCCAAGTACCATTTTAACTCTGATAGGCAGACAGCGGCATCCGAAGGCTGGGGTGCTGGGAGTGGTCTGCTCCAGTGCCGGTGATGAGGGGTGCATTGTCTGTGGAGGATTTAATAACAGTAATAAAAGCATCCAGAAGTCTGCCTGTAAAGTCTAAATGTCTAGAACTTTGCCTACAGTTCTAAACAATGTCGGTGATATTCTTTCCCCCAAAATCTTTTGTTGGTGTTCTAAATAATTGCTTTATTGAGTTTTAATAATATATATGTAAGCTTCAAATGAGTACTTCTTGAGTACTTAGCCTTTAATAGATACTGTAGGCCGAGCGCCATGGCTCATGCCTGTAATCCCAGCACTTTGGGAGGCCGAGGTGGGTGGATCACCTGAGGTCAGAAGTTTGAGACCAGCCTGGCCAACATGGTGAAACCCCGTTTCTACTAAAGATACAAAAAATCAGCTGGACGTGGTGGCACATGCCTGTAATCCCAGCTACTGGAGGGGGTGGGCTGAAACAGGAGAATTGCTTGAACCTGGGAGGTGGAGGTTGCGGTGATCTGAGATCGTGCCATTGCACTCCAGTCTGGGTGACAGAGTGAGACTCTGTCTCAAAAAAAAAAAAAAAAAAAAAAAGATACTGTATGCAACATGGAGGTTAAATCTGACAATCCTGGTTATATAGTTAGCCCTAAACACACGAGGATTCAGCTGCTTGCATTGATTTCCAGAGTAACTTCTTAAGACTTTAGAATTGTTCAGAAAGCTTGCTTAGGACAGTCTTGTGTATTTAACCCTGTAGTATTACGTATATCTGTTTTTAAATAGTAGATTTGAAATAAATGATAGTGTTACTGATGACTATAATTGTCACTCTGTGTGATCACTTGGAGTTTTTGTCCAAGAGTCCTTAAAAATTAAAACAGTGAAACAGAATGCAAACCATGAGGTGTAATATTTTTGCTTGTTAAGTGCAAAAATAATATCTGTAAAATTAAAATTTATCACATTTAAGACAGTTGTTTTAAAACCTAAAGAACAAATCAAGAAAATAATAGTTACTGATTTTTACATAACTATTACTGAAAATAATTTTTTTCATACATGGAGGGTGTGTTAAAAAATAATCCTTCTTGGGTGTCTAATGTGTTGGATATGCCGTTGTAGGCGAAGGCTTTTTCTATGATTCGTTTTTAAGTGAGGAGATTGAGAATCTTTCATATGTGCAACTGTAACTGTTAGGATAGGAAGAAAGTTACACAAGGCATTTCTTGTATTGAAGGATTACTGTGTGTCAGAAATTGCTGGCACTTGGTACAGCTTTATCTCACTTTGATATTTGTCAAGCTTCAGGCCTGTCTGCAGTGCTGACAGACTGTGTGTGTGACAGAGGCAAGAGCTCCTGCCGGCTCCTTTGCTTGGAGCATGCAAAGGGGGCTTGGTGCCTTCTCTTGGGAGGCGGCCGTGGCGCTTTTGCAGTGGTTAAGACCTCAGCCAGAGCCCTGGCTTCTCTAATCTCCAGCATCACTTAGAACAGTGCTTCTCTGTTGATTTTGCCCCCAGGGCACATTTGGCAAGGTCTGGAGACATTTTAGTTATCACCGCTGGACGGGGGCGGACGGGGGCCGCTATTAGCATCTTGTGGGTGAAGTCATGACTCCTGCTAACTGTCCTGTGGTACACAGGACAGCCCCTCTACCCCTCCAGTAAAGAATTACCGGGCCCAGTTGTCCAGTAGTGCTGAGCTTGAGACACTGACTTAGGGCAAGTTACTTAAACTTGCATGGCTGGCTTCTTCATTTCCTCAAAATGGGAAAAATAACAGCAGTACTTTTCTCATAAGGTTGTGAAAACTATGGGAGACAGTGCATTTAAGAGCTCAGTAGTTATAATTGTTGTTATTATTATGAGTAACTTAGTGAAAATAAAATCCAAAAGGTAAAAAAACAAACAGCCTGCTCCTGTGATATACTCATGACCAGTAGAGAATCAACCATACTACACTCTTTGTACCCTTAGTACTACACAGTTGACCCTGAACACCTTGGGTCTGAGCCACATTAGTCCACTTATATGTGGATTGTTTTCAGTTGAACTGGATGGAAAACCCCATATTTCGGGATGCAAAACCTTCGTGACCAAGAATTGCCTTTTTCTGTATCTGTGGATTCTACAGCTCCGACTGTGAGACTTGAGCGTGCACATATTTTGGTGTTTGTCCAAATACCAGTCGCCTGCAGATGACCTAGGGGTGACTGTAAATGGATAACAATGCTTAGAATAATGACCCTGAATCAGTATTCAGCGTATGAAACTTAGTAAACTAGGAAATTGAACTAGAAACATTTAGCAACATTTTTTTTTTTTTTTAAGATGGTGTTTTGCTCTGTTGCCCAGACTGGAGTGCAGTGGCACAATCTCGGCTCACTGCAACCTCCGCCTCCCGGGTTCAAGCAATTCTCCTGCCTCGGCCTCCCAAGTAGCTGGGATTACAGGCATCTGCCACCACGCTCAGCTAATTTTTGTATTTTTAGTAGAGACAGAGTTTCACCATATTGGTCAGGCTGGTCTCAAACTCCTGACCTCAGGTGATCTGCCTGCCTTGGCCTCCCAAAGTGTTGGGATTACAGGCGTGAGCCCTCATGCCTAGCCTGAAACATTTTCAAAAGAAGAAAGTATTTCTGGCCAAATGTTAGCTTGTCAATATTTTCTCAACTGTTCTGATCGTGTCACCTCATGTGCCTGTTAAGCTACCCGACCCCTGCCTTAAAGTTTTTGATACAGGGATCGGGGAATCCTGTTTTAACATAATAGTCCTAGATGATTTTTAAGATCAAGCTAGATTGGGGACAGTTCTTTTAGGTAGAAAAAAGATTTATCAACTAAGATTGGGAAAAACCTGGCTTAGAGTAAAGCAGGTTTCTTTCCTGCACTACTCTAAGCACTTTATATGGTAAATGGTAAATTGTATTATGCATTGTGGGGAATGAGAGTAAGAAAATACATATATATATATATATGTATAAAGTAACATTTCCTAAACTTAACTATGAAATGTTCTGTTAAACACATTTTCTGATGATGTTTCACAGACAGCACACTGGGAAACAATTACAACTCCCTCACCATAAATTCTGATTAAAGGAGGGTTTCCTTCCCCTTCACATTTTTAGCAGAATAGCTATGTAAACCCAAAAGTATTTGAGACAGGTCGCAATCAGTTTAGAAGTTTATTTTGCCAAGATTAAGGACAATGACGGGGATTTAAAAAACATGGCATCACACAAGCAGTTTATAGTCTGTGCTTTTCTCCAAAGATGATTTTGAGGGCATCAATATTTAAAGGGGAAAAGCAGGCTGAAGGGGAAAGAAGGTAGGGTATTACTGAATCCACGTGTTGCAAGAGAAAAGGAGCAGGTAGGGGAATAGTCAGTTACGTATTCCTCTGGAACTCAGTAAATCAACACTTTACCTAGATAAGATGAACATAGAGTAGATACCTGTGGAGATACTTAACGTTTTATCGGTAGCTATCTACACAGGAACAAAAGGAAAGGCAGCATCTTGCATGACTCGGCTTTCAGCTTAATATTTCTCCTTTTGACATAGTGAATTGGCGTCCCAAGTTTTTGTTTTCCTTTCACAGCTACTTGGCTTTCGAGTGGCCCTGCAGTGGAGGGGTGGGGTGAGTACACATCATGATTCACATAGGGTGAGTCCATCTGGGTCTACACACTCATGTGTGGAGATGACTCCAGGCCAGTCCTGGGCACATAGTTTGCCTGTCCTTCTCCCCCAGGGACAAGGTGCCCCGGGACCCTTTCAGTTTAGGTTTGTGGGAAGAGCTTTCCTCAAAAAATGCTTCCGTGGGCTTCTGAGGCAGCAGGCCTGCCCTCTGAGAATTCTGTTGGCTCCTCAATTGATGCCTTAGTAGGGTTATCTAATTTCTGCCATAGGTCCACACCCACATTTGCCTCAGGAAGTTCCTGCCGGTGCCCAGGTGACTGATGAGTTCCTTTTGGGCACCACTTCAGCTAAAGGCAGTCTTCTCTAGGAGCTCAGATTAATGCACAACGTCAAATCTATAGCCTTTGTTCCCACCATATGGATTGAGCTTATCTGTATTTTATAGTGATTGTGGCAGAAAGATAGTAGCAGAGATCCAGGTACATAACAGCTATCGACAGATTGAGAATCGATAGTGGCTCATAATCTGGTTACCTGTATCTGTCATTATTGTAATTTGATACTATTAAATCTCAAGTATAGCAATATGTGAATTCAAATTGTCATACTCTTATTGTTTATCCTTTTTAGCCCTAATTTTCAGAAGGTGATTAGCCCGGAGCAGGGAGATGCGAGTGGTCTCCCTCCCCGTTTGCCAGCAATAAAGGATTGATTGTACATCGTTTGTATTTCCAACTCCTGTGGTACTCCTGTACTAAATAGGTGATTCAGGTAAATGAAGTTAGTTCAGTGATTATGATCCCTGTGTGACCACTTTAGTTTTTATTTGTGTTTAAAGTTAAAAACTAAACTTGAGGCATAATATCATTTGGTACCTGAAAATTTTAATTAACACGTGGAATGCTTTGTCCACAGTTTTCCAAAGTGGTTATGCCAGTGTATACTCCCAGCAGCAAAGGGTGAGAATATTCCAGTTGCCCCATATTCTTACCAATACCTGATATTTCTTTAAAACATGTGAAATTGAGTTTCACTGTAATCTTCCTAATAATAGATAAGAAAGTTTTAAAACCCAGTTGCACTTTGCAGTGTGCGTCATCAGAACTGTCCAGTCTTGGGGTGCCTTCCATAAATGAGAACTTCGTGATCTCCTCTTCCACGAATGAGATATTTAGTTATTTTGGTGAGGAGTGACACTGGCCTTTTGCTCAGCCTCTTGAAAGAGAAAAGGTCAGCATCATCTTGGGGATTTCATTGAGCACAAAAACAGAATTTACCATAAGCATATGTGAGCTCTGAATTTCACTACGTATCTGTCCTAGCGCTTCTCATGTTTTAAGTGTCTTGCTCTTTTGTCTTTCTTTTTTTTTTTCCCCCAGCAATCTGATTGAAATGGGAAACAGAGGGATAGGAATAGGGTGCACTTTTGGACCTCTGGATATGTAATTCCATTAGACTTAGCCAAAAATTTGTGTCACGTTCCTGTAGAAGAGAGCTAGTGATCTAGGGATGCTTAACTTGGGGCCGGCTTGTCGAGAAGTCGTACATCACAGTCTGTGAATTTACCTTTTTAAAATCTTTGCATTGTGTCAGAGTCTGTGGAACCTTTTTTATCCTTAGCTCCCATTAACCTTGGTGCTAGAGAAAAGGCAGGTCCAGAGTGGAAAGGGATTTCCCGGTAAAGCATGGCAGCTTTTCTCGTCCTGCAGGTCTCTCTTAAGAGAGCTATGCATCCTGGCTCTTAGAAGATGACAGGTGAGGAAGGGGCCTCTGATATCCAAAGTTAGACTTGATTGTTCTTTGGTAGTGGCTGAGTCTAAGGGAGTATTTGTTGTTTGGAGCTTTAAAGTTTATTGTGTATAAGCAGTATCCCATTATGTCAGTTTCCATCATAAAAATACTATACTTTATTATTGGCATTTACAATATGAGAATGCAGGTTTCCCTAAACTGATGACTTAAATGGACTCGGAGTCCACATGGTGCTGACTTGTGTGAGCGCATCTTGCAATGTACGGCCTTCCAATATTGACAGAGTTGAAGGAACTTGGAGGTTTTCTGGGAACTAATCTTCAAATGAGGCATTTACAGTATATTGTTATTTTTGTAGGATTGATTCTGTGTGGAAAGTGCATTCTTTAGATATGTCAAGATTCCTTCATTGATTTTTTTAATAACGAAGGTCTTTAGGAAAACTTGTTTTTTTGTTTGTTGTTTGGTTTTTATGGAGGGGTGGGGGATGGCACAATTCTCTGAAAGTGTTGGGAGAAAAGCTGGCAGTGGCCCAAATGCAGTGCTGTCTTTGTGCACGTTCACATTCTTCAGTGAACACCAGTGGGCCCTTCAGTGATTTTCTGCTGTTGGGCCAAAACATAGCTAGTACCATTTTATGCTCCCCCTGAGCTGCCAACATACTACACTACTGAGAGGAATTCCACTGTCCTTTTATTCTAGAGGTAAATCTATTCTGAACTTTTTATGGGAGGGAAATGAGACTGACTTAAAAAATACACAGGAAAAAATCTCCCACTCCTCTTTGATTAACTTATGAACAAAGGAAAACACCAAAACTTATGATTGATTGCTTTAAAAAAGTTACTGCCAGTGAGATAGTCCTTTTCCTCCTCAGGATGCTGAGTTCCTTCCCCATGTAGCTTGCTGAGGGGTTTCGGGAGCTCCCATAAGAATGCCTGGTGACGATGGTGGTTCTGAGGCTTCAGGGTTCTGCCCCTTCTGGATAGAAATGCAGAGGAGGCTGCTCCACAGCTGGACAGCAGTGAGCTCTGGGCTGCCATGAGACTGCCTGCTCCGTGTTCTGTGTGGGGCAGATGTGGGAGAAGGATGGTGGGAAGAATGGCTTCCAAACTGTCGATTGATCAGATAGATATACAAGGGAGGATGCCAGGGGATAATGCCAAGAAGAGGTGGGTAAAGAAAGGAAAGGAATCCACGAAAGGGAGGAGGGGAGTGTGCAGGTGTGCATGTATTCTGAAAAGTGCTCATGCACATACAGTTTGCTTGTTATTTAAAAACTTACTGTGGGGAGTTTTCTAAGTGTATTTTATAAAGCAAGATAAATGTTTGGGTTTTGTGTAAATACATTTAGTAGTTAATGTATAGCATGTAGAATTAAGCATTTTCTTCCTGAGTGAACTCACTGCCAAGATCCACGTAAGAATATTTAAAGTTACAGATCATTGGTGGATTCTGAACACAGCTGTAGGATTCCATACTGAAGCACAGCTTTCCTGGAAACAGCCAAATTAGGTGTGGCCCTTCCCCTCTGGCCTTAGTTCTGCTGCCTTTGTGCACGTTCGCTTACTTGAGATGATTTAGTTGAGTCATCTCAAGTAAGTGAACAAATGCTGGGCCAGTGTCCAGGAGGAAGCAGCCCCTTTGTGTGTTTTCATGTTCCTTTATCATTTCAGAATGTGGCCTGACAGGTAACTGTGGGGCTATATTTGACTCCTGGAGAGCAGTTCTAGAGAAGGAGATGCTGTGGCCCCAGGCCAGGGGTGGGCTGTCTTCTGCAGCTTTTCCTGGAATCACATTTAAATGTTGTGCTCCATTTGTATTTGGAGAGTGTATTTGTAGAGTATATAGGTAGGCTGTATTTGTAGAGTGTCGGTTGACAAAGGCTGAAACAAAATAGATTGTCTGAGAGCAGACATCTCAGAAGGCCCAGATGAACACTTATATATGTGGCACAGAAGTGCTAGGTGGCACTGCAGTTTCTGTATGAATAGTTATGGCCTTGTATTGGCGAGTAGTTTGTCTCCCACATCACAGCTCTGTTGACTGGTGAGTCTATGAAAGATGTTCTGGGAGCAGGCGCTAGAAACTTAGTGTCACATGATGGCTATATACCACTCGACATTCGCATTTTCACACCCAGCTTTAGGTTTAATGAGCTTCCTCTCCTTGTTGGGTGTGGCTGATGGAATGAATATTCTCTTTTGACATATAAATAATTGCATTTTCTCTTGACATATAAATAATTGCATTTTCTCTTTTGACATATAAATAATTGCATTTTCTCTTTTGACATATAAATAATTGCATTTTCCAAAGGAAAGGCTCTGTGTTCATTTTCTGCTGCTGCCACAACAAATTACTATGCACTTTCTGGCTTAAAACAATACAAATGCGTTATCTTATACTTCTCTAGTTTAGAAGTCTGACCTGGGTATCACTAGGCTAAAATCAAAGGGCTGGTAGTGCTGAGGTCCTCTGGAGGCTCTCAGGGAGAATCTGTTTCCTTGCCTTTTCCAGTGTCTAGAGGTTGCCTGCGTTCCTTGGCTCATGGCCCCCTCCTGTTTCCAAAGTTAGTGGCCTAGCATGTCTGGAGTGTACTTCTGTCAGCACATCCCTTTCTCTTCTGCCTTCTTCTTTCACTTTTAAGGAGATTACTTTAGGCTCACCCAGATAATACCAGGAACATCTGTTTTAAAGTCAGTGGATTAGCAACTTTAATTCCATCTGCAACCTTAATTCCCCTTTGCCATGTAAGATTGCAGGTTCCAGGGATTAGGATGTGGACATCTTTGGGGACGTTATTCTGCCTACGGCAGGCTCTTTTTCTGTGTTTCCTTAGAATCCTCATCTATATCAGATTATATTAGAAGTTGTCTGTTTATATATATTTTATTGCTGCTACTACTACTACTGCTACTACTGCTACTACTGCTGCTGCTGCTGCTGCTGCTACTACTACTACTACTACTACTACTACTACTACTACTACAGTCTACCACATTTTACAGACTTCTCAAGGTCAGGCACTGTTCGTTTCATCTTTGAATCCTGGCATTACTACAGCCCCTGGTGTACATATATGGTGCTTAGTAAGTGTTTGCTGAGCTAAAGGGAACTCTTTCAACTCCCTGATTTTACTTATGAACAAACTAAGAAATAGAAAACTGGGCTTTTCTTTTTTTTTTTGAGACGGAGTCTCGCTCTGTCGCCCAGGCTGGAGTGCAGTGGCGCAATCTCAGCTCACTGCAAGCTCCGCCTCCCGGGTTCACACCATTCTCCTGCCTCAGCCTCTCCGAGTAGCTGGGACTACAGGCGCCCGCCACCACGCCCGGCTAATTTTTTGTATTTTTAGTAGAGACGGGGTTTCACCGTGGTCTCGATCTCCTGACCTCGTGATCCACCCGCCTCGGCCTCCCAAAGTGCTGGGATTACAAGCATGAGCCACTGCGCCCGGCCAGCTTTTCTTTTTTTTTTTTTTTTTTTTGAGACGGAGTCTAGCTCTGTCACCAGGCTGGAGTGCAGTGGTATGATCTTGGCTCGCTGCAACCTCCGCCTCCTGGGTTCAAGCAGTTCTTCTGCCTCAGCCTCCCAAGTAGCTGGGATTACAGGCGCCTGCCACCATGCCCAGCTAATTTTTATATTTTTAGTAGAGACGGGTTTTACCGTGTTGGCAAGTCTGGTCTTGAACCCCTGACCTCGTGATCCGCCCACCTTGGCCTCCCAAAGTGCTGGGATTACAAGCATGAGCCACCACACCCAGCTGAGAATTGTGACTCTTTTTTTTTTTTTTTTTTTGAGACGGAGTCTCGCTCTTTCACCCAGGCTGGAGTGTAGTGGCGCGATCTCGGCTCACTGCAAGCTCCGCCTCCCGGGTTCACGCCATTCTCCTGCCTCAGCCTCTCCGAGTAGCTGGGACTACAGGCGTCCACCACCACGCCCGGCTAATTTTTTGTATTTTTAGTAGAGACGAGGTTTCACCTTGGTCTCGATCTCCTGACCTCGTGATCCGCCCGCCTCGGCCTCCCAAAGTGCTGGGATTACAAGCGTGAGCCACCGCGCCCGGCCTGTGACTCTTAAAGTAGTGAGAACTCAAAAACCCTTTTATGTTGACTTCCATAAAACTGTGAAACGCCAAGTTCAATTCTTCATGCTTGGAAGAAAACTTGGGTATGCAATAAGAATGTGTTATTGTTGCCTTCTCTCATAAAGGCATCGTCTGATATTGGTCATGAGCATAGAACAAAATGAACAAAGTGAATTATTGCCTATGTATCTGAAGACTGCTCTCTGCTAAACAGAGTATTACTTGGTCATAAATCATCTCAGTGTTTAGTAAATGGAAAATGAGGAAAATCTCCTACCAAGCCTTCATTGGGTTGCTTTTAAGGATTATACTTTCAAAATGAGAGAACTATCAGATTATATTTGTACAAAATACAGCATACGAATTAAATCAGCACAGTAGCACAATTTGATCTTGCTTTATCCCATGCACTTGTGGCTGAGTACAGATAAATTCTTGTCAATTAGTTTTGACCTTGTCTAAATGCCTTGCAATGATTAATTAGTAGGAAGCAAACCTAGGATGGCAAAACACCCCAAAATAGTTGCCCAGGATGCCTGGTGTGCCAGCAGACGGTATTTCCATCCCAGGATCAGGATGCTGAGGAAACCCATGTTCTTTTGCAAGATTGGCACACATTCAGGTGGTTTTAAAATAGAGCTGCATATCTGTTATGTTTATTTTGGTATTTGAAATTTTTTATATCAAAGCTAGCCCTAAAGAAAACAACAGATTTTCTTAAGTTTTTTGTTAAATACTGGCTCCTTTGAGGATGTGCCTACAGATTTGGTTTTGGTGTGAACCAATGACTGACAGTTGTCACCTGATAAAAGGGCTCCCTTACCTCTCCCTTACTTCAGTGCCTTGGAACTTTCTCGGCCTTAGAGTTGCAGTCTCATTTCCCTCTGCTTCCCAGCCTACGTGCAGGGCAGGCCTCTTCTTCCCTCAGTAATCCCCAGCTCAGCCGCCAGAGATGCCTTTGTAGTTGGCAATATGGCATAGGGTGGTGGTTTTCAAACTGTTGTTTAGTTTGGGAAGTCATGGAACTCCTGTATTATTATTATTATTTTTAGTGACATGTAAATAAGATACATAACATGAATTAAAGTGGAATTGCTGAGGTTGAAGATGAGTGGGAACCCAGGGCCCTGCTGAGTTGGGGCCTGAGGCCAAGTGTCCAGGAATCCCTCTGGGAACACGGAACCCAGTTGAAATATTCTTAAAGTGGAAAGAGCACAGACTACACCACTTACTAGATGGATGAGATGTGTGACTTTGGGCAAGTTACTGTTAGAAATGCTTGTTCCCCAGTGCTGCAAAGAAATAGCACTCGAACATAAATTTAATTCTCTCAGCAAGGCAATTTTTACTTTCTGTGGAAAGGGTGCTCATTGCAGATGGAACAATGGCGAGAGCACACCTGGACAGGGGAGGGGCAGGGGTTCTTATTCCTGACGCAGGTAGCCCCTACTGCTATGTTGTTCCCCTATTGGCTAGGGTTGGACCACACAGTTTAAGCCAATTCTGATTGGCTATTTTAAAGAGGTCAGGGGTATGAGGTGGAGTGGCGGGGTGACTAGTTTGGCGGGAAGGACAGTTAGGAACAGATAACTAAAGGTGACTTAGGTCAGAGCAGGTGACCAAGGGTGACTCAGTTCAAAGCAGATGACCAGAATGATTCAGGACAGAACAGATGACCAGGAGAACAGATGTGAACTACTGATTAGGGCTGGCGAGAAAGTTGTTTACTGAACCTAGAAGCAAGTGGGCGATGAGAACCAGGAAGTTAAACTTTAAAATGGAGAATCAAAGAATAAGATAGCTGAACCTACTGACATACTGATTCTTTGAAGAGAAACTTGGGGTTCACCATATTTAACATTACCCTAGTTTTTAGTTTTCTGATCTTTAACATGGGAATGATAGTACCTGCCTTACTGGATGGTGGCAAGGATAGATAAGCTCGTGCTTGGGACGAGCCTGGGATCAAGCAGGTTCTCAGTCAGTGGTAGCCATAACTGTCACTTTGTGATTCTACTCCCCCCTCTGCTACCGTTCCTCCTCTTCTTCCCTCTTCCTTCTGTTTTTATCTGCCACCCTTCATGGCCTGGCTAGTGCTGGCCTCACTTCTCCTATGACTGTCTCATTGCTTGTTCCTAGTCACAGGAATCGCAGCCTTCTCTAAATTCCTATAACATCTATTATTTGTTCCATTAAAATGTTTTCAAAATGACATTTTATGTCATTATAAAAGGAACATATGTTTGTAAAAGGAATATATGTTTATTGCAGAAAATTTAGAAGATATGTAACTACAAGATCTTTCAAGATAGGAACTCTTTTTATATTTTTTTCCTGCTGCGTATAGTGGGAATCATCCATTTCATACTTAATATTCCTGATAGATAAACAACTATTAGTTTTAAGTTTGTGGAGTTTTATTAACTCATTTGAAAGAAATTTTTATTTTTATGGCAAAGGAGGAAAGAATGTCCTCCGTGAAGTTGAGAACATAAAGACCAGAGGAAGGCACTGTTCTGGGTGTTGTGAAGGATGTAGAGTGACCCAGGCCAGGCTTCCTGTCCTTCAGGAGCTCATAGTTCAAATAGGACTAAATGCTATTAAAAAAATAATCTAGTTACTGGTACAGAGAGAATGTCCTGTGGACTCACTGAGGATGAGGAGGTCCAGTCCTGCTGGGGTATCTGAGAAAGCTTCAGAGGCATTGGAATTAGACCCAGATCTTGAAGGGAGTAAGGATTTTGACAGATGGCCAGATGGCACTGAGAACATTCTAGTGGTGGGGAAGTGAAGTGTGGGATGTGTTTAGGTGACCCCACCGGCTGAAAGCAGAGGAGAGGGTCAGCTGGGGAGCTGGGCCTTGAATGCCAGGCCAGTCCTCAGAGCTGTACAGTCACCTCAGAGTTGGGAGTGGAGAAGTGACATGACCAGGTGACAGGACTGGTGGGAAGGTTTGAGACGGAGCGGCTAGGAGGACTTTAGTTGTGGTCATTACAGAGCCTAGCCCGGATGACAATGACTATCTCCTTGACCAGATGTTACTCAGGCTCCTTCGAGTCCACTTTTTGACCAGGCCTTTTTTTTGGGTCCTGTCTTCAGCCTGTATAGCTCTGCTAAGTCAGTTTAGCTACAACCTCCCACCCTTGAGCTCTCCTCCCCTGGCCTATGTTCAGCAAGAATCCCCCTCCCCTTGCTGTCTCCTGTGAGTTATTTTCCATCCACTGACGCTGCTCCCTCTGTGCATTGGTGCTAAGTCCCCAGCTGCCCTGTTTTCTGAGTTGAGCTCCGTCTCCTTCCCCTATTAGGATAGTCTTAGCATCTATCACAGTAGTCCTGGGAAAGTCTTCCTCACCATTTTAATAAGCGTCAGAGTAATTTTTTCTTTTACACAGATCTAGTAGAGAGACGCTCTTGTAAGTATATGATGAATTGAATTGACTTGAGGAAAGACGAGGCAATCAAATAACAGTGTTTTCTCAAACCTTGCTGTCCTGGGCTTTTTGTTATCATTGTCCTGAGTGGTGTCGTGTGTTTTTTATTGACTCAGAAATCGTGGCCTGGTTACTATTTGGGAAGGCATGTCTGTGAACCAATGCAAATTGGTGGCATTTAGTACTCCTGTGTTTCCTTTTTAAATTCATCTTCCACTTTCCCTTCCACCCTGTTGTAGGGACACCTGCCTTGCTCACAGGTTGTTCCTGGAGACTCTGTGTAAAGGCTGGTGTTGACCTGAAGGCCTCCTGCAGCTCGTTTTGCCTCCCTTGTGTTTTTCCTTACATCTTTTCCCTTCTCTGGCTTCCAGCCATTCTCTGTGAAGAGGCAGCTCACTAGGTGGGCTGTGGCTTTAGAGCTTGTTTGCATTCGGTAGATTTCCAGGCCATTTTCTCCAGGCTTTTAGTGCATGGCGAAGGCATCATTGGATGAGTATCATCAGGAGGGAAAGGGCAGATGGCTTTGTGTGGACTGTTAAAGCAGTGTGTGGGCACGGTGGCACGCACCTGTAGTTCTAGCCACTCCAGAGGATTGCTTGGAGCCAGGAGTTTGAGACCAGCCTGGCAACATAGCGAGTCCCTGTCTCTAAAAAAACAAAAAAGTTTACAAATCTAGGCTTTTAATCTGTATAAAAAAAAGAAATGAAACAACAGCAAAAAAGAATGCAGTTTGTCCAGAGACAGGGATGTGACTGGACAGCAGGAGTGAGTTGAGCATTTCTTTGCCAGTGTTTGGTTCAGTGGACTCGTTCTTCACTCTCCAGTGCTCCGTGCAACTCATGTTTCCCCTCCTGTAACCACTGCTGGGAAACAGCCTTCTCCAAGAGGTGTGGAGCTGTGGCTAGAAATGGCCTTGTGGCTGTGGTAATGCCCAAGTCTTCCTCATAGAGACCATCTGGCTGTTTTCTTATTTCTCCACTCCTAATTTAAAGCTTTAGTTAATTGCCTGCACTTTGAGAAGGCTGGTGGAGATAACTTATAAGGATAGGTTAATGGTGAAAATGCTGAAATACAAGAACTGCCCAAACTGCCTTGATTCAATTAACATGTGCATTTTTCTTTAAAAGAATTTCACGCTGTGAAAAGCCTCGTAATTGTGATTTAAATTGTTTAATAAAAGCATTCATTTGATTGCAGACTTGAGCAACTCACATTTGTTTAAAAGACTCATGATGGGGACAAGGGGGGTTAGGTTGATTGGCTTAAGATCCTATCTGAAGTTGAAGTGTATGGGTCACACGGCCGGCTTCAGGGCATTGTTTGGACCGGTCAGGGGTGCAGGGTGGCACTTCATGGCTTTCACACTGAGTTGGTTCTCAGCCAGACTGGTCTTTTGGTATGCTGTCGCATAGACACTTGTTAATATTTAAAATATCTCTGACATCTTGTGCCTTTTAGTTCAAGATTTTTGTTTGTTTTGTTTTTGGGGCATGTTTTTCATTCCTTACTTAGCCTCTGTTTTGAAGGGCCTTGGTGACCACACCATATTCTCCTGTTTAGGTGACCCCAGTGGCTGAAAGCAGAGGAGAAAATGTTTCATCACAGGCCCTCTCCTTCTGAATACTGTGAGTCTGTGCCTTGGAAAATTAAATGGGAGTATTGTAAAAACTCACTGAGGGCTTCTCTTTGGAAACTTCACATCCATTCTCCACATGTTCTTCCCACCCTCCCCCGTCCCGCAATAGGAATTAAAAATTTGGAGTTGAAGAAGAAAGCTGGAAGTATTATGAAGCAGCCTTGTTTGCTTTAATAGCTACTCGGAGAGGCTGAGGCAGGAGAATGGCGTGAACCCGGGAGGCGGAGCTTGCAGTGAGCCGAGATTGCGCCACTGCACTCTAGCCTGGGCGACAGAGCGAGACTCCGTCTCAAAAAAAAAAAAAAAAAAAAAAAAAAAAATAAAGTAATAGTTCTAGTTTATCCTCCTCACTTTCCTATGTAGTGTGCTCCCTTGAAGGTGACTCAGACAGGTAACTCCGTCAGTCTTCTCCCTGCGGTTTCACTACCCGGGTTACTAACAGTTAAGAAGTTTTTACCAGAAAGTGACGGCTAATAGTACTGGCTTCCTCGGGAAAAACTATGTGTTGTTGCATTGTTAGAGAAAAAAACCAGAGCTGGGTAGTAGTTAAGGTGGTAAAAACAGATTTTACTCAGGAAAACTATTGCAGTAGGGGAGGAGAGATTCCAGTATAAAACAGGCTCAATGCCAAGTGCAGTGTGGGCCACTGGGAATTCAGAGCCAAGGAGCAGTGCGAAGGTCATTGTATGGAAATTACTAGAGGAAACCTCAGGGGTCAGGGGGATTCTAGCTCAACTGACCCAACGAGGATTCTTGCTGAGGATAAGCCAGGAGAATCAGATGTCACCTGGGGGGTTGTGGGGGACAGTAGAGGACGAGGAACACATCAGATATGGAGGGTGATCAGATGTTGAGGAGGGGGGCAATGCAGCTAAACCGACTTAGCAGGGCTTTTGCCAAAGTCAGGGGGTGCAAAGAAGGATATGGAGGGCCAAAGGTGGAGGTCCATTTTGGAAGAGCCTTCAGAACAGTCCGACTAAAGTTTGGTAAGAGAGAGACGCTGTCAGCGCCTGGTTGTGTGTTACTTTTAGGTCCTGTGCACTGTCTTTTTTCAGTTGAAAGGACACACCCTCACCTTCAGCTGTCCTGGGTGCATCTCTGAGGCTGGGTTTAGGGCTGGGCCTCTCCAGTGGCTCCTGGGGATGGGGGCAGCACTCACCCTTTGCGGAGGTTTTACAGCACCCCCAGCTGGCCCAGTGTGCGGCTGTTGTGGGGTGCATAGGGCCCCCGAGAGAGGCTTTGGGTCTGTCTCAGTGTGCATGTTACTGTGTTATGCTGTGGTGGCTCCCTCTGTTTGCCTCTGTGAATGGTGGGCTCCAGAGGGCTGGGATCCTGACTGGCTCTTTCATCCTGTCGTCCCCAGCATGGCGTTTTGCACATAGCAGGTGCTTGATTTGTAGTGTGTGAAGCAGTGAAGATCGTTTGTCAAAATTGGGTTCAGTTCTTTATACTCATGGTGGTAGGATTGGGGGATCACAGTGTAGAAACTAGTTGAGAGAGTCTGGAGTATGGAAAGCTATAATTATTTTAAAAGCTTTCTCTCAACAGGTCATTTCATTCTCACACCTTCCCAAAACACTCACCAGACAGGCCGACTGGAGTTTCACCTCCCCATCTGTTCTCTGCTCCCCACCCCGCAGCTGAGTTGTAAGAGGCAGATGCCGCAAGAAGGTGGGGTGGGGGGCAGCCAGCCTGAGCATCTGCAGATTGGAGAATGAGCCCTCCTTCTTGGCCCTCCGTAATTGAATGTTATGCCGCCTCTCTGGTACCGTTAATGGGCCAGGGTGCCCCGATATTCCCACTGACTCTGAAATGAACCATTTCTCTGTTGCGGGTTCTTGCATCTGGCAAGGCCATGGTGGGGAGAGAGTGCTCCAGCCTTGCCCCAAGGGCTGGTGAGGAGGTCCGGATGGTTTCATCTAGGCCTCAGGGACGCTTCCCATGAGAAAAGAGGATTCCTGCTGGGCCAGGCACTCCTCCCCTGCAGCATGGGAGCAGTCGCTGGAGGTGCTTGAGTTGTTGAGTGCTGTGTCCCAATGCCCCTGCAGTCCTCTTCGTGCTCTCCCTGTGAGGCTCCCAAGGCAGGATCTGGAGGCCCAGACTGTTCAGGCAGCCTTGTCTGGCTTGCAGGATTCCTCTAAGCTCTGGTTTCTAGGATTCCAATTACAAAGGGTTATAATCCCATCTCCAGTTGGGTAAGGAAAATTCAAAGCACTGGAGTCAGATCAATTTTTCTGCCTGTTACAATTCTGGGGCTGGCTCAGAGGGAGCAGGTTCTTAGCACTGCTCACGTGGCAGCTCCAGGTGCCCCTTGGACCCCACACTTTACCACATAGCCCTGTTCTTCCCAGAGCTGGGGTCCCTCTGCTACGGCTGTGTGGACTTCTGTGCAAAACACATGCATTAAACAGACTTGGAGCTAGTAGGAAACCTTTGTATTCAGAAGAAAAGTGGAAACAAAATGGAAGTGTCGAAGTTGTTCTGGTAGCCGGCCCTGTGCAGGCAGCAGTGGTGTCTCTAGTGGTTCCTCCCTTCAAACCTATTTACCCCACGTCGTTATATTTAGCACAGTGCCTGAAATCCTTCCACTAAGTTCCCTAACCTTTATAATTATTCAGCAGCAAATATTGTACCTTTGGGATCCTAAGGGGCTAGCTCTTGCTTCCTTCCCCCCTTATCTCTGGGAGGTGGCTTGTCACAGACCCTACCTTAGAGGTACTCAGTTACTTTGGAGGGCAGAATTAGTCATTGATTGGGGACACCATTTCCCTCTTTGGCCCTGCATTGGGGAGGAGGAGTTCTAGGAGGTAGGGGAGAGACACAACATTGGTGGTGGGAGAGAATGACACTTCTTCTAGGGTCAGGTCAGCCTTGTATGCAGGGCACCAAATGAACCCTGTCCCTGGGACCAAAGACTAAGAACTTGGGCCAGGAGCGGCAATGCTGGCAGTGCTTGAGTTATGTCTGAACCATCCCAGGAGATTCCAGAATTATGGAGCTCTATCAGAAATGGCCCCAGCTGTGTGTGGGCTGCTGCATCCCTCCTGCCTGGATGCATGTATGTCCTTTTCCTCTGCTGTCCTTCCAGTTTCTCATTTTGATCCTTAGGTGGATTAAAGAGAGGACCTTAAAATGCCAGTTGCTAATCTTGAGTGAGGATTCCCAGAGGACCGCTGGCGCAAGTATAGGCAGGACTTCCCCCTCTGGTGATGTGCTTGCTTCCAGGGCCGAGGGAAGGGGAGGCACAGTGAGACCAGACTCTGTTCTCTGAGCAGTGCTGGAGGAGCAACACCCTCATCCATGTGGAGTGGGTGTGGATGGAGGCAGCAGGGAGGGTAGTAGCTGGGCTTCCTGGGTAGCCCGTGGAGGCTGAGAGCAAAGCCACATGATCAAGGAGCATGACCAGGAAGCCAATGGAGGTCCCCTCTGCTGCATGAGAGCCACCCCCTGGAGCCTAGGGCCCCGACTGTGGGCAGAGCTGGCCCTCCATTCTCTGCAGTGAGTATGGGGACAGATGTGATATTGTGATCTTCTCAGAGGACTGATGCATTTTGCCAGAGACATGGAAGTGGCTTAAAAGCCAGCAGGGTCCTTGGTGAACATGATATAGATACAGGTTGTGTTCCTCGGAAGTGACCAACACGTGCCCTTTTGCATGGCGGAGATTCAGAACTGCAGCCTGTGCTAATCCTCTCAGGTCCTTTTGTTATGGCCGTGGAGCCCCATGGTTTGGTCACTCCTTGGGGTCATTTATGTGTCCGGCTGGTCCAGTTCCTATGTTTTGACTGCTGGGACCAACAGCTCTGTGTGTGATTAGGGCATTGCCAAGTTACCAGTGGTAGAAATCATTTGCCATATGGTTCTCTAGATGTCGTTGTGTAATTCAAACTCCTAAGGCTGTAAGTTTTGCTAACTGCTCTTAGTGGGGCTCTCCTTGCATTTTACAAAATGCACAGTTTTTGTCTAAAAACAAAACAAAAAACTGGAAAGTGACCAGTTAAGTAAATTTGCACATAAAATACCCTTACATGTTTCTTCCTTTAAAATCACTGAAAATATGCTGAATTTTTATTTAGTTTAACCAGACCACGTTTGTGAGGGTAAGATATTCCCAAGTTATTCTGAGAAGGGGTTTAGCTTGAGAACTGGTGGAGCCTGGGAAGGGATAAGGCCTGTCTTGCCTGACAGAGCTGCGCCTGTGAAGAATCAGACATACGCCGTGCTTGCTTTCCTGGCCTTTCAGCTTGGTATGTCAGTCCCTTATAGCGTAGGCTTGTAGCAGACTCACTGCAGAAATGCATTTTAAGTTCCAAGCAAATGTACAAATGAACTTTGAGAACCCAACTGACTTGAAAGCGTGAGCTGATTGGGTTTCTCACATGGTTTCTTTCCACATTTTATAAAGTTCTTGCTTTTTAACCATGTGTGCTTGAGTAAGACAGCTAAAGGCACTTTGAAAGTGAGGGTGGCATTTTGGATGTCCCTCTTGAGCATGGTGAGGTCATAGCTCCCTGCTGGGCCATGGAAGCTGTGGACTGCATGTCTGGCTGCTAACTCTTGGCTTGACTGCCCAGGGGGTCCTTCTCCATGGCCAGGATGCTTATCCATGTTTGAGGTTCCTTCTTGGAGACTGGTGTCTTGGGTGTCTGCTCCACTTTTCTGGAAGTCTTTTTACTCCACCACAGAATTTGGGTACTAGTGTGTGAAGTGGTGAGAAGGTGACATGACTTACAGACCAGCCTGCCTGCCAGGTGGCCAACACAGGACACAAGGCTGTTTAATTCAAGGTGTGAAGGGAGGCACAGGCTACTCTGTTTTCCTCAATTGAAAAGGAGCAGGATGGGTGTGGTGTTTCATGCTGTTAATCCCAACACTTGGGAGGCCAAGGTAGGAGGTTTGCTTGATGCCAGGAGTTCAAGACCAGCCTGGGCAACATAACGAGACTCTGTCTCTACAAAAATAAGCATAAAAGAAAAGGGGTTATCTCTCTTCTGCAGTAGATCTTTTATTTTTATGTGCTGAGTACTGATAGGGAAATACATAACTGGACTCCCTCTTAGCAGATCTAGTAATATGCTCCCTTCAGTGCCACGCAGGGGAGAAAATTCCGACTGTTATGTGGAGAACCCTGAGAAGACTTCTTCCTGTAGATTGGAGATGTTCTGGCTGAACACAGGATTAGCCTCCAAACTGGTGTTTTTGTTTTTAGAATAAGATACATGGCTAGTAGAGATAAAGTTCTATTGACATGGAAGGCTAGGTGTGTTCTCCAGTTTACATGGGGACTCAGAAAATATGTGGAGCTGGAGTCTCAGAGAAGGGACATGCAATGGGTCCCTTCTGACACCTGCCTGCTTCCCATCCCAGCTCTCCCCTGCCTGATTTTAGCCATGTGGATAGCTGTTCTTTATATTTGGATTTTCTTCCAGCACCATCTATTTGATGTAGGCAGTTTTATAGAGGAATTCTTTTGGGAAATACTAAAAACGGTTTCTGGTGGTTTGATGAAAAGGCATTCTGTTTAGAATCTCCCTAGCACAGTGCAGGGGGCGGCGGGGGTAGTGGGGTGGAGTTGTTTCCCCTCTTGGAGGGGAAGCTGCACAGATCCCTCCCCTCACCTTGGGAATGAATGCCTGGGGCATCTAGGTTGGTCTCTTTGAATTAGCCAGTTCAAAGAGGGAGAGAAGATACTTTACATCTTGAAATGGAGCCTTGTAATTGCTGACTTGATTGGATTACCCGAAGTAACCTTTTATGCTTGGTTGAGAATATGCTTTGTTGAGAAAGCATATTTCTGTTTTAAAATATTAATAGTTTTTTCCAACCAACCTCTTCTCCAACCTCCCAACTAAAAGAAATATCAGTAGCTGTTTCCAGAGTTATCTACTGTTCGTTAGATAATTAGGGGCAGGAATATTTATTAATGGTGTAATATGTACTTAAACAGTATTTTTGATGTTTCAAGTACATGAAAACAAGGATGTGTTTTCTCCTCCCCCGGGATTGTAACTTGACTTCTCTCTCTCTTTTCTAGAGTCTCTTAAAGCATTTTGGAATGGAATGGTTGTTGTTACAAGTTGAGCCATGGTGCAGTTGCTGTGGAAACTCTAGCATGACTTTCCAGACTACTGTGTGTTTTTTAATAGTGGGCACACCATGGTATTGAACTAGTATCTTAATGTGCACTTTTTTTTTTTTTTTTTTTGAGAGAAGTGGAAGGTGGTAGAGAAGAGAAGAGACTTTCTCAAATGTACACTTTGTGGAATACTTTACTGAAGTAACTGTGCTCTGAAGGGTGTGCAGCAGCACCTAGGGTGGAGGCCCAGCAACTGGCCGGCCCTGGCCCAGGTGGCAGCTGGGTTTCAGCTGTGTCGAGCATCAGCAGTTCCTGTTTTTTGTAGAATTTTATACTGAGCTCTGTGTGCTTAGAATTGTTGGACTCTACCTGCCCTTGTGATAGTTCCTTCTCAGGTTTAGTAAGAATAGGATAGGGAGCTGGGAGGCAGAGATGAGTGCAGAGGACTGTGTAGAGGACCATTTGCTTACCAGGAAAGGAAGCTGCAGGTGTGCTGTTTTGTGATAGTGCTGTCTGTCTGTCTGGTTAAATCAGCATGGCTGGAGGTGATACTGAAACCCTGGAATCTGCAGGAGGATCACAAAGCACTTTGCCATCCAGTTCTGATTTTCTGCCAGTTTCCTTCTTAAACAGCTGTAACAAAAATTTGTTTTGCCAGGAGAGAGCTCAATTCTAAATTTCCCAAAGAAATTTTCTTTTCTTTTTTTTTTTTTTCTTAGGAGGTACAAGCAAAGGCATCTTCCTTTCTCCCTCTGAAAAATTTTTTCTTTTTTCTCAAAATTAGCAGTAGTAATTGTCTCACGTGTGTGTGTGAAGAGACCACCAAACAGGCTTTGTGTGAGCAACAAGGCTGTTTATTTCACCTGGGTGCAGGCGGGCTGAGTCAGAAAAGAGTCAGCAAAGGGTGGTGGGATTATTATTAGTTCTTAATAGGTTTTGGGATAGGCGGTGGAGTTAAGAGCAGTGTTTTGGGGGCAGGGGGTGCATCTCACAAAGTACATTCTCAAGGGTGGGGAGAATTACAAAGAACCTTCTTAAGGGTGGGGGAGATCATAAAGAACCTTTTTAAGGGTGGGGGAGATTACAAAGTACATTGATCATTTAAGGTAGGGCAGAAACAAATCACAATGGTGGAATATCATCAGTTAAGGCTATTTTCACTTCTTTTGTGGATCTTCAGTTGCTTCAGGCCATCTGGATGTATATGTGCAGGTCACTGGGAATATGATGGCTTAGCTTGGGCTCAGAGGCCTGACAGTAATATGATGGGTCGAGGGAAAGTTATCAGAAGAGAAAAAGAACAAAAAAATTTCTAGCTTTACTGGAGAATGTTGAAGATGGGGTAAGTAGAGGTTTACACTAGAAATGGATTCAAGTAGACAAACTGTATTATTTCATCATAAATGCCTCTACTTTGTTCTTTCCTCCCATTACCCGCTCAATTCTTGTTTTTTTTTTATTCTAGTTATGAAGAAAAGCAAAAAGAGTTATTTTGCCTTGACCCAGTGCAGAGATGAAGGCAGAAATCAGATTTACCCTATGTAATAGCTTATTACTGGGCAAAGAAATGAAGTACATTAAGGAGGCCTTTTTTTCCTCCAATGGCTGTTAGATTGTGTATTGCAACCAGGAGTTGTCAAGCTCCTGATCCTAATCCAAGCTGGGGGCTGTGGTGCAGTGTGGCCAGCTGCCTTGCCGGCTGCCTTGCCAGGCAGGTCTCGCATCTGCAACTGTCATCCCACTGGAATCAAGTTGCGAGCCAGTGAACTTGCTGGGGTGTGCCCAGGTCAGAACAGTTACAGCTTAAAAGCCTTCACTGCCTTTTTTCAGATCCTGTTCCTGGGAGAGTCTCCCACACTAAGTTCAGTGTGGGTGCCGGCTGTGGTGAGGGTGTGCTGCCACTGCAGCTGCTGTCTGGGCATCTGTGTTAGGGCCAATACTTCAAGAAGTGTGAGTCATTGTGAAGTGACTGTAGGCAGCTGGGAAATAACAGCTGTGAACAGAAAAAAGACTGGAGGCCTGCTCTCTGGAGGCCTGGGCATAGTGATGAGAGGCTGAGGAACAGAGAGGGAAAAGAAAAATGCAGTTCTAAAATTAAAAAAAAAACCTTAATTTAAACTGTGATTTACAGATAATTCCCATGTGTGAGAGACAGTATAGGAAACACTCCAAAGAGCTTGCGTTAAAACAAAAATAAATAAAAATGTAAAAATTTCCTGCCCCTATGTGAAAAAAGTAATCTGTGATGGTTTTGTTGTATTTTGTTGTGACAGGGTCTTGCTTTGTTGCCCAGGCTGGAATGCAGTAGCATGATCACGGCTCACTGCAGCCATGAACTCCTAGGCTCAAGCAGTCCTCCCACCTTGAGTAGCTGGGACCACAGACATGTGTTACCATGCCTGGCTAATTTATTTTTTGTATAGACAGGGTCTTGGTATGTTGCTCAGGCTGATCTTGAACTTCTGGGCTCCAGTGATCCTCCCACCTCAGCCTCCCCAAGTGCTGGGATTATAAGCATGAGCCCCTGCACCAGCCATGTGATTGTTCCATACAACTTAGATGGTACAAAAAAGCAAAGGAAGGAAAAATATAACCTTGTCCTGTCACCCAGGAGGAGGGAGCCAGAGACAGGCACATGGTAAGCACAGACTTTCAACAGTGTCAAAGCTTGGAATAAGCTGAGCCTTACACAAATGCTAAAGACAAAACAAAAGAGGAAAAAGGGTTTTACGTTTCAAACAGCACCGAGAAAGAGAAATGATCAATAAGTGGAAGAGGATATCAACTGAACAATTTGGTTTTCTCCAACTTTCTTACCAGCACCTGCTCTGTTGGCATGCCGGCATGAAACCCAGATAAGGAGAGAAATTTCTAAGAGATTTTTTTCTTTTAAGAATTATGATGTGCCAGACGCTAAGAGAACTAACACATGTGATCACGGAAACACTGCAGATAAATTTTAAGAAATTGTTAACAATGGGAAAAAAATATCACAAAGTAAGGCAAATAGGGTCCTAATTTTCCAAAAAGGGAAGAAAGAGTTTCTATGCACTGTGGATTGGTGAGCTTAACTTTGCTTCTAGGTGAAGGTGATAGAAAGGTTGATTAAATAGTTTCTGGACATTTGGAAAACAAAGAAGAGCTAACTAAAAGCAAGCCTAAGTTCAAGAAGAAGAAATCAGTGCAAGCATACCACCTTCAGTTTTGAGTGGGTTGTTCCAAGGACAGGCAAGTGCACCAGAGCTCTGCTTCTCAAACCGCATCTACGTCGGTGTCATTGGAGGGCTGGGTTTTGAGACAGTAGGTCTGGAGTAGGGTGGGAATTTGCATTTCTAGAGTTCCAGGTGACGCTGATGTCGCTGGTCTAGAGAACTACTCCTAGTATACTTAGTGCTGTTGGATTTGGGGAAGACTTGTAACTTTTGGAGAATATTGAGAAATTGGTTGGGAATATTAATGGTGGTGTGTGGAGGGTGAGGGCTTTTAACTAATTAAACAGTGTACAACTTTGTTGTCGTTATTTTAACTCGGACAGTTGTCTTTAGTATTTTGTCAGAATACCCTGGCCTTGACCCTCATCTGTTAAGTAATTTCATCAGGGACTTAGACCTGATGTTGAATGGTTGAGGGTTTAAGCGATCTTGGTATGTTAGATTTAGCAGTGATAGGCCGGGTGCGGTGGCTCACGCATGTAATCACAGCACTTTGGGAGGCCGAGGCAGGAGGATAACCTGAGGTCAGGAGTTCGAGACCAGCCTGGCCAACATAGTGAAACCCCGTCTCTACTAAAAATACAAAAATTAGCCAGGCATAGTGGCGCGTGCCTGTGATCCTGGCTACTTCGGGGGATTCTCCTGAGGGAGGAGAATCGCTTGAGCTCAGGAGGTGGAGGTTTGCAGTGAGCTAAAATCAAGCCACTGCACTCCAGTCTGGGCGACAGAGCAAGACTGTCAAAAAAAAAAAAAAAAAAAAAAACAAAAAAACATTTAGCAGTGATACATGTAAAATGGCTGCAGTTAGTTACAGGAGGCTCTACAATACCTTCTGGGATAAAGGCCTAGGAATTTGGGTTGACCTCAGTATTGTTTGAGACAAGGTTAAGGTGGATTATATCTCTTCCATCTGACAACCTGTTTCTCACCCCTACCTGGGAAAGAATGCAGAAACCCAACACAAGTTTTATGTTCTACTAAGAGATTTCTTCCATGGTCAGGCCATATCTATTGTATTTAGTGTAGTTCTAGCACCACATTTGAAGATTTTGACAAAATTTGAAAGCATCTTGAAGAAAGAGACCAAGGTGTTTAAATCCGGAATGGATTTGCTGTGATAACAACACCACTGTCTCACTGGCTTTTCCTAACAAGCCTTAATTTCTTGCTCATATCACGGGAAGTTTGCAGGTGAACTGTGGCTCTGCAGGGCTGTGCTTGGTTCCAAGTGTCTTCCTTCAGGACTCAGACCAAAGGAGCAGCTCCTGTCTGGGTCTGAGACACACTGTTCTCATGGGAAAGGGCTGGAGTGCAAGGTGGGGAAGATGCCATGTTTGCCTCCATCTAATTGGCTGAGGGTGCCAAGGTCAGGGAGGTGGAGAAGTGACCTCCCACTTAATGCAAGGGCACAGCCTGTGACTAGGGGGCAGAGGGGGAAGTTGTAACCTCGTTACAGGGAGGGAGTGGGCAGTTGGAAACAGTAATCCAATCTACAGCAGATGGAGATTCAGTTACTTTAACATTTATTGACTGCCTACAAAAAATTAGGTATTATGCTAAGGCATGGAGGATTCGGAGATCAATAGAAACCCTGGAGGGACTCAGTATAGAAGGACAGAGGGAGATATAATCAAATACATTGCTATACAACTTGACAGATAGAAGAATCACAGCATTCCCAAGTACAGAGGCTGCAGAGAAGAGGGTGGGAAGGGCTGGCGGCAGGGAAGTATGACGTCAGTGTTCTCAGACGAGGGGGGACATCCAGCCTAGGTGTTGAGGATTTAATGAAGAATTTGTGGCTGGGTGCTGTGGCTCATGCCTGTCATCCCAGCCCTTTGGGAGGCAGAGGCGGGTAGATTGCCTGAACTCAGAAGTTCGAGACCAGCCTAGGCAACATGGTGAAACCCTGTCTCTACTAAAATACAAAAAAAAATAAAATAAAATAAAAATGGGTGTGGCAGTGTGTGCCTGTGGTCCCAGCTACTTGGGAGGCTGAGGCAGGAGAATTGCTTGAACCCAGGAGGCGGAGGTTGCAGTGAGCCGAGATCACACCACTGCACTCCAGCCTGGGCAACAGAGCGAGACTCTGTCTCAAAAAAAAAAAAAAAATAATAATAATTTGTGCGGTGGACAAGAGGATGTGGATCACACTTCGGGTCGGGGATGGCATAATTGCAGCTGGAGGCTGGAAACAGTGGGCTGCTTCCTGGGGGCCATGTTTTGCTTGCTGCTGTATCTCCAGTGTCCAGAACAGTGCCTGGTGAATGAATGGTGGGTTTAGTCTTTTGGTATTGTGTTGGAGGGATAAGAAGGAAGGAACCAAAAAAGGAAGACACCAAGAGGTAATTTTAATGCCATTTTCATGGGACACTTGGGAGCTAGATTAGAAGAAGCCAAGACTAGAATCGGGGAGATGAGTCACAGAGGGAAGTGGTGAAGGTCTGAAGGAAGGTAGGAAAAGGTCGGACACATTCCAGACATATTTAGGGGTGGGGGTGGTTGGATATGGGGAGTTTAAAGGGGAAGGAATGTGGGGTGAATTGGGTGGTGAGTCAGTGGATATTGGTGACTGAAATCACCACTGCTAGGAATACAGTAGAGAGAGAGCAAAAATAGTGAAAAGGAAAATGATGTATTTTGTTGTTGTGTTTAGAGTTTGAGGTGACTGTGAGACACTGAGGTGAGGATATGCAGTGAGTCATTGGATATATGTGATTCTGCCCTAAAAATGTATATTTGAGCTTTATCATTAGAATGGGTGAAATTGCAGAGTGAGACTGTAAAACTTGGAAGTGTCTGGGACAGAAGCTCTGGGACACACAGTGTGGGAATGGCCAGGGGAGGAAGATTTTTGAAGATTTAGTAAGGATATTCTTACAGCGAGGGGACAACCAGGGAAGATGATGTAGTGTGTGGAGGAGAGCGTTCAGCAGGAGAGAGTGGCCGTCACTAACTGCAGGGCAGGCAAGCTCAGGGGCCAGCACCATGGCTTATGGGAATATCGGGAGTTGAGGAAGAAAAAGGCTCCAGTGGCACTGAAGTGGGAAATGCGGTAGAGATTTGGAGGCTCGACTTTTCAGAACTTGACTGAGAAGTGAGGGAGAGAGAGAGGAGTTCTGATATGCAGCAGGCACATCGCTTTTGCCCCACTTCACAAAGGAAGGAGAAGCAGAGCCACTGAGGCTGACCTGGACTTCACTGGTTGCCCTCTGCAGTTGAGCTGCTGTCAGAATGTGGATTTGCAAATAAAGATCTGTTTTTTTAGCCCAAGGTTTTCTAGGCTAAAATATAGGCCTATTTTTTCTTGTGTTAGTTTCCTTGCTGTGTAACAAATTACCAGAAACTCAGCAGCTTAAGACAACGCACATTGATTCTATCACAGTTTCTGTGGGGCATGAGTCGGAGCATGACTTGGCTGGGCCCTGTGCTTCCCAGTCTCTGACGAGGCTGCAGTCAAGGTACTGCCATAGCTAGGGTCTCGTCTGAAGACTTGCCTGGGGAGGATCCCCTTCCAAGTTCCCTCGCAGAACCTGGGTATTGGAAGGATTCCATTTCTTTCAAGTTACGAGACTGAGGGCCACAGTTCCTTGCTGGCTGCTGGCTAGAGGCTGCCCCACGTTCCGTGTCCTGTGGGTTTTTCCACCACGGGAGTTATTACTTCATCAAAGCCAGCCAGAGAGAGACAACTTGCAAGGGGGAAGTCATTGTCTCATGCTGCCTTAGCACAGAGGTGACATCACCTGTGCCCTACTCTGTTGCTTATCAGTGAATCACAGGCCCCACTCGCACTTAGGAAAGGGGATTACATAAGAGCATGAATACCAGGAGGTGGGAATCATTGGGTGGGCAAGAACCTTAGACCTGCCTGCCACAGAGTAGGACTCCATGATACATCTTGTAATCGTGAGACTTTTGCAGCATGACTTCAGCAAGTTGGGGGCCATGGTGGAAGGGAGTGATTGACTTCACTATCAGATGAGATTTTCACAGTGAAGGTGAGATGTGAACTGGTCTTTGAGGTGGTAGCTCCAGAATTTTCACACATAAAAGGGGGTTAGGGTAACAGTCTGGTTGGAAGCGGGGTACATCACAAATGCAGTGTATTTGGAGTAGCTTGAGCAATCGAGCTGAAGCCTTGTCAAGCCATGCTTTGAGAGTGACCCTGCTCTGAAGGATGCAAAGACTTAGTTCCATAAAGAAGAGACAAGGACCCAGGATGAAGTGGATCATTCTAGGCGGAGGGAACAGCAGGAGCAGAGATGCTGGAACTTGGCAAAGCATGATGTAGTTTTAGGGGAAGATCAGTAGTTTCCTGAGGATGGGTGAATAAAGCCGGGAGAGTGGCATGGGGGCAGGCCGTGCACTCAGAGGTGATGGAGCCTGGCCCTAAGGGCAGATGGGCTTTGTTGGTCCTCACAGGAGATGGAGCCTGGTCCTCAGGGCAGAAAGACTTTTGGGTCCTTGAGAAGATGGAAGCCCTGTCCTGAGGGCAGGAGGGCTGTGTTGTTTCTCAGAAGAGATAGAGCCTAGTCCCGAGGGCAGGTGGGCTTTGTAGGCCTTGGATAGATGGAGCCTAGCCCTGAGGGTAGAAGGGCTTTGTTGGCCCTCAGGGGAGCTGGAGCCCAATCCTCAGGGCAGAAAGCCTTTTTGGGCCTTGAGAAGATGGAAACCCTTTCCTGAAGGCAGAAGGGCTTTGTGGACTCTCAGAGGAGATGGAGCTGGGTCCTGAGGGCAGAAAGGCTTTTAGCCTGGATAATGGTAGGATTAGTTTTGGGCTCCTTTCCTCAGGCTGCAGGGGAGGCTGCTTGGGAACGTGTTTGTTGCTCACATCTGTCTCCTCTGATCTTGGCAGGAGACAAGAAAGGATGCGAGTCGAGAATTCAGAGCTGCTGACGTGTTTCCCAGCTTCTGTTGCATCCTGAGAAGCCTGGGTCGGGCTGAAGTTTGGGGGAGATTGGGAATGTGTGGCCCCACCTAGGAATTGGGCTGCTTACTTCCAGATCACTGTAGGCCAGCTCCCTCTTGCTGTACTTTTCACACGTGGGCTTAGCCATCCTGTGGGCCAAGCAGGTGGCAGTGCCCGCTCTGACTGCACAGATCAAGACAGAGAGTTTTATAGATAAAAACCAATGATTTTTTAAAAGGCATCTTCTCTTCATTTAGAATTGGTATATTGGATGTCAAGAAGAAATTAGTTGCTCTTTTTTTCCTATCCTTCCTGAAAGAGCAGCTTTATACATTGTTTTTGGCAGCTGATGTTCAAAGAAGGTCAAAGAAGAAAACTGGCATTTTTGGCAGGTTATGACACTGGTACCCGTGGGGTGCTGTTCAGTGCCATGTTACCTGATCTGGAAACTTGGGGTACCCGTGTGTGTGTGTGTGTGTGTGTGTGTGTGGCCTTGTAGGGTGCTACTTCTCTCCTTGCCTACCTACTGTTTACTTTGATTATGCTGACATTGGTGGATTTCTGCAGATATGCTGTTTAGCCAGGTATGCAGCACTCTTTATTTAAAGTGGAAGGCCATTAATGGTGGCTCACGCCTGTAATCTCAGCACTTTGGGAGGTTGAAACGGGAGGATTCTTTGCGCCTAGGAGTTTGAGACCAGCCTGGGCAACATAGTGGGACACCATCTTCCAAAAATAATAAAATAAATTGGGGAATCCTTTTGATTGGGGAGAAATTAGAATCTAATTTTGGAAAGGGGCATAAAATAAGTCATGAGTTTGGGGAAGCACCATGACATATACTTACCTAGTTATCTCTTAAATTTCAAAATTGGACTTAATTGAGCAAATGGTGGTGAAGATACCATAGAACAAAAGATTCCCTGTTGCCTTCTGGGCTTTTTTATTATATGAAACGATGTGGCATGATTTATTTGGTTGTTACTGTCCGGTTCTGAACGTGAGCAACCTTTAACAGACAGTTGGAATGGGGCCCAGTTGGAAGGAGGGCCGTGGACCACCTGCTTTCGTGGCTCTGTTGCCCTGGAGATCACTCCAGCTGTGACTGTTGGGAGCAAAATCAACTCTTCAGACAGGTGGCAGTGGGACTACACTCTAGACTAGAGGAAACCAGGGAAGAGAAAGCCCAGCCTGAGTATAGCAGGAAAGAAACTGAAGTCTAGGGTCATTAATACTAGCCTTCATAACCCATCAAATGGTGAAAGTGTATTTCTTGCTTAAACAAAACCATGCAGATTAACCCTCCTCCATCCTGTGGCCACCTTCTTCAGCAGTAACAGAGTCCGGAGAGGCATACTTACTGCCTTACTGTGGAAGTGAAACACATCACTTCTGCTTCATTGTGGCCCTGGCTGATTGCAAGGATGACCAGGAAATGCTGGGAAGCACGTGGAATGCCAGTCTTTGCTTTGACCTCTCAGGACAGCTTTTCTGTCGAGGAGGTATTTAGAATCAATCATATTTGTGGATTGCAAAGAGGTGTTCTCATTCCACAGTGCCTTTCAGGGAGTAAGAGGACAAGCCGATCCCATTAGCTGTGGAGCAGAGCGGCCCAGAGCAGGGGCTCTGGCATCTGAGTCTGAGCTCTTGATCCACCACTTACCATGTGACTTTGAGCAAATCATTTAACTTTTCTGCCTTAATGTCACCATCTGTAAAATGGGGTCACTAATAGGACTGTAACAAATATGAAATGATTGTTACATTCATAGTTTTATCTATGAGGGAAAGAGAAGTTGATGATGGTCAGTTTTAGCTAAAATGTTTGAGCATGTTTTGCTTTGTTTTAATAAAGGGGAAGGTTAAAACAAAACTCCTTGAGAGGTGTTTATAGACACCAGATGATTTGTAGAGCTTTTGGTCGTGTAGTTTTAATTCTAGGGTGTTTGCCTTTTGTTGCTTCTTTTAGGTGTTTTAAGGAATCAGACCTGCATCTTTTAATGGCATTAATTTCCTTTAACTTGCAACTTCTAATAATAATGAACAAGCCATCTATCAGAACCAAATCTTCTATGCTCCAGAGAATTGTAAGAGATTAAATCACATTTTTAGGGGTCTCTAATCCTGTCTCTGGGTTGACAGAATTGGGAGAGTGAAGAGGAAGCTACCAGGAATAGTTCACCTCTCTAGCAATCTGTTCTCTTTTTTTCATCAGCTGTTTCCAAAAGCCTTCAGCAAGATGCTGTGTGACATTCAGCTGGTACCATTTCCAGTAAGTCTAAAAAAGCTCTAAGCCCAGGCCTTTTGGAATATGTCTCCTTTAGGAAAAATCATCAGTAAAGCTTGAGGCTAAGACTATTAAGTATAAAATGGGGTTTATGCTGCAAAGTAGAAACTGAATCATTTAGCTTCGATTTTAGTGAAGGGCTGAGAGTTTATGTAACAGAACTGCCTAAATGCTCTCTTTTATATCAGGGCTTGTGAATATCAACAGCAGGGAGCAGGGAAGTAGGAAACTTTCTTCAGTGACCTGGATGGAGCGTTTAGTGAGCTTCTTCTGCACCAAATATGTAGCTGTGTCTGCCTGTAGGTAGGGGTGGAGAAATGAAAAGGCTGAGAAACCCCCACCCCCAGCTTGATCACTGCACTTTCTCAAGGAAACCTGTGCTGCAAAGCTCTCGTCTACCAGGAGGGAAGATGGAGAGAACAAGATAGAAAAAAACATGCCCTTGCTTGAGCCTACGGAGAAATTAGGCAATCAGTTTTCATCTATGAAGCAGTGGGAGCCATGTCCTACGGAATACAGAATTAAATATGTCCTCTTGTCCACAGGCCCCCTCCTGTGCATTCGGGTGGTGTGGTCGTGGTGCCCCATAACAATGATAACAAATGGGGTAAGCGGTAACTGAGAATATGCCTCCGTTGCTCAGAGTAGAGGGTGCTCAAGTGTGGGGGGCATATGTGGGGACAGTGGAGGTAGAACAAACACAGCCTAGCAATTCCCAGTGAGGCTCTGGAGTCAGAATGCCTGGTGTGAACCCTGGCCCTGTTGCTTGCTCATGTGAGATGTGATGTAGGCGGTTTCTTTTACTCTGCTGTGCTCAGTTTCTTCATCTGTAGAATGGGGATATAATAGTATTTTTTTTTTTTTTTTTTTTATCTCTCTGTCACCAGGCCGGAGTGCAGTGGCGCTATCTCTGTTCACTGCAACCTCCGCCTCCTGGATTCAAGCAATTCTTGTGCCTCAGCCTCCTGAGTAGCTGGGATTATAGGCACGCACCACCACACCCAGCTAATTTTTGTATTTTTAGTAGAGATGGGGTTTCACCATGTTTGCCAGGCTGGTCTCGAACTCCTGACCTCGTGATCAACCTGCCTCCCAAAGTGCTGGGATTACAGGCGTGAGCCACCGCACCCGGGTGGGATGTAATAGTATTTATGTCCTATTGTCCTTATGAATTAATGCATGTGAAGTAGTTAGGATACGATTTTGACATTCTGTGAGTGCTCAATTGTATTACTATTATTTGGGAATTCTTGAAGAACAGTTAATTAAAAAGTAGGTTGAAGTTTATTGTGAAGCATCTCTAATGTGGTATGATGTGAAGGAATTTGGACTTATCCTTTGAGCATTAAAAATTTTAAGCAAAGAAATGGTATGAAGGAAGTGTTTTAGAGGTATTGTAACCGTGGCAGAATGGCACAGGTTGGATCCGAGGTAGAAAGAGAAAGGTGGCAGGAAGGCTGATGGGAGAAAAAGTAATCCAGGTATGACACGGGGTATGTGCTAGGGTGGTGGCCATGGACCATGAGGGAAGGACTGGGTTGCATTAGACCGTCCCTTTTTTTTTTTTTTTTTTAAAGCAATTTGGAGGATTTTTAAGGTGATAAGTTATAGGTTTGAGGAAGTTATTGTATAATTTGGAGATAATTCAAAACTAAACCCCATTAGATATACAGCTCATTTTAGTTGCATATCAACTCATTTGATATACAACTCAATTAGTCCTACAGATTGATTTTAACTGCTTTATCTCATGTCTCTCTATATACATTTACGTAAATATATGTGTGTGTGTATGTGTGTGTGTATATATAATACTTTAGATTTTGATACTTTTAGGTCATTCATACAGCATTGTGACTGCTGAAATTAGGAAATAGGTTGACAGATTACTAATTTGTAGGCAAACTTTATAATTAAAAGAAGAAATAGATATGGCTGTAATTTTTTTTTTTTAGTACAGTTCAAAATAAATGGTGCCTTTGGTCCTGCAGATGGTTTCTTTCTTATCTAGTTTTTCCTCTACATGAAAAGTATTGCTGACTCCTGTTCTTAATTTTCTATTGTTCTTAATTTAGGTCCTATGTCTGTGCTTGCCTGATTTTTCCTGTGACTATCTTTTACAGATAAAATAGTGGAAGAATCATCATGTATGTAAGTTCAAGAAGTTTTCATTATTAAGCTGCTAATTTCCTAAAGAAATCTGCATCATGGTGCATCCTTTGTTTGTATGTAGGAGGATATAGTGATGCTGAATGAATCATGTCTTGCCCTGTAGCAAGAGTAATGTTTGGTAAAGTTGATGTTGTTTGCTTGGTGAGCAGTGGAGGTGGAGTGGGATCCGAACCCAGTGGCCCTAAAAGCAGCGAGCCCTAGAAACCAGGCCCACCTGGGTTTTCCTGGGTCTCTCTCACTCGTGCCTTCTTGTTTCTCATGAAAATGTGAAGCTGCCTGATATTTTGGGGTCTCTGACTTGGCACAGGTAGCTTTTCAGTGACTTTGCAGCTACTCTTTCTGTATATCTTCAGTTTGAGATGAACATGTTTGTCGTGCAACTCAGCACCTGATGGGGATTCTGGAGAGTGCAGTGTAGGATCTAGGATCACCTTACGCAGTTCCCAATGACCAATTTACGAGGAAGTCGCAGTCTCACTCCAGAATCTCACTGGAAAACAAAATCAGACTCTCACCTAAAAAGTAGGGACTGAATATGAAGTAAACTTTTTTAAAGTAAATATGTTTTCAAACTGCAAAAACAGATGCTTGCTTTTGGCAGTTTTGCTCATCAAACCTAAGCTGAATGTGAACGGAGACTAATTTTTAACTGTTAATTCACAGCCTAGATGGCAATGAGTCTGAATTCTAATTTCAAAATCTTATTTGAACACTGTGTTTGGCTGACTGAAGTGAAAAATGTATTGTTGTGTACTGATTCAGAATCATACCCTACAGCATTTTAAGCCAATTTTGAACAAGTCATGGCCAAGTGTAAATTTGCGTACTTAACATTTATTTGTTAGTCACACAGCCAGCTGAGTGGATAGGCCTGTTTGAAGTCAGGCTGTGTGCCCCTATGCCAGTGCTGGCTCTGCTTTGGGGCAGGATTTTGGGTGTAGGATGAGGTTCAAAGGACCTGGCTGAGGACGGCCACACGGGTTGGACAGGCCGCTTCTGGAGAAGCCCACTCAGGTGTTGTTCCTGGATCACCTTTCTAGGCCAAGTGTAAAAGGAGAGGGAATTTCTTTGTTAAATTCGTTCCTGGTTTCAGGGCCCTTTTGTTGCCTTCTCTTCCGCACGAGCTCCTGTCTCTGTGCTGCAGGAAGTTCAGAGGCACGGTTTATCATGGGTGCTTGGCACCACTCTCTCTCTATGTGGATCCTATCTCCAGTCTCCTGATGGTCAGCTTGACGCAGGTTCACTGGACCAGTGCCTTCCAGTCCTGGGCAGGTGCTTTGTTTCTGTGTTATTCTAGAACCCCTGACCCAGAGAACACAGAGCTTGCTGATCTGCCTTCATTTTCTCACCTCCAATTTAAGACCAAGTAATTTTATTTTGCCTTCATTTGGTATTTAGAAGCATCGGGTGGCTTTTGTCAGGGACACAGTTTGGTGCCCCTCTGGCTTTTGTCCACGTTCCCTGGTGCTCTTCTAGCTGGCCCTGCTGACTGGAGTCTGTGATGGACTCCCATTTTCTTGAGCTGAGTCACTTGTTTTTCTCCAGGATGCCGTCCCTACAGCTCATCCTGCTTGTTTTTGCTTACTTTCCTGTTTTCTGCCCTTGCTCTTATATCCACGCCTGTTAGATCCAAATCTAGTCATTCTGCTTTCTCTTCAGAGGTTTCTCTTGACAGTAAATATACATACAGTAATTTCTATGGGCCAGATATGGTTTTCAGTGTTGGGTGAATTTTAACTCAGTCCCCATAACAATCTTAGGTGGATATTCATCTCCATTTTGCAGAGGGGAAACTGAGGCACAGAGAAAGTCACTGCCCCACAGTCATCAGGGTGCCAAGTGGAGGAGTCAGGGTTGAACTCAGAAAACCTGGCTCCTGAGTCTGCACTCTTAAATGCTATTCTATATTCTTTTTAAAACTTTTTTTGACTTATTTTGTATTCTATAAATATTTTTGATTCATTTTTCCATCTAATTTTACACCTTTCTATTCTTTTAAATTTTTTTTAAAATTTAAATTTAAAACCTATAGTCGTCAATAAAACATTATTCTATATTTTTGCTGGCTTGTGGCACCTCTGCTGTCTGGAATCTTCTATGTGGCCTCCTTGATCCCGGGATGAGTTAGCTTTTTCATATGATATTCAGCTACAATTCTATATAGGCAGTTGTGTTTTGAAAAAAGCATTGGACTTAGCATTAGATCCGAGGTCCTGGCTGCAGTGCATGACTGATTGTGTGGCCTGGTCTAAGCTCTGTAACCTCTCTGACCTCCGTTTCCCTGTCTTGTAGTATGAGCTGACTCGTGGGTATTTGAGAAGATTAAATGTGAGTAAGTAGCAAGGTACTTGACACATAAAGGCAATCAGAAAATGGCAGTTATTGTGCTTGTAATTTAAAAAGTTGAAAGCTGTTATAAACTTTCAAGATATGTTGTTTTATGTTTACATTTAGTCAGTTAATTCTGGCTTATAATTGATTAGGCCAAGAAGAGAGGTCTCTTAATCAGCATTCCATTAGGGATTTATTTATTTATATTTGCTTTTTTTTGTCATTTAAGTGTTAAAGGAATAGAGAGAATTGTGCCATTTAAATGAAATCTTTTTAACATTAGTTACGTGTTAAGATATCTGTTTATCCTTCATGATTTTTTTGTTTTATTGCTAAAAAACATGGACTCATTTAATTGTCTAGCTAGTAAAGGCCTTTATAAAATTTTTCTCTAAAAGCACAATAACATAGTATTTGCTTTTATTTAAGTGCAGTCTTTGTAACTGACTTTACATTTTGTTAGATGGTACTAAATCAACCACAGTTACTGCTTTAGTTAATAGGACTGAAAAATCACTTGATTGGTGAATCTATTTCGAGTGTTTTGTATGCTGAACTCTCCACCTCCCCGGTCTCCTAAAGTAAAATGACTGGTTGTCCTTTGGTGGTGTTTAGTCTGTGTGATGTTTGCCTTTAATTCATTTCCACTTTTTTTGTAGAGTCTTTTTACATTTATTTAAAAACTCTTGGCCACGTGTGGTAGCTCACACCTGTAATGTCAACACTTCAGGAGGCCAAGGCAGTTGGATTGCTTGAGCCTAGGTGTTCGAGACCAGGCTAGGCAATGTGGCAAAACCCCGCCTCTACAAAACATGCAAAAATCAGCCGGGCATGGTGATGCGTACCTGTATTCTCAGCTACTTGAGAGGCTGAGGTCCGAGGATTACCTGAGCCCAGGGAGGTTGAGGCTACAGTGAACCGTGATTATACCAATGCACTCCAGCCTGAGTGACAGAGGGAGACCCTGACTCAAAAAAAAAAAAAAAAAAAAAAAATTCTGCTGAAAGAGGCTTTTTTTTTTTTTTTTTTTTTTTTTTGGTGGAGTGGGGAGACGTGCATTGAGGGTGTTTGTTATAAGCAGCAGGTTATTTTGGTACACTGTACATTTTATTAAGGGAATTTTCCTCCTGGGTTTGTTGAATGGTGGTGGGTGTCTCAGTTTGGTTTCAATAACTGAATCCTTCAGAGAGCCATGCAAAGAAACCCTTTGTCCAAGAAGAACTTTGACCTGCCTCAGTCCTGGGTGCTGGCCATGACCAGATTAGGCAAGTGATTAAAAATAGCAGAACTCTTTTGTAAACATAATCCTTTGAAAATTCTCAGATTTGCTTATTCTGAACTCCTGTAAGCTTACAATTATCCGAAGGTCACTTACTCTTCACTTAATAGAAATTATAAGAAGATAGGGGTTAGAGAAGAGTTTTTCAGATGGTATCTGAGACGATCACCTCAACATGGAAATGAGGAAACTGAGGCTGGGGTTGGGGGAGGTAATTTGCATACCAGTAACAAGGTGGCAGAACAGAGAGAGGGTGAGAGCCAGGCTCTGTGGCCACACTGCCTGGGACTCTGGGGACTTGACTAAGTTGTGTGGACTCTCGGAGCCTCATTTCTCATCTGTCAAGAGGGAGAAGTTAGTAATCATAGGTCCTTCAGAGTAGTTGTGAGGATTGAATGAGTCAGTATACCTTAGAGCATTCAGACAGCACCGAGCCTAGCATAAGTTCTCAAATGTTTTTTTCTTTTCTTTTCTTTTTTTTTTTTTTTGAGATGGAGTTTCACTCTTGTTGTCCAGGCTGGAGTGCAATGGCATGATCTCGGCTCACCGCAACCTCCGCCTCCAGGTTTCAAGCGATTCTTCTGCCTCAGCCTCCCAAGTAGCTGGGATTACAGGCATGTGCCACCACACCTGGCTAAGTTTATATTTTTAGTAGAGACGGGGTTTCTCCATGTTGGTCAGGCTGGTCTTGAACTCCCGACCTCAGGTGATCTGCCCACCTCGGCCTCCCAAAGTGCTGGGATTACAGGCGTGAGCCACCGTGCCCAGCCGTTATTTTCTAATAATTATAGTAAACACCCCCTGGCATTTCTGCAGTGCCTTGGGGCTTACAGAGTATTTTCTCACTCATCTCATTTGATGCTCACAGAATCAACACAGGGAGGTGTGTCTGATACTATTAAGTGCTTGCCAGGGTCTCCCAGCTCTCACGTAGCCTGATAAGAGCTTAGTCTTGCAACCCCTAAGTCTAGCTGAGAACCAAGGCGTGTTTCCAAGTGTGCCTGGCTAGGCGCATAAAGATACAAAATCGATGCTTTAAAACTTGTGTACAGTATGTTCTTTAGGAAGTCCCTCAAGCTGTTGCCAAGAACCTGTTTGTGTTAGGGAAATGCCTAATCCACACTGTCCTCCAGCCACACCAGGTTGGGGAGTCTAAGTGAAGATGTAAGGGGTGGCACTGGTTTTAAAAATAAAAACAGAACCATGATTTCTGCCTCGGAGAACCTGCTCCCACCCCAGTACAATGGCTGTTTCCAAAGAGGTCCTGCTGCTGTGTGCTGTGTTCCCAGGAGTGGCCATGAAGATTGCACTTGCGCTGTGTGCATGTACAGTCATACCTCCTGCATGCACGGGAGACACACACTGTTCCTCTGCCTCAGAAACTGCCAGGCCGATGTTGGAGCCGCTGCCCTCCAAACAAGACTGGTTTCAGGCTTGCAGTTCCCATTTGCTACAGCACTTTGTGGTAAGAGTTCATTTGACTTACTCTTTGTTGTTTTCTCCTGTTTTGATCAGGAGCCTTGGATAGGCCTGAAGATTATTGCATTGGTATTGTATTAGATTAAAAAATTAGGTCTCATAAACTGATACTTCCTGATTGGAAGGCAGCTGTTTAAATTTATTCATGTGCTTTGACATAGGAATTTCCACTTGACAGAATTTATCCCAGGAATACTCATACATGTTTGCAAAGGTAGGGATTCATCATAGCATTGTTTATTATAACTCCGTAATAGAAGATTAGTTGAGTTATGGTACATTCATAGAGTGGGATGTTATATGTGGCTTAAAATGAATTTTGTAAGTATGAATATGGAAAGATATCCAAA